>NC_139512.1:78489473-78896973 GCF_947247035.1 Vipera ursinii
CACATTGTCCCATGTGGCTTGGAGGGGCTGGGGGTCACCTCCCTCAGCCAGGAACTGTGTCTCATGGCTACTGTTTTAGTGGTTATCTGGATTCTTGCAGATTTTGTATGTCTATCTGAAGTGGTAATCTTAAGCATTTTTTTCATAAATTATTTAAGGATATGCAACTATATTTTCTCGTATTTATCTAATGTTACTTTTGCATCTACTTTTTTCAATGCATTTTCTTTCTGTCATTAATTCCCCAAGAATAAGAAATGTAAATTGTAAGCTCCTCATAGCACAGTTCTATATCATTGTTAAAATATGCTGGGCAATTATGGACATATTCATTCATATTCATAAATAGATTGAATTGTAACACTTTCCCCCTCACCTAAGCCTGTTCTCTTGTGTGTATAATTTGAACATAGCCGGGCCATTTTTTATCAGCAATTGTAAAGAAATAGAATCAAAATGTTTAACTTATGTATTAATAACAATTTCTTTGCAATTCATTATCTTGTCAGTAACATGACTCCCATCAATTAAACACATACAGTATATGTTGAAGGCAGCATATGCACTTATATTATACATCTATTATCTACCACTGCTGTCCTTCCAAAAGGAACTCAATATATGTCATACTATATATGCAAAAGTTGTCTCCTCTATTAAAGTGCAACACATCATTTTCCAAGTAGACAAAAAAATTATATTCCATCTTTACTACACCCACCTGCAGTATATAAACATGGGGGAGCCATTTGTGCTAATGACCATCACACTATTCTGAGAAAAAGAATTATTAAATGTTGATTTTCATTTATAAATGTTGCTTCCATCCATTTAATTCAGAAAACCTGTGTCATATGTTTCAAAAATTAATCATTTACTCATAATTTCTTTCCAAACTTTTGATGACTTACAGCCTTGTAGAATGGGTCCAAAGTACATTTTTCTGTATAGATATGGTTCCAGTTTCCAATAAATCGGAGGCAAATTGAACTAGCTAAAGGTTGAAGCTCTTAAATTAGCCTTGCTTTTGGTGATGACAAATGGGCATTTAAATTTATGTTGGCTAAAGTAGAAGAAATGGGCTAAACTATGAAAACAAAAGGTCATTTGGTAATCATGAGTATGGCTTTTTGTAATTTTCTTATCTCTTGGCCATGAGTGGGCTAAGGACATTTCAAAACATCGGATGACTAGATGAATCAAATCAAATAATATAAACAGTACTGTAATTTCTTCATTATATTATCCAAGTATGAAATAAGCAGTATATTTCCAATGTGAAATATGTTTCACTGCTGTAGTCACTATTAAGAAATATCTAGCCCTTTCAAATATCTTATCTTTGGCAAATCAGAAGGGCATTACTGGAGAATACCATTCATTTTTTCCTTGCATACAATAAAATTAAAATCCAGGAATATGTTCTGTCTTTCCCTCACTGAATTTGGTGGAAGGGAGCTTTTTCTTGTTAAACTGTTAATTAAGGCTGATGTTAATAACTAGGTAACATTTAGAATAGCTAAATTAATAGTATTAGACATACAGTTTCAGGAAATACTGATGGCACTAACTACATGTTCCTTGTTGAAATACTATATGTATTTACTTCCACCTTCCCTTTTTTTAACTAAGCAAATCTTGGAACAGTTCTTTCTTTGTAGGAGTATATATTTTATTGATAATTTTCTTTCTTTTTTATTAAAAAGTTTTAAAATACATTTTTAAACATAAACATAAATCCCTTCCCTCCCTAACCCTTACCCTAACCTTAACCCACCCAATTCCCCTCCCTTCCCTTCCCCACACCCTCCCCCTCGACGTCCCAAAGCTGAGTACAGGGTATTACTTTTAACAAACTTAATCTAAAATATACTCACTAACTATAATTACACTTTAAATCCAATCGCTCTTTAACTCTCCTAAAACATCACAATATATCTTTGTTACTAATCTTCTTTCACATATACCAAAGTTTTACCATTTCTACCAAGTTCAGCACTTTCAACGTCCAGTTTAAATACATACATACTAATTTTTGGGATCTGCGTGCCATTTATAAAACATTCTATAATTATTCCCTCCCAATTTTTTTTATCTATATAGGTTTACATTCCTAAACCAGATTTTTCCCAAATGACCATCATTATTAATTTTTAAATATTCTGGGCCTGCCTTATCATACAATCTCTAACAAGTTCCATTTCTAAGTCTATGTCCATCAGTGCATTATATATCCTTCTTATATACACTTGACTTTAGTGTCTACTGTTGTCATTGCTGGTCCTTACGTCCAAATGCACCTCATATTTTTCTTTAAATCTTTGGTTCTTCCAATAACACCAAAGATTGCGCAATTTTTGAAATTTGCTATGTATCTTGTAACTGTCGATCTCCTTCTTCCTTCCCTTTATCAACTTCTGAAGATGGCGGTGAGTCTGCTTTCAATACATTATAATAAAAATCACGTGCCTTCAAGACTGTATTAAGACAATATCTTACTCCAGCATAAATCACCACAATCCCCATTGGTATTTCCCATCTGAACTGACGCTGTTGTTTTTTTAATTCATCTGCCAAAAAGGCAAAATCTTTCCTTTTTCTCAGAATTCTTGGAGGAATCTCTTTCAAAATCAAAACTTCCTGTTTAGCCACTTTAAATCTTTTATTGTAGAAAATTTGAATAATCTCATTTCTGATCTTTTTCTTTGTAAAATACACAACCACATCTCTTGGCAATTTCCTTTGCCTGGCAATCCATGAATTAACACGAAATACTTTATATATCTTCCCAAAAAGTTCTTCGGGGTGAAACCCCAAAATAGGCGCCAGAGCATCTACCAACATCTCTTCCAAATTTTCCTGTGGCTTCTCCTTTAAACCCCTTATCCTCAGAGCAAACTCCATATCTCTATATTGCATCATCAGCACATCATCAATTTTATTCATTTTTTCCTCCATTTCACCCATTTTAGCCTCTATCATCAAATTATTTTGTTTCACTTCTTCCACGCGTTCATCCAAATTCTCAATGCCAGCAAAATATCCTCCGTATTTTCTTATTTTTCTTTTCAATAAGTTCTGCCACCTGCTCAAATATTTTTTCAGACTGAATTTTTAAAGCATCTTTTAAAACATATTGTAAATCTTTTTAAAGTCAGTGTTGTGCAACAACTGCAGGGGATGACATCAAAGACTGCGTTCCAAATTGCTGAACAGGCAATGCCCCCACACTTTTAAAAACAAGTCTAGATGATTTGGAAGCCATTTTTGCAACAAGTTAACTTTCATTACTCACTTTCACTTTTCCAGTCCATTTGCTACTTTATAGTTTGACAGTTAAATAACCAAATCTTGTAAATCACATTTATTCAGCTTGATTCTTTTAAGGTTTGAAAGTCCAATTTACATATTCCTCCTTAGTATCCAGGCAATCATTTTCACTATAGAAAGAAAAACACTTTCGCTTCTTATTAGAAAAAAACAAAATCACTCAGGCGCCATCTTGCCCTTGTCTTAAAACAATCGTCAAGGAAAGAAAAAAGTTAAAATTCCGGAGTTAAAGCCTTGTACTTGCTATTTGTACGGCTCCCGCATCAGCTCTGCCTGCTTCAATCCCTCAGGATGACAATCAGATCTGGCAGGAGTGGATTCAGCGTCTTGTTCTGCTTAAAGCAGAAGAGTCCTCTGAACTGGAGCATTCCCAGGCTTCGGGGAAACTCTCACCCTTCAAGCCCCAGAACAGGTGTTCTGGGACACCAGGGGAGTTTTACCCCTACCTGGAAGCTCCCCCTCCCCTCTTCGCCCGAGGACAGGGGTTTTCGGGCCGAGGAACAGCTGATTGTTGGCTGTTCCTCAGCTTAAACGGAATCGGAGGGCCGGCAGTCGATTTTGACCGTCCGCGCTGCTGAAGCGCCACCCGGAAGTCATCATATATTTTGTTGATAATTTTCCTTGTTCCTTTCTGTTGCTAGGCTTCCTATCATTTGTGATTGCCAAGATGCATCAAATTATAGTTCATGTAGATGTGCTATAATATTGCCATCAATTTTATGTTGATTTTCTTCTGCAGGAAGAAAGGAAAATTATTTTTTAACTATTGCAAGTTTCAGGCTTAAAATTTTTGCCCAGACAAAAGTAGCATTAAATCCAGACAGCCAACATTTCAACTGTTGCAAGAAGCAAATTGCATCTTGTGTCTTGTCATTCCGTGATTGTTCTTATAATAGCTATCAATTGATTTACTTTATGTCAGTTCTACTTAGTGCTTTAGCCACAAATTGTTATTTAGTGAAGTGATACAGCATAGTATATGCCTCTTTACAATGTATCAGCTAAAATGCTGTCTTCAACAATAACATGGTTTGTATATATGCACCTGCATTAGTAGATTATAATAAAATAGAACAAGATTGAATGTTCACTTAAAACTGGGTCTCAGCTTCAAACTAGTAGAGAAAACCTTATTTATTTATTTATTTATTTATTTATTTATTTATTTATTTATTTATTTATCTCCTGTATCGCTCTGCCTGCATCCAAGTTCTCAAAGGTTCTCTCTTGCTGGCAGGGATGGTTGCTGACGCCCTGCTCTGCTCCAAACAGCCCGGAGCAGAGGCGTCCCGCAGTCCGGAGCAAACCCAGGCTTCGGGGAGGCTCAATCCTTCAGCCACCAAAACATTTAGTTCTGGTGGCCCCAGAGAGCTCTACCCCTACCTGGGCGCTCACCCCCTCCTCTTCTCCCGAGGAGGGGGCTTCCGAGCCGCCAAAACAGCTGATCAGCGCTGTTTTCGGCGGCTCTACGGAGCTGCGGGGCTGACAGCCTGAGAATGGCTGCCTCCGGCGACGCCTTGCCACCCGGAAGTCTATTTATTTATTTATCTATTTATTTATTTATTTATTGCTTTGATTAATTCTACAAATAACTCAAGGTGACAAATGCACACAGTACTTTTTCTTCCTCCTATTTTCCCCATAACAACAACCCCTGTGTGGTGAGTGGGGCTGAGAGAGAGATTGACTGGCCCAAAGTCACCCTACTGGCTTTCATGGCTAATGCGGGACTTCAACTCACGCTCTCCAGGTTTCTAGCCAGGTGTCTTAATCACTAGACCAGGGTTAGGCAACCTTGGCTCGTTTATGACTCGTGGACTTCAACTCCCAGAAATTCCTGAGCCAGCTTGGTTGGCTCAGGAATTCTGGGAGTTGAAGTCCACGAGTCATAAAAGAGCCAAGCTTCCCTACTCCTGCTCTAGACTAATCTGGCTGTAAGGACCTACCTCATCTAAGCCACCCAAGAAAGCAGAACTCTTGAAACAGGCATTGTCTTCAAAAGGAACTTTTTTTAGGGGCTAGCGATAGCAGAGAAAACAAGGCAAGGTCTGAGGAAAAACACGCGAAAACAATATATTAAAAGCAACGTTCAGTACTCTTCCCCCCACAGTCCCAGTGTTCATTTGAATTCCAGCCAATCCACAGGTGGCATAGTGTTTTGGTAACTGGCTCTGTTGGCACACTCTTCAAGGTCTCTCTCGCTTTCATTTCCTTCTGGCTCCAAACACAAACCGTCTCTTAGATAAGGGTGATACATTCCTTCTCCTGGGGGAAGGTCATTGTGGCAAGACAGTGCATCCCCAAAGTGTCCCCCCTCCCAACAGAATGGCAGACCCCCAAAGAAGTTTTAGAAATTAAGAAAGAAGTGTAGGGAAACAATACATTTCTTTGGGGACCTGACACTGGCTCTATTGCTATGCATTGTAAGGGTTTAGATCAGGGGTAGACAACCTTGGCTCTTTTATGACTTGTGGACTTCAACTCTCAGAATTCTGTGCTGGCTCAGGAATTCTGGGAGTTGAAGTCCATGAGTCATAAAAGAGCCAAGGTTGCCTACCCCTGGTTTAGATATCCAACCTTGTCCTCCTCCCAGCATTGCCCTGTCAATCAAGAAAAAAATATATGCATAATTTGAGCCATTGGCAGAATTCCATATGCTTCCAATTGGGAAGAGGGAATGTGTAAACAAGAGCTCTAACCCTGAAGTTGAGCCAAGAGTCGGTATACTTCAATCCACAGTCAATTGTTTAAAACATTCTACACCTGATGGATTCACAACTGCGTATTAAGTGATGCACAATAACTATACCAGCTTGAGCATTTCTTTGGATTCTCATAAGATAACATGAGTGGAAGGTTAAAGAGGAGACAGACAGAAAATGAGAGGAAGAAAAAAAAAAGTAAAGTTTTATGGAGGCAGAAGAAATTAGTGCTATACAAGGAAAAGAATAAACCCTCTCTTGCTGTCTTTTAGTGTGGGGTTCAACCAGTGATGGGATTCAGCCAGTTTGCACCACTTTGGCAGAACCAGTAGCTAATTTTTTGTTGCCCAGGCCCAGAATGGACTTCTGAAGGCATCCACACAGAGAACCTGTTGTTCACATACTTGAATCCCCCCACTGATTTCAACAGATTATTTGGGAGTCCCAGATGGATGGGTTTTTAGCATAACCAGTTAGAAGAAACAAAGGAGAAGCGTAACCAGTAAAAAACCACAGTTGCCAGGGCCACCCATAACATGACAGCATGTTAAAAGTTTTTCCTTAAAGGCACCTAGTTACTTCCCACCTCATCTTTTCCATTACAACAAACAATTTTAAAATGGTTAATGAATACCCATATTTGTAAATCCAAATAACAAGAACGGCCCATACTTTTGCTTAAAAAATATTCTAAAACACTAATAGGAATGTGCTGCATAAGCCTGTTGCAGAAACTGATTTTTCTAGTATACTTCCTATGGTTAGAAATTCTGAAAAAAATAGAATTTTCTGCTCCTTTTTAAGCTAGCAAAAGACCGTTGTTCTGTGTTGTTGTTGTTATAAAGAAAAGCAAAAAAGTAGAGAAAATGATAGCACTGCTTTGGACCTGGTTTTCAAAGCCGCAACATAGCCTCACTATGTTGTGATTGGTGCCAATCAACTGAGAAGATCACCTACATACCTAGGTGAATTTAGCTGCTCTTCAAAAACCTAAGCAAGGTCAGACATGGATATTACTTTGATAAGAGACCATCAGAAAAACTCAAGGCTAGACTGGAAAAACATCTCCGAATAAGGTGACAGTAAATCATTTCTGCATCTTGGCCAGAAAGCTACATGGACATTTCCATAAAATTACTAGCCTTGACTCAACCTTGACTCAGAAGAACGTTTATCATTTTACTGAAAACATCACTAACAAAGTTCATATTTGGCTTGCTTACATCAACTAACTGGGAGTATGCTATCTATGTTGCTTAGTATCAGGGGGGTGCTCCTCTGGGAAAGAGATCAATAAGCATCTCATATGTGGCTTGCCATGAATGGTGGGGGGCTTATGTGGGGATATGGAGTCAGATGAATGTTACTGAAATAGTATTTTCGGCATGACTACAAAAAGACTGGCATTCAGTCATATTTAAAATATGCAAACCATTTATAGTGACTCAGAAGGAACAGAATTAGTCCACAAAGGGTAGTATCCCAGTATTCTTCTGCAGACAGGAGACATCTGTCTTGGAAAGAAGGGGGATTTTTGCTAACACTCCTTGCCTCCTGCACTCTCTTAAAATCTACATCAGCGATTTGGGATGATATTGCATGAATCTTCCATGTGGAAACAGAGTTTTACAGACTGGGATGGGTGGGCAATTAATTTTCCCAAGGGGACACATGTAAAACTGGGACTGTTGTGGAGGGCCAAACCAGCAGGGCTGCCATGCTGTATTTCCCACTACCTCCATAGCCACTGCCACACTGCCCACCATTGTGGGCTACACCAGACAGCCAAAGGGATGGATGTCACCCACTGGCTATAGAATGCCCAGGTCTGGACTTGGAGAATAAGAAACAAACATAATACTGTATGTACAAAATACGTCTATTCAGATCAATATCATCTACATGGATCACAGTGAAATAAGCAGAGCTTCTGTTTCAAAACTTACCAGCTAGAGTTCATATCATGTACAGTTCCAAAATATTTCATTATACAAATTACTACAAAACTTGTATAGACAGCTGAAGCACTAAAACTCAAATCAAGCTCTAAGCACAGCATGACTGTTGAAAATTGCCAGCATTGTTTTGTGGTTTTTTTTTTTACCATTCTGATGTTGGAAATATATGAAACTGTAAAACAGGCTTTATGATAGACTTCACAGTAGTCTAAATTGCAAAAATAAGGGGGAAAAGAATATTGAGTGGAAACATTGGTAGTCCCAGTGACTGGACTTCTGATTCCGTAAGTAACTAGCAGCATTCCCTTCTGGTATAAATTAATACTAGTAGTTCTGCATAGTAATGGGGCTCACAAGATTGATTACTTCTATGATTATGGTGATGATGAAGATGAAGTTAGTGATTCTTGGAAAATAGTACATCAAGGAACAAAAAGCTTTAGTCTAGCTTCTTCTGATTAGAATCACAGAGTCAGAAGAAGTGAAGAGCAAGTTTAGTTTACAGATATACTATTGGTTGTAGTGAGGAATTTTCCTAGACAATCACTTTCCAACACTTCTCCAAATCCCCAAATAAGACACTGAATCTTCTTAAGATTTACAGTAAGTACAAGAGAGCAGCAGAGAACTGCCCTGCATGCTTTTGCAGAGCTCTGGCAAGTATCTATCTGACAAGGACATCTAATAGATTACAACATGAACTTAATGTCCAGAATGTGCAGCAATGGCATTGCAAAACAACCAAACCTAGTTGGAAGCTCTCAGCGGAGATGTGACGGCAGCTCTCCCCCAAAGCTAGGGCTTGGTGCTGTTGAGTTCTCTGTGGGAAACCTTTGCTCTCCTGTGTGGAGGCTTATGTTTGAATAAGGTATGGGTAACTTGAAGGTATTTAGAAAAAAGCAGTGAAGAGACTTGCATGAGCTGGGTTGAAAAGTTCAAGGATCTGTCTATGTTTAGCCTAGTATAACAAAATCACCCAAAATATTCTTGCAGTATAAGATGACAGCTTTATAACATTTGCTTAACAAGATCATTGGGGTTTATTTGCAATCAGGGGAAACAGATACCACCTTTTCTCCCAATTCTACTGACAAAATATATTTAAAGTTATGTGACTTGCAGAAAATGTTTGCAGTCATCTTACTTCTTTAACCATATAGGTATGGAAGCACCATAACCATGGAAAATAATTCTGGCTAGTTGTTGAAAATTTAAAGAGGTATGCTGCAGTTTGAATCTATATGCATGCATATTCAAGCAACAATGTGATGTAATGGATAGAGCAATTCTTCTCAACCAGGCATTTGCCTTGCATATCTCATATGAATTCCTATTAACTTAAAAAAAGGCTGAGTTACGATATCAGATTAGGACTTGAAAGATACAGATCCTTTTTTCTATAAAGCTAACTGGATCAGTGATGGGCTGCCCGCGGCTCAGCTGAGTAATTTTCACCCGAAACAGCGCCGATCAGCTATTCGGGTGAATTTGAAGCCCCCTCCTCGGGAGAAGAGGAGGGGGTGAGGCCCCAGGTAGGGGTCGAGTTCTCCGGGGCCGCCTGAGCTTGTAGCTTGGGCGGCTGAAGGATCGAACTCCCCCGTAGCCTGGGTTGCTCCCAGCTGGTCAGCGTCTCTGCTCCGGATTTCTTGGAGCAGAGCCAGGCGTTTGCGACCACCCCTGCCTGAAGGAAGGACTATGGAATAAAAGGAGCAGGCAGAGCGGTACAAGAGGAAAAGGTGAAGAGGATTATTATATTTTACTCTCGAGCTTGATGGACTTTTTAAACTTAAAGTGAAAGTGCGTCACAAGTGAAAGTAAAAGATGGCGGCTAAACCTCCTTCAAAAACTCTTCGGAGTGCTGGAACTTCTCCGGTGCAACAGACATCGTTGCAAGCCTTGCTTCCTCCTGCTGCATTGACATCGAAAGATTTAGAAGATGCCCTTGAAAAGCATGCCCAGGTAATTTTAGTAACATTGAGTGATAAACTGGCGAAAATGGAGGAGAGAATAGATGAGAGGATGGAAGAGAAATTTAGTGCGATGAGGGTAGACATTCTGTCTACAGTGGAAAGTGTGGCTGAATGTATACAAGGCCTGGAAGAAAAAGTGGAAGATTTGACTCAAAAAAATGCTGTACTAGAAGTTAAGGTATTGGAGAATGAAGACAAAGCGGACAGAGAGTTAAGCCTTGTTCAGTTTTACCAGATGCAGTATGCTATTAGAATTAGGGGCTTAAAAGAAAATATTAAAGAAGATTTAAAGCAGCTGATTTCTGAAGCCCTGGAAGCAGTATTGGGTCAGCCAGCATCTGAAATAAAGGCATGTATGGATAAAGTTTTTCGTGTAAACTCATGGATTGCCAGACAGAGGAAGCTACCCAGAGATGTGGTGGTTTATTTTACAAAAAGAGAAATTAGATATGAAGTTATTCAAGCTGTCTATGATACTAAAGTAGTGGTTGCTGACCAAGAAGTTTTGGTTTTAAAGGAAATCCCTCCAAAGATCTTAAGGAGAAGAAAGGACTTTGCATTTTTGGTGCAGGAACTTAAACAACGTGACATAAGGTTCAGATGGGAGATTCCAGTAGGGCTGGTGGTAATGCATGAAAGTAAAAGATACCGTCTGGTAACTGTGGCACAGGCACGTGAATTCTACAATAATGTTTTAAAAGCAACTCCACTATCACTTCTGGAAGCAGCAAAGGGATCTGGAGAAGGGAAACCTCAAGAGGCTGAAGATGGACAGACAGAGGAGAATGGTGTAGGAGTGGATCAAACTATAACTTTGTTGGCTGACGCTGGAGAGCAGAGGGTGACGCGTGCTGCTTTAAAAAGAGCAAAACAAGTAAAAGAACAAGACCAGCAGAAGTTTTTGGAATCTTCAAAGCGCACTTACAGCGAGGCAGTGGGAGGAGCGCGGCCTAAAGACGGCAAGGCCATTGGTGAGGTGCTCCAAAAGCTTCGGGGCGATAAGAATGGCGACTAAATTTTTGACTTGGAATGTTAATGGATTGAACTCGCCTCAGAAGAGAAAGAAAGTTTTTTTATATTTAAAACAATTTAAGACTGATGTTATATGTTTGCAAGAAACGCATATTAGGGCTATGGACCAAAAGCTTTTATTGAACTCAAGACTGGGTACGCACTTTGTTGCCTCTGCAATGAATAAGAAAAATGGAGTCGTTGTTTATATTAAAAGCGCCATAACAGCGGATTTAATTGAAGCAGACAAGCATGGAAGATATGTAATGATAGACTTGTTGCTAGAAGGCAAAAAAACGCTTTTAGTTGGACTGTATGCCCCTAATCAACAACAACAACAGGCTGACTTTTTTAGTTTACTTCATACAAAGCTTACCCAGTTGGATTACAAATCGTTTATTTTTATGGGGGATTGGAATGGTGTAGTGGACGTACAGATGGACAAGGCTGGCTTTTTTAAGCGTATTCCGTGTCATGCCAGATTGCCAAAGTCTTTTTTTGAAATGAAGGATGATTTGGAATTGCGAGATATTTGGCGTGACATACACCCGCATGAAAAGGATTATACTTTTTTTTCTGATAGACATCAATCTTTTTCTAGGATTGATTTTATTTTGCTGACTAATGATTTTTTTTCTAGGATTAAAAAGGTGAAGATTTGTGCAAGAGCTATTTCTGACCATAGCCCAGTATGGTTAGAGATTAATAAGGATAATAGAGATAGGCGCTCGTGGCGCGTAAATGAGAATTTGTTTAGAAACCAGAAAAATGTTGAAGAGTGTAAACAGCGAATGAAGGATTTTTTTGAACTTAATATGA
This sequence comes from Vipera ursinii, assembly GCF_947247035.1. Taxonomy (NCBI): domain Eukaryota; kingdom Metazoa; phylum Chordata; class Lepidosauria; order Squamata; family Viperidae; genus Vipera; species Vipera ursinii. The sequence goes on from NC_139512.1 coordinate 78,501,264, forward strand.
ATAAGGATACCTCTATGGATATGGTCTGGGATGCTAGCAAGGCCTATATGAGAGGAGTGTTGATATATATGAACAATAAACATAGACGTATTTTGGAAGCTAGAAGGAAAGAATTGGAGAATGAAATTAAGGAAAAAGAGAATGCTTTGATTCTGAATCCATTGGATGTGAAGACTAAGGAGGCTATTAAGCTATTAAGAGGACAATTTGATAAATTAATGGCTGATCAAGTGGCAACCAATTTGAGGTTTGCCAGGCATAATACTTTTTGCAATGCTAACAAGCCAGGTAGATGGCTAGCTTATAGACTAAGGAAAAAGCAGAGGGCTTCTAACATAGACAAAATTGAACACAAGGGAAAAATGGTGTTTCAACAGGATTTTATTAAGAAAGCCTTTGTGGATTTTTATTCTAAATTATATGCTAAGGAGAAGATTAATGAAAAAGACATTGATGAATATTTGGAGAATGCTAGCATCCCGGTGCTTACACAAGTACAAAAAGAGGAGATTAATCAACTAATTACAGAAGAAGAAATACTTACAGTAATTAAGTAACTGAAGGTAGATAAAGCGCCAGGTACAGATGGTTTGACGGCGGCCTACTATAAAAATTTACAATTAGAGATGGTTAAACCGTTAAAGGAACTGTTCCAGACAATCCAGCGAGGGGGAAAGGTGCCTCCATCTTGGAGAACTGCTTTTATCTCTTTGATTCCGAAGGAAGACCAAGATGCTACTCAAGTAAAAAACTATAGACCGATATCACTATTAAATACAGACTATAAGATATTTGCTAAGGTGTTGGCTAATAGATTGATGAGGGTTCTGCAACGGGTGATTCATGGGGATCAAACTGGGTTTATTAGTGGTAGGCAAATGAAAAATAACGTGAGGCATATAGTAGATGTGTTGGAATTTTTGGAAAGGAACAACCAGATCCCTGCGGCGCTAATTTTTTTAGATGCTGAAAAAGCTTTTGATCAATTGAATTGGCAATTTTTGTTGAAAGTTTTAGACAAAATGAATTTTGGGGATAAATTTTTGCAACCAATCAGGGCATTATATCAAAAACAAACAGCCCGAATAATAGTTAACAATAGTCTGACAGAAGTATGTAATATTGAGAAGGGCACAAGGCAAGGGTGTCCGTTATTGCCCTTGTTATTTGTGTTAACATTGGAGATATTATTGGTAAAAATACGTAATTCGGAAAGAATTAAGGGTATACAGATTAGAGATCAGGATTATAGATTGAGAGCGTTCGCAGACGATCTGGTTGTTACAGTGACCCAGCCGGAGAACTCTGTTGTGGACCTGATGGAGATAATAATGCAATATGGGAAGGTTTCTGGATTTAAAGTTAATGTACAGAAAACTAAAATTTTGGCTAAAAACATGACAGTATCGCAAAAGGCCCTTTTAGAAGGGTTAACTGGATTTGAGATTGTCAAAAGGGTTAAATATTTGGGGGTGTTTTTGTCGCCCTCTAATACAAAATTATATAAAAATAACTATGAAAAATTATGGGGAAAAATCCAAAAAGAAATGGAGAGTTGGGAAAAACTGCAATTGTCTTTGTTGGGGCGAATAGCAGCAGTAAAAATGAATGTCCTGCCTAAATTTTTATTTTTATTTCAAATGATACCGGTTCTTAAGAAAGATTCCAATTTGGAGGAATGGCAGAGAGGTATCAATAAATTTGTTTGGGCAGGGAAAAGGCCACGAGTTAAACTTAAGATTATGCAGGATACTCGTGAAAGAGGTGGTCTTAAAATGCCTAACTTTAAATTATATTATGAAGCTGCTGCATTAGCAGGTATAAGTGATTGGATTAATTTGACACAAGAGAGATTATTAAATCTTGAGGGCCACGACTTGCTGTTTGGCTGGCATGCATATTTGTTGTATGATAAGAAGGTAGATAATGTGTTTAGAGTGCATATTTTAAGACAGGCTTTGCTGAGAGTTTGGAAGAAGTACAGACATAAGTTAGATTGTAAGATACCATTGTGGGCAATTCCAAAACACGCAATAGAAAATATACATGCTGGTTTCAAACATGATGTGACTACGTACAAGGAGATTTTAAGCTTGGAAAGAAATGTTTGGTGTTTGAAGCCATATAGTCTCTTGCGAGACGAGAAGATTGTTCAAAATTGGTTTCAATATACTCAGCTACGGGCCAGGTGGAAAGAAGATCAGAAAAATGGTTTTACAATGACTGATGAAAATCTGATGAAGCAAATTAGAAATCAGGGACCAGCACATATTAAACGGATATATCTTGCATTGATAGAGATTGATTCAGAAACAGAACTCGTTAAGGATTGTATGATAAAATGGGCCCAAAACATCCAGGAAGTTATCACAATGGACACGTGGGAAAAGATTTGGGTGAGGAACGTAAAATTTACACAAGCTCAAAACTTAAGAGAGAACTTTTATAAAATGTTTTATAGATGGCATTTAGATCCTAAAAAGCTTGCAAGTATGTATCCGAATTACCAGCCAAAATGCTGGAGATGTGGAGATGAAGATGCAACATATTTTCATGTATGGTGGACTTGTAAAAAGATCAAGGTTTTTTGGATAAAAATTTGGTGGAATATGCAGAAGATTTTTAAGCAAAGGATAAAGTTTTGTCCGCAACTCTTTTTGTTGGGAATAATTACGGATGCTACGGTTGTGGACACTAAGTTGATGTTAAATTTAATTACGGCAGCAAGACTTTTGATAGGTCAGTATTGGAAGAAAGAGGAACTGCCGACCATAGAAGAGTGGACTTTAAAGGTCTCCGACCTGGCAGAGATGGCGAAGATTTCGGCCTATTTGAAAGATCACTCGCAAGAACGTTATATTATGGAATGGAGAAAATGGATTGAGTTTATCCAGAACAAGTATAGGGTTAAGAAGTTTCATGTAGCATTTGAATAAGTCTTCTTTCTTTTTTTCTTTTTCTACTTTAGTTTCTTTATATATATTTAATATTATTAAGGTTTGTCTTATCTTATATAAGCTAGAGAGTGATGGATTTTAGAGTTTATGGTTGTTAGTATATGGTTGTTTATGATTGTTTTTTTTATATATACCTTGTATTTAGCTCTGGGAAGTCGGGGGGGGAGGGGGGAGAGGGAGGGGGGGAGGGAGGAGGGAGGGGGAGGGGGGATTCTTAAAGAAAAATTGTATGTTAAAACTTTTCAATAAAAAAAAAGGCTGAGTTACGATATCAGATTAGGACTTGAAAGATACAGATCCTTTTTTCTATAAAGCTAACTGGATCAGTGATGGGATTTAAATATGTGAACAACCAGTTCTCTGTGTGGATGCCGCTTCCAGAAGTCCATTCTGGGCCTGGGCAACAAAAAATTAGCTACTGGTTCTGCCAAACTGGTGCAAACTGGCTGAATCCCACCACTGAAGTGGATGCTACAGTCTAGTCCAGTGCCCTGGATTGCAGTGCAGATGATAAAAGAGTGAGAATATGCCATTCTAATCTCCTTGGACAGAATAAATGTGACATACAAAAAGCTAGTGTATGTATTTTTGCACATTAGCAACAATTTGTAAAAAAAAAAGTAGTAGTAATACCGGTAATAATAATAATCCCCCCCAAACTCACCCAAACACACTGTTCTACCAGGGACAGACATTCAGTCATAGGGATTATCCCTTTAAAAGGACAGTTGAAGCATATGATATGACGTGGTCATGCTGGTTTGGAATCCTAGCTTCGAAGAAGTAGCCTGAACCAGAAAACCAAATCTATCTTCCAGACTCAACCTACAGTATCTCTGAGCCTTCAAAAGCCATGATACTAGCTTTTAATGTTACAGTACTAGTTTTCCTCTATTGGCGTAAGTGAGAATATTCCCTAATTAAAATTCCTGCAAAAATATTATTTGGCTCAGTGCATGCACAAGCAATAGTGATCAGAGGCTTAGCATCACTAAAGTAAAGTAATAGGTAACTTAGTTTAATCCAACTTTAGTACGTGGGAGTGTGTGCGCTTATGTATGTGAGTAACACAACACCACTGTTTTTCCTAAAAATTCATCTGTCAGAGTTTCTGCTTCCAGACTGAGGAATGTCTTGAGATAAAGAAGGAAATTAAGCTGCCTGGAGCTCAGCCCAGCATTTTTTTCTAGCAAATTAGTTCTAAAGCAAATATTTACAGATACAAATAAGATATTAGGAAATTGAAAAAGAGAATCACAGCTGCCATGTAATATGGCCAGCTTTTTTAAGCTCAAAAACTGAGGACAAGAAATTAAAAAATAAAGATGAACAATGCAAGAACATTGCAAGCTTCATCGCAAAACCAAAACCAACCATTTCAGAAAGATGGATATGTACTATCGGGTGGAAACAGATTACCTTTTTTGGGAAAAGAATTCTACTTGGCCCTTTCAACATTTTTTTAAAGAAAACATTTTCATGCCCTTAGCTAAATGATAAAGAGGTCTAGCAGACAAGAGCTGAAATTTTCTTTGAGTAGGAGGAGAGGAAATGAGGAAATGTTGCCTCAATAACTTTGAAATCACTTGATGCCATCTGAGGATGTCCATGGGGGCGGTGGGGAAGCCAAATAGTGTCTGCATCCATGCAACAAAAGCCCTGCCTCCTTTTGATATGCATCACATATATTTCAAACAAGTATTTTGTGCAGGTGCGTTCGAAAGGAACCTAAGCAGCTAATGTCAGCTAATAGTAGGAACTGCAAGTTAGAGACCCTATATAGCAACAAAAGGTAGAAGCAATTTATCTTAACTGTGTAAAAGGAAAGTGTTAATCCCAGGTTCGGCCATTTTTCTTGTCCAGTTTTGTATCTTCTCTACTCTGATTATAATTTCTCTTGGCATGCAAATATGCTTCTTTATATTCCTTCCCACTTGTTCCACTCCAAAAATAGTCTTGGAATTATTGGAAGTCCGCTGTTAAAGAGGAATCCCATTTAAACTTTTTTTTTTGAATTTAGCAATGATAAGTTGATCATTCTTGAGAGGCACTAGATAGATATACTAAGGAAAGTAAACAAAAAAATATACCACACTTGAGAAAATGTATTGCAAAAATATTAAGAGAAAGATCTGTATAACACAAATCAGAAACATCTTACCGTACTTTTAACTGTATAGAACCAGGGGTAGGCAACCTTGGCTCTTTTATGACTCGTGGACTTCAACTCCCAGAATTCCTGAGCCAGCTGCCTCAGGAAGTCTGGGAGTTGAAGTCCACAAGTCATAAAAGAGCCAAGGTTGCCTACCCCTGGTATAGACAATTGGTTGGTTGGTTGGTTGATAGATTCATCGATTGATTGATTGATTAATTGATAGAATTTTTTGCAGAGCAGGTAAATAGAATTTTAAAAAAAGTTCAGGTATTGAAATTTCAGGAAATCAATTGTGTTCACCTCCAAGAAGTCTTCAATTTACAACCATTTCATTTAGTGACCATTTGAAGTTACAACAGCACTGAAAAAAGTGACTTATGACTGTTTTTTACACATATGACCATTGCAGCATTTCCCAATGGTCACATAATCAAAATTTGGATGCTTGGCAACTGGTTCATATTTATGATGGATACAATGTCCCGGGATCATGTGATCATCTTTTGTGACCTTCTGACAAGCAAAGTCAATGGGGAAACCAGATTCACTTAACAACCATGTTACTAACTTAACAACTGCAGTGATTCATTTAACAGCTGTGGCAAGAAAGGTCGTAAAATGGGGCAAAACTCACTTAACAATGGTCTCGCTTAGCAACATAAATTTTAAACTCAGTTGTGGCTGTAAGTTGACAGCTACTTATATTAGGGAAGGTTGTCTTGTTTAAGCCCTGAATTAAAAAAATAAATAAATCTTAGCCTGATGCTGACATTAAAGCAAGTGCCCAGATAACATTCAGTGATGAGACATCACTAGAAAGTAAACTTTTTCTCTAATAAGCAGGGCTTTTTTTTTCTCATAAAAGGCTCAGAACGGCGTTCCGGCACCTTTTTTTTTATACACACAAAAAAACTTTTGTACATGCTGTGCTACTCCCTCTATTGGCTTTCGAAAGCCTATTGGCTTTCCAAAGCAAATAGAAATTGCTGCTGAGTGCGCCAAAAGGCGAGTTGGCAGGAACTTTGCACCCCTCCCTGCTGCCCAAATACACCATCTCAACTGGATAAGTAAGAGAGGACAAGGAGTTGGAGGTGGGTTCTGCATGGGTGGCATCACTGATGGGGCAGTTGTGAGCAGGGGTGCGGGGGTGCTGGTGCTGTGGGAGCCGCAGGGTGCAGTCTGCGTGGGATGGATGGAGTCAGCGCCGGAGTGGCTGGTGCTGTGCGAGCTGCAGGTCGGGCGGCATTGCTGGCAGGGCGGTTGCAAGTGGGGGTAGCGGCAGTGGGCTGAGCCAGAGCGGCTGGTGCTGTGGGAGCCACAGGCTACACTATGCACAGGGCAGGTGGCATCAATGGTAGGGCGGGGGTGGTGGCAGCGAGCTGCCCCCCCAAGGCTGGAGTCAGCGCCAGAGCGGCTGGTGGTGTGAGAGCTATGGGGTGGGCGGCATCATTGGCAGGGCGGTTGTAAGTGGGGGTGCAGGGGGTGGTGGCAGCGAGCTGTCCCCCGAGTCCGGAGTCAGCGTCAGAGCAGCTGGTGCCGTCAGGACTGTAGTTCCATGGAAAACAAGTAGTCGCAGCTCCTGCTCCTGCACTGAAAAGGGTTTACTCTTTTCTCTACTCAGTGGCTCAGGGGCTGAAACGGCATGCAGTGACGGGTCCAGGGGTGTGTGATGTGAAGGTTGGTAAACGGGTAGACTGTCCCTGGCCCAGCGCAGGACAAAGTCTTGGGCTCCGTAGCTTTTACAGGCGAAGGTATCTGTTCTAGGCTGGGCCCCGCGGGCAACTTTGAGGTGGTTGGCCTCGGGCTGAGACCATTCGCTTTTGATGTCCTGGGTCCTGGAGGACAAGGCCTCTTTCTGCACATGGGCCGATTCCACCACCGAGGCATAGCTGTCCACACCACTTAGGGAGCTATGCAGCACCAATGCCAGACAGAAGCTGGAGGAGCAGGCCAGGGATGTGGTGGCAGTGGATGAAGAGGAAGAAGAAGAAGAAGAGGATCACAAAATGGAGGGGGTGAGACCTTCCAGGGAGATGATCTTCATGTTGGTGTTATGCAACACACTGGGCCGCTGCTGAATGTTCTGTGTACGAGGGGAAACCGGGGAGTGTTTGTGAGAGTGTGCGGATGTATGGCCGCTGCTGTGCTAGGTGCCTGGCCTCCAGATGGGCGCATGCTCCACCATGGTCGTGCTGGTCACCACCGATTTCTTGCAGCCCTGCCATGTAGAGCGGGCCCCACAGCTACCACAGCACCAGCTGCACCGGCTCCAGCCCCGAGCGGCAGCCCACCACCAACACCCCTCGTGCCCATGACCGCAGCAGCACTGCCACCCTGACCTCCTGCGCCCGCCAAGATGAGAGCTCCGGCATCTTTTTTTTTTTAAGAAAAACACTGCTAATAAGCAACCACAAACTTGAAGAAACAAAGAATATATGGAGAATTTAGGAGATCAACACATGGAAACAACTGATTACCCCAGCATTCTGGTCTCAGTGGTGAACGGTTATCAGAATGGCGAAAGGTTTTTGCAAAAAAAGCTGTGATGCCTCAACGCATCTTCCAAAAGTAGCCTATAAGGCAGGAATCTTCAAACTTGGCCCTTTTATGACTTGTGGACTTCAATTCCCAGAATTCCTCAGCCAGGCATGCCTGCCTGAGGAATTCTGGGAGTTGAAGTCCACAAGTCATAAAAGGGCCAAGTCTGAAGATCCCTTTCAGGGATGACTTCAAAGTACTCCTCAGTATGGTTTCCTCAGTCCTATTAAATAGAAACTCTTGCAACTTTGCTTCCATGGAAGCAAGAACAGTCTCTAAGAACCCCTTTGCCATATGCAAATTAGAAAGGAAGATGTCTCCAGAATGCACCCTACTACCCCTGGTTATCTTTGCTCTTCTTCTAGGTAGGGGAGCACCAGCTATTCTTATTTTCTATAAATGTCTGTAACTCGTTCTTGGAAATAAACATGAGGCAGCAGGCAGCTGCTGTAGTATATTTCATGCTGGCTTTTACTTATTTTCTTGAAATTAAAAGACACATTTTAAAACATTAGTCAAAGCAAATCCCTATAGGTGCTAAGGCAGACATGTCAAACACAAGGCCCGGGGGCTGGATCCGGCCCACGAAGTGGTTTCATGTGGCCCACGAAGCCATCCTGGAAACAGTGAGGGAACGGCCCCCTCTGCCTTGGCCCTGGCCCAGAGACCCTCCTTCTGCCAGAGACCCTCAGATCTGTCCCACTCTTGCCCAGGCCCCCATAGGCACCCTTGATGCGAATGATGTAGAGCTGGCCATGCCCACCCAGTAGGCCACACTCACTTTAGCCACGCCCACCCAGTAGGCCACGCCCACCCTGGCCATACCCACCCGGCCCACTGAGGGCAACCGCAATGCTGATGTGGCCCTCAGTGAAATTGAGTTTGACACCCCTGTGCTAAGGGCATAAGTCCATGTTTTCAGAAGTTCAGACAGAGAGATCAAAAGTTCTCAGCATCACATGCTGTTTTGAGACTCTGTTTCTTTTCTGCTCTTGTATTAACATGCACAGAAAAAAATAGATAAACAAACCTCTCAAATTGTGCTCCAACAGTGTGGATCAGACAAAAGTCACACCAAGACAAATCTAGCATAGATCAGTTTGCAACAGGCCTCTAAATCTCTGTGGAATGCCAAAATTATTCCAATAAATTAGTCTGGAAGTGATCTGGAGATTATGTGCTAATAAAAAACATTAGCTTGCATATGGCTCTAGAGAACAGATTGGAGAATGTATTGTTGGCATAAAGAATGAGTTCTGAGCTATAATGGAAATGGAGACACTACCAAAAATGTGGGGTCAGCTGCAGCAATAAAAGCAGAAGCCAGATGGATATGTAAATGAGAAAGAGAACGGGAACCCAAAGAAATTCTGAACAAGGTATAAGGGAATTGACGTCAATAGAATTATTCCATTGGCTCTTCTTTCTGCCCACTTTACAAAATCACTTTTGTACATTTATAATTTCTATTTTGCAAACAACAGACAGATTAGTGGATACATGTCTGCTGCCAGGACATGAAACATGCAATGGAGATCAAGATCAAATTCTATTTTATTTAGTAGTGAAACATTTGAGCAAAGGCAGGGATGAAATGCACAGTATATCAGTTTTAATTCTATTACCTATTTTTCTCATCTTAAATCCTGCTTATTTTACTTCTAATCTTTTTCTTTAAAAAAAAAGGTACAAAAGGATGTGCACGCTTTCATATGTGTTTGGGAAAGCAAGCTTTCTAATCTAATTTTTTATGAGAACCATTTGTTTTCAATCTTTCACGACTCCGCAGGTCCTTGGATTGGCAAATGTAATCGCCATTGCATTATATAACCCGCAGGGTTATATAAGATCAACAAAAGGACCAGGTAGATTATTTGATCAGTTCAGAGCCAAATGATCTCTGTGTCTACAGATATTTAAAAAGGGAGCCCAAGTACTCCACTGGTTACAGAGTATCTTAGACATTTACTACCTCTATATAGATTCCCTATTCTGTTCCAGGTACAATGCCAGCAAATACTCAAGAGGCACTGGTGTAGTACCCTTATTTTTACTTCCTACTCCACCTATCAAATACCACCAACTTGCAGGAATACATCCAGTTGGTGGAATTGGCAGGAGAGGAAGGAAATCGCTCACTTTCTTCAAATTTGGAGTGGGGCTCAAATTGGAGGTACGTTTTGACAGACTGTAAGACTATTTGATCATCTATCAAAATTCAGTCTGGTTTCGCAGCTATGTTCAAAGGGAGCCCAACTATCAACAGATATCATATAGTGCCTAAAGACTGCACAGGAGGTTTTTGGGCATGTTTGTTTCACAATTAAATGCACATAAGGAAAGAGCTTCAGAGTTGTCCTGTTTTTCACAGTTCTAACACTGATGCAAACTCCTGTGTTGATTTACAGGAATAAAGCCCCTGAACCATATGACTAGTTTCTCGGTAAACATGCAAAAGATAATGCTATAATTAGCTTTAAATGGTCATCTGTATTTCTTGGACTATGCACACAGCCAGGGCTGCTCAGTCTTAAGACTCTTATTTCATTCCTATTGATATCCAGATGTGAAAGCAGTAAAAAAGGGAGGGACTCTGATAGTTACTGCAGTATTAACAACAATGTCTCATGACTAGATGCATAATGGATAATGAAGTCATCTTCTTAATGCCTCACTTATGGAAAGGGGGGGGGGAAATGGAGGATACAGTTAGAGGACATATTTATTTTGGATAAAGAATATAGAGGTTAATTTTTCTTCCATGCAGTCAGCTTACCCCTCCACATTTTTCCAATTATAAATTCAAGTGTAATGCCTTGTTTTCATTGTCTTTTTTTTAAAGCGTGTATAAAAAAATCATAGATGGAGCTTCCGGTTTTGCGCCCGTAGTGCATGGCCACACGAGAGCAGACCTCCGCTCCCCATGGCTAGTTTCATCCTGCCAGGGAGACCCTAGATGGGTTCAAACTCACCCCAAAGAGGTGACCATGAAGGAGGGGTGCCCTTTGATCACAAAGCAATGCCAATTGATTCAGGGAAAGCCCTCCGAATCTGACAGGAGAAAGGCTAGCATGAGATCAGTGTCTAGCCCAAGCTACTTGCAGCTGAAGTCCCAGAGCACAAACCTGAACATTAGTGAAGAGTGTGCTTGGAATTGGTGAGAGCACTGATCTTCTTTCTTCTATCGACTAATTGAATCCTTGAAAAGATTCCCAAAGCAAAAAACCTCCAGAAGTGAAGGGAGGGCCATTCCCTTACAGACGGAAGCAGCGAATTAATATTAAAGGAGGAAAAAGATATGTTAAAATTTGATTTAAAATACTACAGTTTGGACAATTCTAAGAACAAAAAAACTGTCAAGATGATATCTTAAAGAATTTTTGATGGAATTATAAAAATATATAATAAAAATAACTTTTTGATTGAAAAAAACTGAAAAGAAATAACCATAATCATCATAATTATGACAAATCATGGCTTGAACTATCTTGCTTTGCATGTAATGAGTCTATCTCATATATTAGTTTCCCCTTTTAAGTTGCATTACTGTAATAAATGAACTTTTGCACGATATTCTAATTTTTCGAGTTTCACCTGTATATTAAAATGTTAAAATAACAGGTTGATGTAACTTTTATTAATATAAGTGAAATATAAACTGATTAAAAAGATGTTATATCTAGATACTATAAGACAGATAAAACTATAATATTTTTATAATGCATAACATAAAATATTGGGATGATGTACCTAAATGGGAAAATTTGGACAGTTAAATGACTAATATGAAGAAATTATGACTGATAAGAATTTGATTGAATATAAAGGAATTTAAGCTTAAACAAAAATTATAAAAATAGGATGCATGCTGAACTAATGAGATGATGGTTATGAGAATAATATAAGCTGAAAAAATGTTATATAGAGAGATTATTATTATTTGTATAAATATAAAAATGCCTATAATCATTTATATATTGAAAATATTAAGAATTATATTGTGGCTAAGGTTGAAGAAGGAGAATACATATGGCAGAAGGGAAGATCAAAGAAATATATTAATTATGGAGTTATCAAATTTAATCATTACTGATTGTTAAATAACTAGACAACACACTGTACACCAGGCACTGGAGATTGTTATAGTTAAAAACCAATAAAATATTTATATACATATATAAAAAAATCATAGATGTTTTGTGCATACTTGCTGATATGCATAATTTTGTATGCTTTTTTTCCTAATACAAGTGTGTTCATATACACTTTCCCTAATGTATGTTATTTTTGTCAATTACTTCCTGTGATTTAATATGTTTATGAACAATTTGTATACATTTTTAAAGTTGCAAACCACATCACAAAATGAATTGCGTCATTGAGTTCTGGTTCACATGGAGGTTTGGGGTTATCAAAACAAGATATTCAGACTGAACCAAATGCATTGGCCTATCTGTAATTTTCTAGTATCTGTTCATTCATTAATTCTTACTGCAAGAACCAAGGAAAAATGAAGAGACACACTGATGCATTATTGTTGTCCAAAAGCATCTCCTTCATCAGTTTAACAACCCAACAGAACTCTTTCCCCAATGACTAGCTGCTCCCTCCCAAAATGTGTCCAGTACCTTTGGTTTTGCTCCTAGCCAGTATGACATCAATAATTCCTAATGTAAGACATTCTGAAGATTAAATGGTCCTGGAAATCAGTGCTCTTTAGACTTATTTCCTCACTTGCATCATACTGTCTGTCAGCACCTGATAAGTCTTTTGGCTAGATGTCCGGTTTCTTGATTTGGGCTTAATGTATTCTACATTGGTACCTAGGTACTCATCATTGATTGGTTCAGTTGGGAGGTGCAATGAATACCAAAAACAATGAGTATCAAACAAACTTTTTCTCATAAGGAATAATATAGTGAGTCACAAGGCAGCCAACACTGACAAGTTCCAGCTTGTGCACTGAATACCAAACAAATGATGAGTACTGGGACAAATTTTTCACATCAGAATGGGTTGAGTACCAAATTCGATGAGTTTCAAAGCAGTTGAGTACCAAGGTACCCCTGTATTTGGAAATTATAGTTTATGCAATCTCAAAATTGTGTATTTTTTAAAGATATAATTAAACAAATTTCGGATGAGTAGAAGTAGAGAAATGATTTGATTGGTGGGGGCCTCATTTAACAGGAGGAGAAATGGAGCTAGGAATCTACTTTTTTTTTGCTGCAATTTTTTCACACTGGTTCCTCTGGCTGCTCACCCCTGACTTAGCCCAATGTGTGGACCCAATGTATATGTAGTCAATGGCGTCATTATCTTCTCTTTCTCTTAGAGGGGTTACTAGGGTCTTCCTATTAGAAAAGACATCTTTATGACCTACAGTATAATAGATCAAATAACTCAAGAATGGAGAGTTACTTTGTATCAATTGTTTGTTTGTTAATTGAATGTGTTTGCTGCCCATCCCACCATGAGGTGATTCTTATATCAACATCACTCTTTACCACAGTCAGTTTCACACTGGGCATGGATATAGACAGGGCTTTTTTTCTCATAGAACGCTGAGAACGGAGTTCCGGCACCTTTTTTGGATGGAACCTTGTAGGGTAGGCAAGGCGGGTTGTATGACATGTGTGAGTTCCGGCACCTTTTTCTTTTACAAAAAAAGCACTGGATATAGACCTAAGAGTTTTGCTCTTCAGCAAGTCACCGTAAAAGCTATGAAAGTGAGAAAAGAAGTTTATGGTGACTTTGCTGAGAAAGTAAATTTGAATAGTTTCACACAAATATGGAATTGGAATTTGGTTGCTGTTGCTGGCTGTTATAAGAATAGCTGATGATGGAAAGAAAGGAGGCTTGAGGATAAATGGAATTGTTAGCAAATGATTTAACATTGAACAGGGAGTAAGAAAAGGCTGTGTGATGTGAACAAATGTATAAGGAATGCTTCTGATGACATCACAGGGCAAATATATTGTTTGCAGACAAAAATATGCATGAGCAGGTACTTTTCTATGCAGCCAATGCTCAGCTTTTGGATACAAAACCAGTTTGCAATTAATGTTAGACAGTTGTTAGATGCAGTGAGGAATATGATCTGAAAATTAATCAAAACCAAGGTAGTTCTGGTTGACTGAGAAGTGGAATCAATATTTTCAAATTCCACATATGGGAAAAATAGAATTTGAGAAAATGGCTATTAAAGATGGGGGAATGGATAAATACATACCAAAGATGGAAGAAAAACAGTAGCAAAGGGCAGCAAAGTAATCTGTTGTAAGGAATGTTATTTATTTATTTATTTATTTATTTATTTATTTATTTATTTATTTATTTATTTATTTATTTGAGTTATATACCGCCCTATTCCCATAGGACTCAGGGCGGTTTACAGGGCAATTAAAACCATGCAATGCAAAAGTTAAAATAAATTTAAAACAATTAATTAAATTTAAGCCCAAAAGTTAAAACTTTAAAACCCCATTAAAAACCCCTCAGTCTAGGCCAGACAGCTCAAAGAGCCAATTTGTGGAAAGAACTCAACATGACTGTGTATAGTATCATGAATCTGCCCACTATGTTGAGAATTGGGTCTGATGGGAGAAACATAAAAAAAACAATGCATCAAGAATAGGTGAGTTTAAAAATCTGGGAGTAAAACCACAAGAAATAGGATCAAAAAGGAATGGTTTAAATACAAAAGTGAGCGACCAGTACAGAAAAAAAGCATACTGAGGTGACAGAGAAAGAATGAATGAGGACTGAATCATAAAACAAAAGGAGGACGGAAGAGTGAAGAACGGAGGGACCAATAAAATTATGGCTAAATGGAATGATGAGGATTTGGGGGGGGAAAAAAGAACTGACTTTAAAAAAGAAAAGGCAAAGCTTGAATGAATGAGTAAATAGATACGATGGAAGCAAGGAAGCTTTGCAAGGATCAAAAGGTACAGAGAATGTACTTTTTGAGAGCATTTTCACCAATGAACGGTGATGGTGTAAATTAGATTTAGTTATAGTTGCTTTTTGTCTCTTATTTCATGCCTTCACACACTTTTATTACTCCTTTTCTGCACTTCACATAATGCTTATTCTGAAAGGGAACAGTACAATGACCCTCTAAGTATGCTAGGATCGTAGCAAGCAGGTTATGAGAATCCATCAGCGTAGGCAGGATTTAGCCCAGATGCAGCTAATGGAAAAAGTGGGGAGAGGAGACCCAAGACTGATATGTCTTCCATCCGAGCCAATAAATATTTATTTTACAATCTTTGCAGCAGTAAATCAGCACTAAGTAGCTTTCCAGTTGGTAAACCAAATAATGTCTTAAATTGGTCAACAAACATTTTTATATTCATTCTCCTAGCTGATGGCAATCCTTTTCTACAAGTCCTGATACTTTCTTTTTCATACATCTCCCTTTCTGTAGGCGTACCTCAACTGGGCATAAAAGCAGAATTGCCTTATACTCGCTTCAGTTATGACACGATACATCTATCTGAAGTTAGGACTATGTTTGACTGCACTTGGATGGAAAAGCTATAGCAGGAAATGGATTTGCGTCATTCTTTATAAGGCAACAGTCATTCTGGGTGGGATATGTGGTAGCTTGCTACAAGCTAAGGAAAGAACAAAAAAAGAATATGGGCAGAGGGGAAGAGCTTTGTCGACTGCTTTGTCGATCTGGCAAAATAGTGTTGTAATTGCAGTGCAAAAATATGTAATTTTCTCTCCCCAACACCATAAGAATATCTACTGAACAGCACAGATGTCTACAGATGGGCTGTTTGCCAGCTTAGTTGAACTGAGGTAACATTTTGCTTAAGGAATACCAACTCAGAAATTGGGTGTTTGATAACGAAAACAACAATATCATAACTTCAGGACTGTATTTTCTCTCAGAGAAGAAACTGTTCCAGCTTTCACTATCTTTGAGTTAGGTGAAGGGAGGAAACAGAGAAACAAGACTATAAATTTAGGTATCAGGCAAAAGCATAAATTTAAGGTTCATGTGCTGTTTACACATATGAATGTTCTCTAGTTCAGACTTTGAGGAAGCTAATCAGTTCAACTAACAAAAAAATGTGGTTGAGGGGGAATAAGAAATAGGTAATTCTAAAAACAAAAAAACCCCAAATCCACATCTCTTTGATGCCCAATTATTATTCCAAATTCTGGGCTGAATTTAGCCTTCAAGGAGAGAGAGCTCACTTGAAATAGACAAGAAGCTGTAAGATAGGAACAACTAAACTTTTCCTTAGTTTTATGTAATTATTGTTATCTTAGTAAAGTGATTACTTTTAAGGCTAATCAGTTTTATCTGAGCTTAGCTTGTTCTTTCTAGACACACAATAACAATATAGATTGTACAAATTATTGACTAGAGCCTAATACTTGGAAATCAGATTACATGGATAAGATTTGCCATTGAACTGCTAATTAACAGTTGGGAGATTCTTTGATTATTGATAGTAGTGATGGTAGTTACAATTTTTAATCCCTCTGTTTTAAAATAATTGTTGCCTCAGTGGCATTCCATTCATTTAAAAAGTAATAACCCTCATATATGTTCCTAAAAAAATGGCAGACTTATTTCGACAAAATAAGGTAGAAATCCCAAGTCACTTGACTCACATCTCTGCTTGTCCCTGCTTGGAATCTTTGTCTATATAAAATTCTAGCTACCATGGGTGAGAGATTGTCATTCTGTACCTCTGGCATCTCAAGGTGAAGAATTTGATGACGAATGCAAAATTAGAGAAGATCTCCATCTGAGATCGAGAAGAGCTACACATCTCTCAGAGTAGATTCAGTTGAACAAGCTAGTTAGAGCACAGAATTGACCTAGTGTAAGGTATAGTGTTGTTCTTTGAAGGCTGTGTTTTCAGAGAAAAGAGGGTCATGAAGCTAGAAATGCCATCAATAGTCTGTGACCTGGCATATCTTTTGTTAAGGAAGCTAAAGGTAAATACTCATGGTTAGAAAGTAGCTAGAAAAACTGACTCACCCCATTTCTCTTCCACAGAGAGTGCACTTGGTTGTACTGTTTTGCCTTGTTTTTATGGATTACAACCCACAATGAGGTGGATGAGGTTGGTTTATTTCTGTATGTATTTATTGTTACTATTCTTGATTGTTTTATTGGGCTTTTAATGTAGTTGCCCAGATTCACTGCTGCAAAATGGGCAGCCATATAAATTGACTGAAATAATAAAAGATCCTCTGAATAAAAGACAGCTTATAAATCTTACATCTTAGACCAATATGTTTCTGCCATGTTGGGACAATGTACAGAAGCAAGCACACTGTCTTTTGTAATTCCCTGTTGTTATTAGCCTTATACCCTGTGTGTTGACCAGATACACCTTTTCCTTGGCCTCATATCAGGGTTCTCAAGAGGTATTGAAAAGAGCAGGCAAAATTCCAACCTACCAAAACCAAAACAATCACAATCCCTGGAAATCAGACAGTTACATCAGCCCAAATATCTCTGCAGTAAGGGAACTGAGGAGAAAAAAAAGTTATATATTGTCTGAAGGAAAGATTCTATAAACATTGTCAGAAAAGGTAAACGATGGAATGGGCAGAAACAGCACCACTACTCTTTGTATTAGGTGCCAGAAGTTCCTACAAATCATTCCACTTCAGATTTCTCAATGTACTTTTTCAACAAAGGGACTGGTAGAGAAAGCTTCTGCTTGGCTGTCCAGCTGCTTGACGCAAATACTTGCAACACAGTTACTGAAAAGGTCTTTGCTATAAGGCCAAGCTGTTTTTAGTTCATTTTTTAGAAATTTGATTTTTTCTCTCTCTCCAGCTATGCATAAGGTCATGGGAAGCATCATCAAACTAGCTCCAAAGAAGGCACAACAACAGCATGTTGACTGAATACAAAAAGAAGCACAGAGTTCTGAGAACTTCTAAGGAAGATTATTGAACACCAAATTAGACGTACAATTGGTTTTATTCTACCATCTACCTAGTCAAGTTAACCAGCTAAATTGTCACCCTCTTCAGTTAAGGCAGCTCAAAACTACTGTTTATCACCCGGTAGTAGAATTTACCCCAACCTACACATGGGATCTATGGAGATTCTCAGTCATCCGGGTCATAGTTGTCCCAAAGATGCTTTTTCATGAGGCAACTGAACTTTCTTGTTTTTCTTTGAAGACGTTTCACTTCTCATCCAAGAAGCTTCTTCAGCTCTGACTGGATGGTGGGGAATGGAAGGACTTATATTCCTTCCCTTCCCCACCATCCAGTCAGAGCTGAAGAAGCTTCTTGGATGAGAAGTGAAACGTCTTCAAAGAAAAACAAGAAAGTCCAGTTGCCTCGTGAAAAAGCATCTTTGGGATATGCATGGGATCCTTGACATATTGAGAAGTAGAAGACTGGCTCAAGGTTGACTCAGCCTTCCATTCTTCCACGGTTGATAAAATGAGGAGCCAGATTGTTGGGGGCAATATGCTGACTCTATAAACCGCTCAGAAAGGGCTATAAAGAACTATGAAGCAGTATATAAGTCTAAAGTGCTATTGCTATATTTGTCATGTATTGGGCCTAGATTAACTGAGATTGCTTAAGCAGGGAGCTGGGTAACGGTTGCCAGATCCTCAGACAGTCAGTCTCCAGGACAGCCATTGGTTGGCTCTAGGGCGGCAACAGGTTGCTTTAAACCTATTGTCCACCACCTAGTGGCCAGAGTATAAATAGCTGCATTGCAGCCCTGGTTCTCAGTTCAGTTCCTGCATTTCAATAAAGCATGTTCCTGCCTGAACTCTCTCACCTCGTCTCCTGCTTTCCAGCAAGAACCCAGTACACAACAATATTACATTTAGGAATATTATGTAAATTAGGCAATAAGTTTCATTATCACTTCCCTTCCTAGTATCTTCTCACCAGCACATTCATTTCTGATCTTCTGAGCATCATCCTGCTATTGCTGCAACTATTTCTGCCAGCTTCAATAGTATGTTTTACAACAACTATAAAAATTGGGTGTTTTACTCAATTTAGTACAGAATGACAAAAGTTAATTGGTAACTTAGAAAACCTTAACAACCATTTCTCACAAACTGGACTCAACTGGGTAAATCATCTTCCTCATTACATAACATCGATGCATCAATATTTTTACTCATAGTTGTTCCTTACCCAATTTATAGCCTGTTTAGAGATTTAGAGTGAACCCTGAAGGGATATATGAAAATCATCAAAGCAGAAAATGGCAACTTGTGGCCTGCCATCACACAACACTTAAATCAAGGTACTGAAATTTGGTAAGTAAAATGGTTGAACATATGTAATGTAAGGAAAAACATGAAAATATATTTGCTAGATTAGGCGTCACTTTCATCCTCAACTTTCTACAGGCATGCAGATACACAGACCCAAATAAAATGGGCCAAATGGGTCATTGGATGGCTTTTGCTATTCTCTGAGAGGTGAGAAGGCTGCCTTTGAGGGCCATCAAGTCCTCAAACATGCTCTTCCCCTAGATTAGAAAGATTCTAAGTAATCCATGTGACTTTGCGCCACAAGAAACCCTGGCTTCTACCCACTGCCTTAACAATGCACCAAACTGATTATCAATCTACTTTAGATAGTAGCTTCAAAAGACAAATCCCGCAGTCCAAGGACCAGTACCAGGCTGTGGCATACCAGCAACCTGGCCGCACAAACAAGCAAAGCCCCATGTAGAAGAAGACATTGAGAATCAACTGGCAAGCTTGGAGATACCGGTAGTTAAAAGAAACACTGATTGATTGGTCTGTCTTATGAGAATCCCAGCATTCCCTATGCTGGGCTATGGAAACATGACACACTACGAATGTCACCATAGAAATATAAAAATATATACAAGCACAACATTTGGTCTTCCGTGATAAAAGGTTTAGATAACAAATGAGCTGGTCATCTGGAAAGCTTCATACTCTATTATAGTGGCTACAAACAGAATTAACATCCTTCTTCCCAATTCACTTTCAGCTAAACATCCTTGAGCTTTTAAATGCTATCACGCACTTGTCTACAGATGCTTCAGCATATGCGCAAAGCAGTTCACGATTGTTTATTGCCCTATTTATTTTTCCTATTGATTGCCTTGCATTCGATATTTTAAGCACCACTTGATTCAGGTCAACTGTGAAACGTAATCAAATCTCTGGAGAGAGAGAGAGAAAAAAAAGGCTTGTACCAATCAGGTCATCAAGACAGGAAAAACAGCTGGCCCCTTGAATGGACTGGATATGTGATGCAGGAATTGCTATGGAAACATCACCTGTACATTCAGTAGCAGTGCTAAAGTTATAAAGAAAGAACACACTTTAATTAACTGCTTTCAGCATTTCCAAGAGCTGCTTTCATGCGGTGTGCTAAAACACATCGCAAACACAGTAAGAGTAAGAAATTAATAAATGAAGCATTGTTTTCCACAATAACCAATTTCCACCAGAATATATCCTGCTGTGGCAGGTTAGTTGTTTCTGCTTTTAGCAGTGCTGCTATAAATTAGAAAGCTTTCCTTTCAATCTGGAGTAGGTAGGCACTCAGATTCTATTTAAATACTTCCAGATCCCTCCATTTCGAAGAACACACTGTTCCACTCCCAAACAGCTCTTACTTTTAGGAGATTCCACTTAATTGTAAGATAAAATATTCATCCAAGGAATGTCAGATCCAACGTCTGTTCAAAGCTCCTAATATGGGACAATTCTGTTTCATCTTCTACTTGACAGAATAATTGAGTTGGAATGGACCTTGGAGATCTTCTAGTCCAGGGGTGTCAGACTCAATTCCATTGAGGGCCGCATCAGCATTGCGGTTGCCCTCAGGGGGCCGGGTGGGTATGGCCAGGGTGGGTGTGGCCTACTGGGTGGGCGCAGCTGGAGTGCGTATGGCCTACTGGGTGGGCATGGCCAGCTCTACATCATTGGCATCAAGGGTGCCTATGGGGGCCTGGGCAGGAGTGGGACAGATCTGAGGGTCTCTGACAGAAGGAGGGTCTCTAGGCCAGGGCCAAGGAAGTGGGGGCCGTTCCCTCACTGTTTCCAGGATGGCTTCAGGGGCCACATGAAACCACTTCGCGGGCCAGATCTGGCCCCCGGGCCTTGTGTTTGACATGTCTGTATCTAGTCCAACCCCTACTCAAGCAGGAAAACTTATACCATCTCAGACAAGTGGCTGTCTGTCCAGTCTTAGCTTGAAAACCTCCAGTGATGGAGCACCCACGAGTTCTGGTAGCAAGCTGTTCCACTGGTTAATTGTTTTCACTGTCAGAAAGTGTCTCCTTAATTCCAGGTTTTGCTTCTCTCTTTGATCAGTTTCCAACCATTGTTTCTTGTCCTGCCCTCTGGTGCTTTGGAGAATAATGTGACCCCATCTTCTTTCTGGCAGCCATTCCAATACTGGAACACTGCTATCATGTCACCCCTATTTCTTATTTTCTGTAGACTAGCCAAACCCAAGTCCTGCAGCTGTTCTTCATATGTTTCAGTCTCCAGGCCTTTGATCATCTTAGTTGCTCTTCTCTGAATTTTTCCTAAACTCTCAACATCTTTTTTGTGATAGGGTGATCAAAATTGGCTGCAGTATTCCAGGTGAGTTCTTACTAGGGTTTTATAAAGTGGTACTAGTACTTCGTGTGGTTTTGATTCTATGTCTCTGTTTATACAACCCAGGATTGTATTAGTTTTTTTGGCTGCTGCTGCACACAGCTGGCTCAGGACTCCAAGGTAAGTCAGGTCTCACCTAATCTGTACTTGTACCTTTGATTTTTCCTGCCTAAATGTAAAACTTTGCTTTTCTCCACATTGAAACTCATTTTGTTGCATGGGGCCCATTGTTCAAGTTTGTCAAGATCTTTTTGGATCCTGAGTTTGTCTTCTGGGGTGTTGGATACTCCTTCCAGTTTAGTATCCTCTGCAAATTTGATGTATTCCCCTTCAATTCCCTCATCTAAGTCATTTTTGAAGATGGAACCTTGTGGTACCTGACTGCTTACCTCTCTCCATGTAGATGTAGTGCCATTGAGGACTACTTTTTGAATATGGTTTGCCAGCCAGCTACAGATCCATCTGGTGGTGATATTGTCCATTCCACCTTTTTATAGCTTACCAAGGAGTAGGTTGTGGTCTACTTTATCAAATTCTTTACTGAAGTCTAAGTATACTACGTCCACAGTATTTTGCTGGTCTGTTAGTTTAGTCACTTTGTTGAAGAATGAAATAAGATTGGTTTGGCATGATCTGTTTTTAACAAATCCATGCTGGCTACTGGTTATAACTTTGTTTGCTTCTAGTTGTTCGCAGATCTGTTTTTTGATCATCTTTTCTAGGATCTTCCCAGGTATTGATGTTAAACTGATTGCTCTGTAGTTTCCTGGGTCTGTTTTCTTTCTCCTTTCTTGAAGATGGGAACCATAGCAGCCCTTTTCCCATCCTCAGTTATTTCCCTTGTGCTCCAGGATTCTTGAAAGACATGGTACAGTGCTTCTGAGATAACATCTGCCAGCTCCTTCAGAACTCTGGGATGTAATCTGTCAGGGCCTGGTGATTAATATTTCTCAAGGTCGAATAGATGTTCTCTTACATTTTCCGCTTATTTTAAATTTTGTTTCTAGTTTTTCCTTTTGCATTTTTTTTGTATGTTGGGCTGTAGTTTCTTTTTGTGTAACACTGATGCAAAGAATGAGTTAAGCAGTTCTGCTTTCTCTGTGTTGCCTGTTATTTCCTTGCCATCCTCTCTCTTTAGTGGACCTACAGTTTCCTTAATTTTTTTCCTGTTATTAATATGTTGGAAGAAACTTTTTTTTTATTATCCTTGATTTCTATTGCAAGTCTGTTCGTTCTGAGCCTTTCCTTTCCTGACTTCATCTTTGCATGTTCTGACTGTCTGCTGATAACCGGCCTTAGTTATGTGCCCCTCTTTCCATTTTTTGTATTTGTCCTTTTTGTCTTTCAGTTTGTCAGAAAGATATTTGTGCAGCCATGCTGGTTTCTTCTTGACTTTCTTGGTGGGGTTTTTTTTCAGATATTGTGCTGGTTTGGTCTTTTGTGATTGCATTTTTCAGGGTTTCCCATGCTTCTTGGGTTGTTTTCCCCTTTAGGATTTTCATCCATGGGATCTTTCCTAGGTTCTCTCTGAGTTTGTTAAAATTGGCTCTTTTGAAATTTAAGACACTGGTTGGATTGTTTACTATTGCTAGTGTCTGCATTATATTAAATTCCAGTATGATGTGGTCACTTTCACCCAAGGTTCCGGCAACTTCAACTCCCTCTATCACTTCTTCTCTATTAGTAAGAATTAAGTCCAATATAGCTCTCTTATTAATCATTGCCCTCTAGCCTGATTAAAACAATGATGCCTTTTCCTTCATCCTCTTTTGCTCGTTTACTTTCATAGTTCTATTTTCTCCTCCCTTAATTTCTCATAGCGTAAACTTGTAGCATTTTCTTGCCTGTATCACTGCCAATTAATCCTATGAAATGGAAATTTCAAAAAGGGGAAATTGTGGAAAAACCTTAAGAATGGGAACATTAGCTGGCTTTTGCAATAAGAATTCATCATCATAGCATGTTGAACAACCTGATATGTAAAGGAATAAAGTTTGAGAAACTACTGGACAATCTTCTGATATGGATGGTGATGGTGATGGTGATGATGCATGCACCATTACATTTGCCTTTTGCTTTTTCAACTTCTCTTTTTTCTTTTTTCTTTTTGAAAATCACATCAACTCCATCCAACACAACTTTCTTCATTTTTCCCTTCTGCTCATTTCATTCACTCTTGACCCAAATTCTTCTATACCTTGACACTTCTTAAATATGCCATTCCCGTGGCCCTTAACTTATTCATATATTTCTCCTGACGCATCCAATCTTCACTTCTACAGTATTCAACCAAGTAGCTTCTCTATCTTCTTTCTTTCCACTTTCTAATCATTCTGTTGGAATGTTAATCTTTGTTCTAATACATTTTCACATAGTACTCATTCTGTCAATTCTCCTCCTGCATTCTACTCTCTTCTTCCCACTTATTTCCCTTTTCCTTCATGTCCATTTCTCCAAAAGCCATCCTTGACATTACAAAATAACAGTTTGTCCAATATCCATAATCTTTCATCTTCCTTATATCCTTTGCTAATGCTCTGTACACATACACAGAGACATACATATCAAATTCCTCAGCTGCCACTCTTATTAATTCTTGAACCCCCAAATGGACCTATAATTTTTCAGTATTATTTTGCCTATTCTCAGCCACTCATACATGTAAACTATGAGAATAATTTTGTCCTAGAATCACATTCAGAATATTGCATGGAAGAGAAAAGCTGTTATCAGTTCAAGTGTCCTATGCAACATTCTCTGCCAAAGGTAATGCCGATACCAGTAAATTTGGATACTTTCAGGCAAAATGTCGCATGGGCAATCAAAACTTAGTTTTGCCCTTTTAAAGGCATGGTATTTTTTTGCAAGCCTGGATTTCTACTAGAAATATCACTGTAGTCTGCTCACTTCCCACCAACTAAGATACATGTTGTGTATTGTCACACATCCAGAATGCAAAAAACAAACAAACAAACCTAGGAATACAATATGGTTCATAGTGGAGGAAATAAAAACCAGGTGACCTGTCTGCCTATTCAGTCTATTAAGTGCTGAGAGGCAACATCAAGGTTCTTGCTCTTCTCTATGAGGATTCTCTTTAAATCAGATCCAGACAAGACATTCCTTCAGAGGACAGTCCTTTGACAACCAATATACGGATGATTTAACATGTTAGCAATACCAATAGCACTTAGACTTACATACTACTTCACAGTGCTTTTACCACTCTCCCTAAGCAGTTTACAGAGTCAGCATATTGGCCCCAACATATCTGGGTCCTCACTTTTAACAATCTTGGAAGGATGGAAGGCTGAGTCAACCATGAGTTGGTCAAAATCAAACTGCTGGCAGTCAGCAGAATTAGCCCGTGATACTGCATTCTAACCACTGCACCACCATGGCTCTTTTTAACCACTTCATTCTATCCCATTCTCCCATTTTTCAATCTTTTGGAAGAGTTTTTCCTGCCTCCCTAACCCTCCTCGATATTCCATGGGTTTTGGCAATCAAAGTAGGGGCAATGGTCTCTCTCTCTCTCTCTCTCTCTCTCTCTCTCTCTCTCTCTCTCTCTCTCTCTCTCTCTCTCTCTCTCTCTCTCTCTCTCTCTCTCTCCCTCTCCTCTCTCTCCCCCCCTCTCTCTCACACATCAACCAAGAACCAAAGATAGCAATACAAATGCTTGGCTGTGTGCCACTAAAACTATTCTGTAAACCAGAAAATATCCAATTACTACATTCCATGCCATCAGTGTCCAGTATTTCAGTTCCAAAATGCCCTCGTGAGATGGGAAATAAATTCAGGTTATCCTATTGTTGCCAACATCTTCGCAGAGAATGCCTCCTACATTTTTGGCACAACAAAGTTGTCAATGGAATGTTCCACCTCAGGGGTCCCCAACCCCTGGACCGCAGCCCACTACCAGGCCACGGACTGCTCAGAACCAGGCTGTGCAGGTGACAGGTGAGTGAATGCACACACGCAAGGAACTATTCTCTCTCTCCCCCCCCCCCGCCCACCAGGCCACCAAGCCAGAAAGGTTGGGGACTGCTGTTCTACCTAATGGGGACCTTGGATTCTGAATGAAATGGCTCCCTCTTTCTTGCAATTTGGATTTTAAAAAATCACTCCTGCAAATGCTTCCAAGCCTTGCCAAAGGTAGAGCAGGGCTTGGCTAGTCAAAACTGTACCTTTCCATTCAGGGAGGTGGCTCCCTTTCCCCCCTTAGAGACATGTTAGCCTTTTGAGTTGCAAGACTAATCTGGATTATTAGTAGCTATCATATAAAGAATGATTCAGATGCAGGTTGCATATAATTCAGTGTTTTTCTCGTATTGTAAAAGAACGCAGTGTCTGTGGCTGTTTTCCTGCTTTCACTCCCATCTTCAGTTTTTGTATTCTCCTAGCCTTCTTTGTTTTTGTCAAGGGAGAACTGCTGAATCATTTCTCCACCAAGATTGAAATCACGATTGGGATGAAGTGCTCTGAATGGTCAGGGTGGCCAGGAAAGAATATCCAGAAAGTTCACTCATTGTGTTTCTCATTTGAAGTAGGGCAATTCACTCCTTTTGTACAAAATCAAAATCCCCTGCAGCTTCTTCCTGCAAGAGGAACGACTGTTGAAACAAACAAATTCACATATTGTGGGCAGAGTTGTTGTAGCACAAGCCAGTGGTTTGGGTCATATATGGATTCTTAATGCTCTTCTCTGTGTTCTTATTCAGATTCATGCTTAAGTGTCACATAGGAGGGTTGATGTAAAAAAGATGTCGAGACTCTAGAAAGAGTGCAGAGAAGAGCAACAAAGATGATCGGGGGACTGGAGGCTAAAACATATAGGGAACGGTTGCTGGAATTGGGTATGTGTAGTTTATAAGAAAGAGAAGGATGAGGGGTGACATGATAGCAGTGTTCCAATATCTCAGGAGTTGCCACAGGGAAGAGGGAGGCAAGCTATTTTCCAAAGCACCTGAAAGCAAGACAAGAAGCAACGGATGGAAACTAGTCAAGGAGAGAAGCAACCTAGAACTAAGGAGAAACTTCCTGACAGTTAGAATAAATAACCAGTGGAACAACCTGCCTCCAGAAGTTGAGAATGCTCCAATACTGGAAGTTTTTAATAAGAGATTGGACAACCATTTGTCTGAAATGGTATAGGGTTTCCTGCCTTAGCAGGGGGTTGGACTAGATGACCTCCAAGGTCCCTTCCAACTCTGTTATTGTATTGTATTGGATGTGAATATATTTCTACACCTTTCTTCTAGTTTCATCGTAAGCAGGAGGCCACCTTTAGAAGATATACTTGATGAACTTGATCAGAAGTGATTTTAGTAACCAAAGTGAAGCACAGTAGACAAAATGTTCTTTGAATTAATTTCTATTTACTTGTAAGAGAAATTTCAGACATAGATTGGCTGTGTTAACAGCCAAATGTCAATTTACAGGGGTCTCCTCACACATTTATATTTGCATGTGGGAGAAATGAGTCATATTTGCCCATCACTTATTCTTCTTTGGTCTATTAAAACTGCCAATTAAACTGAACCCCAGCTTATTAATTGTCTTTTGACAGGCCTATTTATTATTGCTTTTATGCACTCGGACATCCATTTTGGTCTAACAGTTTAGAAACCAGAAGACTCTGAGTTCAAGACCCACCTTTGCCATGAAATTCAGCTGGGTGACTCTCTTTCTCAGCCCAACTCATCTCACAAGCCTGTTGTTGTGGGGAAAACAGGAAGAGGATGGAATGTTATATATGTTTGCTGCCTTAAGTTGTTTATAAAAAATATAAGAGTGGAATATAAATAAAAACATAAAAATTAAAAGAAATTACTCCCAGGTATCTTAAAGTCAAGAATAATGGAGCTGAAAGGGATCCTAACGGTCATTGTGACCTACCTTAAACTCATAGCAATCCGTGCACATCTGGAATTTGGAATACAAAATTCACAATTAAATCCTGAAGAAACTTTCTGCTTATATCATGAGCACACACAATACTATTCTCCATCTTTTTCTCAGTACCAGCACTGCTGCTTCAGAAGAAAGAAAATGATTATAAACCCGGCTGACAACTTAAAGCATACGGAGAAGAGTAAACCAAACTTGTTGAAGGAACAAAATGTACCAACATCCATATACCCATTTTTTCTGCCAACCCAGTTCAAACAACTGCACCCACAATAGAAACAAAAGGCTGAGAGCAACATGACTTTATAAACAGTGTTGCCTATTAATCATTTGTAAATGACAGAAAGAGCCCGCTAAAATTCTAATGTTGCCTGAATGCGACTTAAGCCTTCACTGCTTTTATTATATTTTAATGTACAATGTACTTTCCAATTTTGTTGGATGTGTGTGTGTGTGTGTGTGTGTGTGTGTGTGTGTGTGTGTGTAAAATTGGGGAGTCATGCTTCAAGTATTATTTTACACTTCCAGGAGATCTAGAAGTCTATCTGTCTCTCTTGTCTACACACATTTGCTTGAAGTCTCTATAACTGAAATGTCTTTGCAATCACATTTTCTTCCTTATTCCTTTCAGTGACATGGCTTTCTGAGCATGGTCTTTAACTCAGAGGGTGGCAAATACTGTACAAAATGGGCATCCCTGCTGCAGTTTTGCTTTTTGCACAGAAAGTCTTTGTAACCTTTGTAAACAAATCGCTCTATGGAGGATGCTATTTCTTCTGTTGTATGGCACCACATTGATCAGCTTAGGAAGCATTTTCCTGAACAGCCACAAAACGAGGACTTCATCATAAGTCCTTACTCAGGTCCACAAACTGGCAGCCAAGCCAGTCCACGCATAGACCCCGAAGGCTCACACAGCCCAAGCAACGAGGAGTTGGCTGTAGAGGAGGAGAGCCCGGAAGTGCAACATGGGTCCCCTGATGGAGAAAGCCAACCTGGTGGCTACAGCCGCTGTGCTAACTCTGCTGAACAAACTGACTCTGGGGGGGGGGGCAAACTGGAAAGGCCAGCCAGAGAGCACCAAGCCACTCAGAATCACTTGAACTAAGAGACACTGGTCTACCCAGCCCGGCAGGCAAGCTGGTAGGCCAGAATGTGCCTGGGTCCCCCAGGTGTTCCACAAGGCCACGCAAATCTCCTGCTTATCTGAAAGATTTTGTTCTGTAATAATAAAGCTATAATGTTGTATGTACCTTGTATTTAATGCTGACCTACAAGATTGTAATGGACAATGGAGCTATAATGTTGTAAGTACTTTATTGTGCTGCTAAGTGGAACCTATTCACACCAGTGTTAAGTCTTTGTAAAGCGTATTGCTGTAAGTACTATTGTTGCTGTAGTGTTGTTCCTTCTAAGGGGGGACGGGTGTTATGTATTGGGCTTGCTTGTTAATGGCTCCCAGCATCTCAGACAATAGCATAGCATAGCATAGCATAGCATAGCATAGCATAGCATAGCATAGCATAGCATAGCATAGCATAGCATAGCATAGCACAGCATAGCATAGTTTAGTTCTGAGGAAGAATCAAGATATTTTGGTGTAATTATTGTTTCATTTCATTTAGGTTTGAGAGAAGATCACTGTCATCTACTGCTACCTTCCCCTTCTCAGATAGACCAATAGTAGCCAAATCTCCTATACCTATCTCTATCCCTCTGGGGCCCCCACCTCTGGTAAACGTAGAAAAAGATTTGTGAGGTCTATTTCATAGATAAAAGATCAGAAAAGCACCAGGCCCAGATGGAGTAACTCCTTCCTGTTTGAAAGCCTGTGCTGAACAATTGGCCCTCATCTTCACCCTCATCTTTAATAAATCACTAGAGATATGCTATGTCACTTCTTGCTTCAAATGTTCAGCTATCATTCTGGTTTCCAGGAAACCCTCCATCAAGGAGCTGAATGACTACAGACCAGTTGCTCTGACTTCTGTAATTGAAAGGTTAGTTCTGGCCCACCTGAAAATTATCTTTGCCTACCAAGCAAATCGTTCAGCACATGATGTGGTCAATATGGCAGTGCAGTACATCTTGCAACATCTTGAATCTCCAGGGACCTATGCATGGTGCAGATGGGCGCCAATTGTTCATCACAGGCTTTCAAGCATGAAGGAGTTACTCCATCTGGGCCTAGTGCTTTTCTGATCTTTTCTCTATGAATTTTCTTTACAATTCTACAAAATACTGACATAATTATTTCAATTCAGCTTAACAAAAATGCTTTCCCACAAAGAGTTAATATTGTCAATAAGCTACTTATATTATATATACTTTAATATTATATCAGATTAGTCGTGAACCCTCTACAGGTATATTCTGGTATATTAGTGTGGGAGGTCACCCCCCCAGAGAAGGAAATATTTTGGGGGATATTAAAAAGGCAGAATATATTTCTCCAAATGAATAATGGAGAAGATCTTTTAAAAGGCAGAAACCTGTCCCAGCCAGAAACTCAGCAGAAACCAGGTGTATAGAAATACAGATGTAATAATCCTTTCAGAAAGGCTGGAGCCAGGAAGGTAGAAGCTGATGAGATTAGAAAGACAAAGACCCCTGAAATCTACTATACCCCACCCAAACTCTAAGGACAGGTAACATGATCATTAGGACATAATAGGATTAACCCACCATCATCAGAATACCAGAAAGGCACACTGAACCTCAAAGTTCATGCCACAGGAACAGGAAACAACCTTAAAAGCCCAAGAAGGTATAAAAACCCACCACTCCTAGCAACATGTGGTCAGCTGCTCCAGAGCCTCATGTCTTGTGGTTCTGTTCTTCAATAAACTACAACCTTCTTTCTAAAGCAGTCTCCATTTTGTTTATTCCCGGCTTGGACTGGACCCTGATAAAGATTTTTCTTTCAACATTAGATTTCTACATTTATTTAATTGTTATATTGCATTTTTCTTGGGAGCTCAAGGCAGTTTCTATGA
The DNA here is from genome assembly GCF_947247035.1 of Vipera ursinii. Classification (NCBI taxonomy): domain Eukaryota; kingdom Metazoa; phylum Chordata; class Lepidosauria; order Squamata; family Viperidae; genus Vipera; species Vipera ursinii. Next base: position 78,531,436 of record NC_139512.1, read on the forward strand.
GATCGCTTTTTATTTTATCTTCACAATAAAATCCCTATGGAGTAGGTTGGTTTGAGAAAATGGCTGGCCTAAAGTCACTAAACATGTACATTTTAGTGTTTTAGAAAACTGTTTCCTTAAGCTGCTCCTGATTTGAGCTGAAGGTGACTTAATTCTAAAATAGCTTAAGAAAACTATGTCCAGACTGAAATTTTTGGCAGAGGCCTCCAGTGGATCCAGTTTAGAATGTAGGCTGCTATGGCCAACCGATAAAAAAACACCCCTCAAAACTTTCCATTCAAGAAATCAATTGCTCACGACTCTCCTTTCTTTTTTACTGGAGATTTTGTGTGTGTGGGGGGGGATATGTGTTGGAATGTGCATGTGTGTTCATACATGTGTACATGTGTGTGTGTGTGTGTGTGTGTGTGTGTGTCTCCACCTTATTTTTCCACTGTGGTTAACTTTCTCAAATGATCAGAAAAATTCTGAAATTGTGTATTGGTATAGCCCAGTGGAAAATAAGTATCTTATGGAAAGAAAAACAGTAATTAGAAAAAAATTATGTTTTGTTTCAAACTGGTGTTATGAACCCAGTAAGGGGCATTTTTGCCTCTGCACAATATTTAGTTAACCAAACTGCGGGGGTTTCCTAGAACAAAGTAAAGCTTAGCGAGTAAATGGACAGGAATACTTGAGCCTGTACAATGAGGAAATCACTATTTTCAGTTCATCTCAGGTCCTAATCACAGTGAGCTTGATGAGTATAAAATAACATAATGAGTTCCTTTCTTGCAGAAACTGATGCTGGACCATAGTCATGTCAGGGCAGCTTGGCAGTGCAGATGTAACCTTAGAGAGTTATGTAATTCTGAATCAAACAATATTATCATATTAGGCATCCTACAGTATTTTTGGTGATCAGAAGATTCCTTTTTGAAATCTCCAATTTTTAAATCAGAATGTAGAAAATCAGGGCCTATAGTACTGAGTTAAATGAACCAAGGACTGATTGCTATGACCCTAAGTAGCCCCAACGCAAGAAATAAGAAATACCTTTTCCAAAACTCAGTAAAGACATCAAAGTGACTGTGAGCAATATTTGCTTACTTGCCTACCAATAATGTTTGCCATGTTATTAGAGCAGGTACTTGAAGCAAATCTGTAGGAATTCCTGTTATATGATGCTACCTTAGCATTAACAGCAACCCTTTTCTTCTTACATCTCTCTACCCATTCATGTATTAACAAATATTACAATATATTCGGTGGTGGTGCAGTGGTTAGAATGCAGTATTGCAAGCTAACTCTGCTCACAGTCTGGAGTTCAATCCTGACAGGCTCAAGGTTGACTCAGCTTTTCATCCTTCTGAGTTCGGTAAAATGAGGACCCAGATTGTGGGGGGAATATGCTGATTGTAAAATGCTTAGAGAGGGCTGTAAAGCACTCTGTAGCAATACATAAATCTAAGTGCTATTGCTATTGCGATAAATTATTCTTGCCAAAGAAGAAAAAAGCACCTGCCTTTTGGGGAGAATTAACAAATACTAAAAACAGAAACAAAACATATCAATTTTAGAAAGAAGGAGCTGATTATTGGAGAATAATATTAACACGAACAAGTTCATTTTAAGCACCTTTTAAGCAATATTAGTAAGCAGGCTTTTCTCTCCCAGACACATTTTTTACTTATTAATTCTTCTTTCCTCCTGTTGCCTTTTCTCTTTCCTCCCTGTCTTTGTCCCAGTACACGTGAGGACAGGGACAGTTTTTAATTTCACTTAGTCTATGACACCTTGTTTGAAAGTAACATAAATGAGTTCAAATATCACATTGCAACTTCCCAGCTGAAGATTTGGAGAGAAACACCACATTTTCCTGCCATAAGGTTTGACTCTTCAGGCATCTGTGTAGCTTAACAGTGCAGCAGCCACCAGGTGAGCGCTAACAAGTGACATTAACAGCAGGAAGTGTTAATAGAAAGTAGGTGAAATTCTAAGAATAAATAATCCCAAACTTGACACTAGAAAACTCCCGCTGCTTTAGATGACGTGGTCTTTGAAGTAGAGAAGTGCTTTTTCTGAGCCAGCTAAGGCTCCCCAGGTGTCAGGCAGTTACAAAACAACTCAATTAGCTGGATTATTTCCTCTGAAATGGAAAGATGTGGGAAGGCCAGGCGAATTCAAACTCTGTTGGTGCTCAAAGGTCAAGCATGATGTTCCATTTTCTATGTCATGGATAGGAGCTGGGAAAGGAATCTTTAGCTCTGACCCTACAGAGGGGCAGGAAGGGGTGAAGTCTAAAGGCAAGCGAACAATTCCAGACACCTGATGCAGCATCTCTCCCACCTGAGGTGACCACTTCATCCTGGCTAATGTGAGCTAGTTTGAGGGAAGGGAAAGGAAAGGAAGGAAACCTTCCAAACAAGCAAACAATTCCAACATCCTTTCATTGAACTCAGAAAGACAAGCCTACATGTGGGGAAACAGCTAGGTATATTTAGAAAGACCTAGCGGCAAGTCTGGCCATTACAAAAACATGGTCAATAGGACACAGAATATAATCAGAGTTTGATGGCCTCAGAAGTTCCAAAGGATCAGGAGTTCTTGTCTGTTTCCTAGACACAGAATGTGTTTTATAATAATATGCTTTTTTGTTTGCTTTTTCATAGAACTGCATGTACAGATCATAAAAACGGAAGAATTTGCCTTTCTGATATTGACAGATCTTCAAGGGAAAAATTTGTCTCTGTAACCAAGCATTGGAGAATTGTGTTTCTCTAATAGCTGCTTTTGTTGAATTACATGTGTGTTATTAACTTTACTAATATCCAAAACATACTATAATTTGCACATAACAGATTTCACCTTACAGGTTTGGAGTTAAGAAATCAGTCCCAAGTTTGAAAAATATAAAGATTACCATCTTTAATTTAACCAAACATGCCGTAACAGTATGTGCCTCACTTTTCTTCTCTTTTCCACCAGGATATTCATCTGCATCCATTAAGCTTCTGTCGAGCCTAGAAATAGCCCATTAGTCATGGACAGATCATTATTCAATGGCTTAATATACAAAATATCCAGAAATGATGACAGCTATTATTGTGAAGCCTTTCCATCCAAAAGTAGAAAAAAAAGAGCCAGAGCACAGCATTCTGAAAAAAGACATTGGAATTCCCCTCATGTGTCCACAATACTGCAAAAGCAATGAACTTGCAAGGTTAGATTTTTCCACTGCAAAACAACCAGCTGGTAGAAAACTGAAAGCAGGTCAAAAATTCTCTTCAAAATCCTTAATTTTCAAAGCTTCTTTTTATAGCCAAATATGAAAAGCCTTAAAAGGTATATAACCCAATAGCTCTGGGCTAAAAGAGTAGCATGGATGGGTCACCATAGTGTCTACCCTGCTATTTTACCTCCTTTTATTTGTCTGGCATTTCCTGTCCGTGTGCATCAAGTGATCTTATATGAGAGAGTTGGGGTATACTCTGCTATTAGAAATCCATTGCAATTTATACTGAAATCTATTGCATCATAAAAGATCTGTAAGATAATGCTGACATGATGGAAGGCGCGTTCCATGTGTCCAACCAGTTTTTGGCGGGGAGATAATTTACAAGTATTTTTCATGATAGGAGATGTGGTTCTTGGCTGGGAAAAAACAATTAATTGCATTTAAAGGGGGATTTCAAATGTATACACATTTTGTGAATGGCCACAATTCAGGGATCTGGGCTACTTTGTCCAAATGTATCTACAAATCCAACAATGTTGCCTACATTAACACATATCCTTAGTAACTATTAATCTGCTGCCTTCCATTAGCTAATGTTTATTATTGGCCATTACTTTATGTGTAGATAAAAAATTAGTTGGGCACAATATTTTAAAACAATCATATTTTTGGAGCAATTGTGACCTAATTTTTTGGCATGAATGAAAGCACTAGTTATTCTGAAAATGGATGTTAATATTTATGCATATTTTTTTTTGAACTGGTACCATAAATTATAGGTCAGAAGTTAACACCAGGATGAATAAGCCATCCAAAATGGTTCTTCTGCATTCATGGACAAAACATTTTGAAATTATGAGGGCCTACTCATGTATTTATGGCACTTTCAAAGAGCAAACCATTTTTAAAAACCAAAACCCCACTCCTAAACATTCATCCGCTGTGTGGATTTTGATCCTTCTGACATGTTTCAAAACAATCCTAAGTGGATGTGTGGGTAAGGAAGGAAGTGGTAAATCCTCCCCCACTTTTAATAAAACCCTGTTGTGCCATACATTCAGAGTATGCATTGTGGGAGAATGGACTTAGTCTTCTTTTTTTGGCCCTGGCCCTTGACCAGATTTCCCTTAAAGTTGTATCACCTATTCATGCTGTATATTCTCGGTTTAAACTCTAAATTTTACTAGCAGCCTTAAATCTGCATATCTGTGGCCCCCAGCTGTTTTAAATAAAACAATAAGATTCATACTTGTGGCTTGCTATAAATGTGCTTTAATCATTGTTTTGTCATCTTTATCTTTTTCTATGCTTCTGTGAATTCTGCATTCTTGGATGACAATTAGAGCTACCAAATCCAGGGTGCCAAACTTGAGATAACCACTGAAATTAATTCTATCATGAGTTTTCTGGAACTCACTGCTGCCATCTAGCAAGCATATGTATCTTTGCAACTCAGCTTTGGTAGCGCTGGCATACATTCATCTAAAATAAAGGCCCCCTTTTCTTATGCCACAAAAGGAATTAAGCAGTGTTAAACTATACAATCCTGATAAGCAAACTAACACTGGATTTGTTCTAATATTGGACTTGTTCATATGCATGCAAGTGCAGTGACATTATGAGTCCTAACTGATTAGGTTTTTTTAAAAAAAACAAAAAAATCTGTCCAACTAACGTTTTACTGAAAGGAGAGAAGCCTAACCATCTGCCAACATCAGCAAACAAAACTGCTATTAAAGGCACAACCTTGGGGACTGAATGACAAATTGGCTGTGCCTGAAGTTCAAATACTAAAGGTGAAACTCTCCTTCCATAACATGCTTTGAAACTTTACTTTTCCCCATCCCTTTGCTTCTAACTTAAAAAGCCTCAAAGCTTTCAACATAACATAAATTTCCCCAAATTCCTGATGATGAGTTCCTTTTCTATACAGACCTTTTCCTCTGTTTTTTTAATATTGTTAGATAGGATGGGCAGAAATTAATTAATGGGATGGTGCCTAATGCTCAGGAAACACTGGGCGGCTTCCATACAAAGACAGCAAATAATATATAAAACCAGATTTGAGAAGGCAGCAACAGAAAGTAAATGCCACAAGCCCAAGGAACAGTGAACCACCTAGTTAGCTACTGCAAGAATATTGCACAGACTGACTACAAACAATGGCATGACAAAGTAGCAACCATGATTCATTGGACGATTTGCAAGAAATACCATTTGCCTGCAAGCAAGAATTGGTAGGACCCCAAAATAGACCAGGTAATAGAAAATGAAGAAGCTAAACTTCTTTGAGCAGCCAGACAACGTCCTGCTAGATAACACCCCAGACTTAACAATTGTTGACAAGAACTAAAATTTCTGGATAGTGGATGTTGCAATACCCAGACACAATGGAACAGAAGAGAAAGAATTGGAGACAATCACAAAATATAGACCTTTGAATAGAAGTGGAATGACTGTGGCAAAAGAATGCAAACATAGTGCCAACAGTAATAGGCATTTTGGGTGCAATCTCAAAACATTTGGAGCACCATTTGAAGACCACTGGCATTAACAAAATCATCCTCAGTCAATTGCAAAAAGCACTTTTACTAGGAAGAGTTTACATCCTGCAAGAATACCTTTAACACGATCAAACAACATCTGCCTACCCTAGATTTTTGAAAAGCACTTGATAGATGGACAAAAATACCAAATCCAGTCTAAACATCTGACTGACTGTGTAATAATAGTAAATGATGATGATGATATATTTTCTACAAAAGATGGGGAAAATGTGGATAGAATAAAACTAAGCAATGGCTTACAACTGGAACATTAAAAAAGAAACTGAAGTCTTGATTTTTGCTGTTCAAGAGCAAGCTATTCAGACTAATGCAATCAAGGCCAGAACTAAAAAATTATCAAATGACTCAAAGTGCAGATTGTGCAAAGAAGCAGAAGAAGGTCAGATACTCAGCTCATGTAAGAAGATTGCACAAACTGATTATAAATAACAGCATAATATAATTGATAAATTATTCAGTGGAACATCTGTAAAAATTATCAGGAGCAAGTAATGGAAAAAAATGTGGGACTATAGTGTTGAAGAGTAGTAAAAAATGAAAAGGTTTAAATATTGTGGGGTTTCTGAATACAAACTTTTAGACACAAAGACTTGGCTTCTAACACACCAGACTGTATGCTTAACTGTGGTTAAAAAGAAGAAAGTGTGGATAATTGAAGTGGCAGGGGATAGTAGAATAGAAGACAAGAAAATAGAGAAAATCACAAAATATGAAGATCAAAAAATCAAAGTTGAAAGATTATAGTATGAATTGGCCATGATGGTGTGGGAAGTCAGCTCCCCCGAGAAGGAAATATTAAAAGGGCAGGAAAATACTGTATATTTCTTAAAAGGACCTTAAAAAGGCAGAAAAGCATGCCCAGTTTTTCTTAATAGCCCCAAGTCTCCCTCCCCCAAGCAGAAACCAACTCTATAGAAATGCAGGTGTAAACCATTCAGGGAGGTTGAAGCTAAGAAGACTTCTGAAATCTACATACCCTGGCCCCAGGGAGGTGGGCTGGGACAGACAACCAGCAAGAATCCTAGAGTGGCACACCTAGGCTCAGGACAGAATATGTGACAAAGGAAATACAAATCTTGAAACAGGAAATAACTCCAGACAATAAGAGTCCAGGGAGTATAAAAACCCACTACCCACATGTGCTCAGTCCTTCTTTTCCTGTTGGATCCATCTTTCTGTCTGCCTTTCCTCTGCAATAAACTACAACCTTCTTCCCAAAGCAGTTGCCATGTTTATTCCCCGCTTGGAGGAACCATGATGGAGACTTTTCTTCCTACAATGGTCACAGTGGTTATTGGCACACTGGGTGCCATACCAAAAAATCTTGGGCAGAACTTAGAAAATGTGTGCATTGACAAAAATTTCCATCTGTCAATTACAAAAGACCTTGCTGTTTGGATTCGCACATATACTATGTCCATTTCTTACGACATTCTAGGTTCTTGGAAAGAACTCAATGCATATGAAGGCCAACACCAGCAAAAGAACTGTCAGCTGAGATTTCAGACTGTTATGTATAAAATAATAATAACAACAACAATGAACAAAGCACAACCAGAAAAGAAACACAGATCTCCAAAACTAACAAATGTTGGAGTCTCAACAACCCCCCCTAACCCCAGCCCTGGAAATAATGCCAGGTCTTCAGAGACTTCCAGGACAAGGCTGGGAGTTTTATGGATCCAAAAATGTATGGCTTTTTTTTGTTTCAAATAAAGCTACAAAAAAGATTTGTGAGAGGGTGGGGGAGAGAGAGAGAGAGACCCTAAAACTTTCATATGCCATCCCTTTTCTTAAAATTTCCATTCCTTCTTCTATGTTTCTCACTCTTGCTGAACATTCATCTGACTCATTCTATGAAAAGTCAGACTTGCCCATGAGAACATTTTCTTGGGTAGTTCAGACTCCATTAGCATGTAACCATAACTTTAAAGATTCCACTGCTTTGCATGCTGTGCAAATTCCATCTGCTAGATTTTTACCTGATCAGCTTAAATATGAGATGGGAACACAGACCATGAATTGCAGTTTTGTTGTTCACCCAGATGACACTAGAGAGCTTAGCTGTCTGAGATGATTTTGTTGAACCCAATGGTGCACTGCAGAAGTTGGATTGGTGCAAATGTGATGTGTGGTGGGATCTATTTTGCAATCTTATAGTCCACTGACTTAAGAACAAGTCTCACCGAATTCAGTGGGCCTTACTTATATAGCCGCATATAAGCAATGTCCTAGTCTATTTTCAGAAAGACCAAGCAAAAACTTTGTGGATGCTGTGGGAAGTCAGCTCCCCAGAGAAGGAAATATTAAAAGGGCAGGAAAATATATTTCCTAAAAGGATGTTAAAGAGACAGAAAAGCATGCCCAGTTTTTCTTAATAGCCCCAAGTCTCCCTCCCCCAAGCAGAAACCAACTCTATAGAAATGCAGGTGTAAACCATTCAGGGAGGTTGAAGCTAAGATGACTTCTAAAATCTACATACCCCTGCCCCAGGGAGGTGGGCTAGGACAGACAACCAGCAAGAATCCTAGAGTGGCACACCTAGGCTCAGGACAGAATACGTGACAAAGGAAATACAAATCTTGAAACAGGAAATAACTCCAGACAATAGAGTCCAGGGGGTATAAAAACCCACTACCCACATGTGCTCAGTCCTTCTTTTCCTGTTGGATCCATTTTTCTGTCTGCCTTTCCTCTGCAATAAACTACAACCTTCTTCCCAAAGCAGTTGCCATGTTTATTCCCTGCTTGGAAGAACCATGATGGAGACTTTTCTTCCTACAATGCAATATCCAGCTATCATTTTATCTGCCTTATTTTTTCAACTATATATCTGACAAAAAGTTTTGTAACTTAAACTTTTGCTTACTGTCTCATGCTGGCAGCTCTAATTGTTCAAGATTGGGTATAAAACCTTTCCTCCTGTCTGTGTTTTGATTCATTTTTAGCCCTATGGACAACATCAAAGGATGGTCCTCTGTCAAGCAGCAATCTTCCAACTTTGAGCCACTGTAGAGGCACATCACCTTAACAATCAGATTATTAATATTTCTTTGTAAATGTCAAAGTTTTGTCCAAAGATTGCTTCCAAGTAAGCTATAGTGGCAGTCCTGCACATTCAAAGAAATCTGGTAGCCAAGCACAATAACACTTTGATATGTAGTACTGAAAAAGGCTGTGAACAAGAGTAACTAATTTAGACCCAGGAAACTAATGCCCTTGACCAAAAGATTTGTTCAAATAAACACCAGATCCTGGAATCTCCTCCCTTCTGATTATTGCTTCCCGCTCATCCCTTCCAGGACCTTAGGGAAAACTGAAAGCAGCACGAAGCCTGGTTGTTTCTGGAAGATTTCTCTTTTCTGGGCAATCATTACAAGGAAAAATGAGAAAGCAAACCCACTGAGACTAAACAGGATTGAAATAACTTCTGGAAGCCGATCTAAAATGGAGCAACTTGGCATAGGCACAACACTAATTCAATTCATAAGTTAAACACATGGAAGAAATAATGGGGAAAATCTAAAGTAACCCTAGTGTTAAAATGTTGAAAAAGAACTAGGAAGTCCCATGCAATGTTGCGTGGTCGCACAGAGAGACGGACACTTGAGCTGGGTAGTACTTCTTTATTTGGATCGTGAATGAAGCTGGAGCAAAGGGGTTTACCTGGCGTCTCTTATACCTGCCCAGGTGAATGGTGACCAATAGATTTGAACCTGGGCTTCCCGCCAGTGCAGGTGGCCAATGGATTTAAACCCTGGCTTCCCGCCAGAGCTGACCATGCCCTGGGGCTGTCGACTCGCTCTATTCAGGCTTTCCCACCAAAGCGGTTATAGCCTGGAGCTGTCCAGCCCCCTGCTGTGCTGGCATTTCCGTGTGTGCTTAACAGCATACACTACATCCCACTTTATAATTCTCATTCAATAGCACCCAGATAACCTATAAACCATTTGGGATCTAGAGATTAAACCCTCCTATTACAGGGAAAAATAAAACCATGGAAAGTATTAAAGGAAAACACTAGTGGGTTTCAAATATCAAAGTTTTACTTACAAAATAACAGCCCTTGGGCAGTTATAATACTCATGAGAAGGGTAGATATAAAAGCCATTGGAAAGAGAAAAGGGCAGTAAGCAAAGATTTTTATTTATTTTTTAAACAGCTTGTGCTTGTATGCATGTATTCTTTGATACTTTGTATGTATACATTCAGTTTAAGTTTGTGTGTGTTGTGTGCACACACGTCTGTACTTTACATGTGTATGTATATACATGTGATAGATAGACAGATGATAGAGATAAAGATGATATACAGATAGACACATGCAGACACACAAAACTTTGCTGTGGTTGTATGCATTTTGGACTGAATACCTTGCAAGCTGTTGCCAAAGTTTCTTAGTCTCTAGCAGGATTTTCTTGAGGCAATTTACAGTCAAGGTGGACTTGGTTAAATATTAAATGAGGATATGACAATAGTTTATCCTTGAGTGAGGGTAGCTAAGACTGTGGTCTCAACACAGAAATGGTTTTGTGTGATGGGAAGTTTAAAGCAATAAAAAAACACTAATATTATTAGCATGTCTGTGTTGGATAGCATGACTGAATTATTCCATAGTAAGCTGTGCTTAACACTAAAGAGTGGAGGCCCCCAGCTAAAGGAAGGCAACAACAAATGATTGTGTCAAGCTAGTTTCACAAAGGAAAAAGTTAAGAAAGGAAATCTGTCGAAAAGGAAATAAATTGTTTAGTCTTCCCTTCAGTTAGGTTTTTATCCCATTTTTTTCCTCCCCCTAATTTCCTTCTTCCAAGTTCTGCTTCTTGTCCTCAGTCCCTTGTGACTGTAAATCCCTTCACACCAATCTTATTTTATTTGGGGAAAACCAGCTGCAATTCCTGTGTTTCTGTGTGGCCTGTAATTAGTAAACTTGTCTTTATTACAGTCGTGACTGAGAAATAAAATGTGTGAGGAATAACAGGAAATATTATTATATTCCCCAAACTCAGATCTTTGCTTAGGGAAATGCCTGGCCATGTTTCACTGAAATTAAGCAATATTGACTTTCTATAGCAGCAAAAAACAACAACAAGCAAATACAGTAGTCAGCAGGCAATAATAATGCTAGATGGGGGCTTTTAAAACACATAAGGATCTAGGAAACAATATTCATTTAAGCCCTTCTGCCAAACACAGAGATATTTTTTCCTCATTATAACCTCTATCAATGTAATTTTCTTAGCCTTTTTTTCATATATACAAGAAGGGTTGGTGGATTTCCATGGTTCTCCGATCTTTATTCTCATACAGATTCAGGATGAGGCTCAGGCCAAAGAAGCAAGTTTGGAAAAAAAAATTACTATCCCTCTGCTGAAAGCAGAATGGCCTTCTTTCCCATGGAAAACTAGAGAGGGGAAGACTCAGTATATCAGCCTGAAATAGCCAATAGATGCCTATTCGTCTGGGTGCTGCAGCTGCCAAAAAAAACCAATGCAGTCCTAGGCTGTATTAAGAGAGGGACAGAACCAAGATCACATGAAGTGTTAGTACCACTTTATAATGCCCTGGTAAGACCACACACTTGGAATACTACATACAGTTTTGGTTGCCATGATATAAAAAAGATGTTGTGATTCTAGAAAGAATGCAGAGAACAGCAGTGAAATGATTAGGGGGCTGGAGGCTAAAATATATGAAGAATAGTTGCAGGAAAGGGACATGTCTAGTCCACTGAAAAGAAGGGCTAGAGGTGACATGATAGCCGTGTTCCAATATTTTAGGGGTTGCCACAAAGAAGAGGGGATCAACTTATTTTCCAAGGCACCAGAAGACAAGACAAGAAGAAATGGATGGAAACTAACCAAGGAGAGAAGCAACCTAGAACTAAGGAGAAATTTTCTGACTGTGAGAACAATCAATGGACACTGGAGCAGCTTGTCTTCAGAAGTTGTAGGTGCTCCATCACTGAAGGCTTTTAAGAAGCGACTGAGAAGCTATTTGTCTGACATGGTATAGGGTCTCCTGATTGAGCAGGGAGGTTGGACAAGAAGACCTCCAAGGTCCTTCCAACTCTGATGATGATGATGATGATGCCACATGATTTGCATCAATAACACATGTCAGATTGCACCCCAGCAGAAGTGGCTTGTTGCCTAGGGAAACAAGAAAGTATAACTGAAATGAGATAAGTGCTCTGCTCAAGTCAGAGCAGTGCATCCATGTGGAGCTTGAAAACCATGCTGAAGCTACAGCTGGTACAGATTGCAGTGACATGACTAGTGATGGATACACAATGATATATCTATGTAACACCATTGCTTTGCAAGCACATCGGATCCTTATTGCACATCTGGGTGCAATTCAAGGTGCTGATGACGATTTATACAGCCCTTCAGGGAACAAGGCCAAGTTATTTCTGGGACTACCTGTCTTTGGCTGTTTCTGCCCCATCCCATAAATCTATCTAAATAAGCATGCTTTGAGTCCCTTCTGTGAAAAGGGGACTCTCCTCTCTGTAATAGACTCTGTCCTTTGGAACAGCATATTTGGAACATGTTGGGAGCTGAAGCTGACAGATGTTAACATTACCAAGTTTAAACAACATTATTCTAGAGGATCAGTTCTCAGTTGCTGAAACTAATAGATGTAGATTGATTATTGTAGCACTTTCAGCCCACCAAAGCTTTTCCATATAGCCACCAAGTTTCTGTCACCTATAGATCAAGTGCAGTTTCATATCTCCATGATTCCTATGCCATCTCAGTTTTCTAAAGTAACTGCCTGACTAATTGAATTTTATAGCTTCCTCTTCTCTATTACTAAATAGAGGCATCTGTTATCAAATGAATATGGATAATTATTCCTGATCAGCATATCCTGCTCAGATTTTGTATCTAATGCACTGCCATTATGAATTCAATTCCATATTGCAACATATCCTGACTCATTTTAATTCTTGTATTCTGTTTCAGAGGCTTTTTGCATGCAGGGAGTTCCACAGTGTGCATGGATGTATGTGTACACAAATGAACACACATTTAAATCAAAGTGAGTGAAGTACAAGTTCTGAGTACTTTGTATATTGACTTCATCCTCAAAACATAACAATATGAATCAGGTCTCAGCTACAACATAGTGACTCATCATGGATTCATGGCTTATTGCTGGGAACAAACATCCAAAGTATGAGTACACACACATTGAATGGTAACATCTGCCACCATAACAAGGTGATCAAATACTGAATCACCAACCACTACACATTAGTTCCATTCATGGAACTCTCATTTTCAGATATTGGTCTCAATTGGTCAGTGATGATTCACCACACAAATTGATATCATTAAACCAGTCTTTGTATTTTAAAGGGAGCTTTACAGTGAGATTATGATTTAGAAAAGAATAGAGCTGGAAGGGACCTTGGAGATCTTCTAGTCCAGCCATCTGCTCAAGCAGGAGAACCTATACTGTATTATATATGTAACATTCCTTTATTCAATGTATATATATGTTAACAGTGCAAATAAGAAGGCATCGCCTAGTATATATAAGTAAAACCGCCTGACAGAAATACACGCGGGAACTTTGACAGCTGTCAAAGTTCCTTGCACCACGCAGGCGCCACCACTGACAGCTCGTGGCTGTCAAACGCCGGACTACGGAGAAGCCTGAGCTGTCAAAGCACCCACCGTACAGCGCAGGCGCGACCGCTGACAGCTCGCGGCTGTCAAAACACCAAGACACGCGGAAGCCGGAGCTGTCAACAAAAGACGACGCGGATTGGTCCCTGCCTGACAGGGCGCCAAAATGAACACCGCTGATTGGTCCTCGCTACCAGCTGCCGGCTATAAAAGCCGGACAAGTTATTCTATGTTGTCTTGCTCTTAATAAACCTGTTGTTGAACTAGCCTGTCGTCCCGAGTGGTCCTTCGGCTACTTCACTGGCGACGAAGGTGGGATCGCTCCGGAGCTGAAGTCACGGCCGAGGAAGAGAGTTCCCGGCAAGAGCTGTCACGGAAGTTTTAACTTCCATCGGAGCAACCCAGGACCGGACGACATGGCAAACTTCGGCCGTGTGAGGGAGTTTGATACCCGCCATCCCGAGAGATGGCAATCACACCTCGGCCAAGTCGAGGGATTTCTCCTCATCAGTAAAATCACTGACGACCGAGCAAAGGCCGCCGCTCTGCTGTACATCAGCGGGCCCCCGTTGTACGACGCAGCCGTCGGGCTGTTCAGCCCAGTGGCCATCACGGAAGTCTCCTACGCTGACCTGGTGGACCAGCTGAACAAGTACTACATGCCAGCGCGTTCAGAACTGTACTGGCGGGTGCAATTCGCACAAAAGAAACAACGGCAGGACGAGCCCGCCAACGAATTCATTGCCGGGGTCAGACACGCCGCGCGGAACTGCTCCTTCCCCGACCTGGAAGACCGCATCAGAGACCAGGTGGTGATCGGTCTGAGGGACGAGAAGCTACAGAAGAAACTGACGTCCAAACCCGACATGAACCTGGCAGAGCTGACCAGGGAGATCATGGCATATGAACACAGCCACAAGAAGAAGCCGACGAACACGACCCCAGAGACCCCCGCGACCGTCTACCAGGAAAGCGCAACCTTCAGCGACAGCGGAGAGTCAGTAGACTTCACCGATGGAGAAGCCCTACAGCGCAGGATGGAGCACCGGCAGCCGAGGAGGGGAAAAACGTCGGACCGCCGCGGATCCAGGAACCCACCTCCGCCACCACCGCGTTACGAACAACGGGCCGCCGGTGCCAGCTGCGGGGGCAACCATGCCCGAGGAAGCTGCCGTTTTAGGAACGCGAAATGCCACAACTGCGGGAAGACTGGCCACATCAAGCCGGTGTGCTGCAGCAAGGGCCGGGACAACATCAATGAGGTGGAGGCAAACCCCCCAGGTAGGCCGGCTGCCCAGGCCAGCAGAGAAACCCCACCAGGCCCCCTGGTAGAGACAATTGACAGGGTAAACAGCATAAGCTCCAAGGTTAAGATCTGGGTCAGAATTCAGGGGGTGCCCTGCCACATGGAGGTAGATTCAGGGTCAGCAGTCTCATTAATTTCGCTGACAACCTATCAGGAAATTTGTCAGAAAGGCCGAAGACAAATCCCCCTGAAACAAACTCAGGTACACCTTGCAGACTTCCAGAAAACCCCTATTCCGTTGGAAGGGAAAGCCAAGGTCCTGGTGCAGTATAAGGGGTTCAAGGGTCCCCTGGAGGTTTTAGTTACGCCAGGGAACCGTACCAATTTAATAGGGCTAAACTGGTTCACTCCACTAGGCATCGCCTTAACGGGGGTTAATACCATTCAAACACCTAGCCTAGAAGCAGTTTGCGAAAAGTACGCCGACGTTTTCGATGGCACTTTAGGGAAATATACAGGTTCCCCCATTTCCCTGCAACTAAATCCAGCAATTCAACCAATTAAAATAAGAGCTAGGAGGGTACCTTTCGCCCTTAAGGAAAAAATTGAAAACGAGCTTGACCGACTCGTGGGACTAGGGGTACTGGAGCCAACAGAAGGGGGAACCTGGGAGACCCCTATTGTCACCCCAATCAAACCTAATGGCGAAGTGAGACTGTGCGCGGACTATAAAGCGACAGTCAACCTAGCCCTCAGCCCCCATGCTTACCCGGTGCCAGCGGTAAGGGACGTATTTGCTTCCATCCGCTCTGGCACCATTTTCGCCAAGCTTGATCTCACACAGGCATATTTACAGCTGCCTGTCACAGACGACACCGCGGAAGCTCAAACTATTGTCACCCACCGCGGTGCTTTTAAAGTAAAGAGGCTACAATTCGGCATATCTGCAGCCCCGGGTATTTTTCAGGGCATCATGGAAAAGACCCTGAAGGGAATACCCGGGGTCTGCCCCTATTTCGACGATGTTCTCATCGCCGGGGAAAACGAAGCTAGTTTAGCTGACAGGTTGTCAGCTGTGCTGAGCCGGCTCAGAGGAGCCGGTCTCAAACTTAAGCGGGAGAAGTGCTCTATTGGAGTCACTTCTACAGAATTCCTAGGGTATAAAATTGATAGCCAGGGCATCCACCCCACCGCTGAAAAACTAATGGCTATTCAAACTGCACCCAGCCCTAGGAATAAGCAAGAGCTTCAATCCTTTTTGGGGCTGTTAAACTTTTACCATGCCTTCATTCCCCACAAAGCCACTATTGCAGAGCCGCTCCATAGGCTCCTAGACAAAGGTACAACTTGGTCCTGGACCAAGGAACATGAGAACAGTTTCCAATCGTTAAAAAAGCTTATCTGTCACAGCTCAACTATCACCCTTTTCAGGGAAGACACCCCAATATGCATCGCTTGCGATGCCTCTCCCTATGGAATCGGGGCGGTATTAAGTCACATATTCAAGGACGGTACACAAAGACCCATAGCTTTCTATTCACGCACTCTGACCAAAGCTGAAAGAAACTATGCACAAATTGACAGGGAAGCCCTAGCGATAGTGGCAGGGGTCAAAAAATTTCACGATTATCTGTATGGAAGACCATTTACTATATTTACAGATCACAAACCCCTGCTAGGCATATTTACTTGGAATAAAACTACTCCACAAATCCTCTCCCCGAGAATTTTAAGATGGTCAACATTTTTAGCAGCCTATTCTTATCAGCTAATACATAAACCAGGTAAAGAATTGGGCCATGCTGACTGCCTCAGCAGACTGCCCATACAAACCAGGGACTCAGACCCAGCCCCAGCCAGCGGGATTTTAGCAATCTCCCAACTTCCAGAATGCCCCCTGACTGCAAACATTATAGCCAATAATTCAACAAAAGATAAAATACTTGCCAGAGTCCTCAAATGGGCCACAACTGGGTGGCCAACTCAAAACCCACAACCCCAATTCCAACCTTATTATAACAGAAAAAATGAGATTTCAACACACAGAGGTTGCCTGCTATGGGGAAATAGGGTCATCATACCAGAGAAAAACATAGACCAAACATTGCACATTTTACATGAAGGGCACCCTGGAATTGTAAAAATGAAGGCGATGGCCAGAAGTTATGTGTGGTGGCCCGGCATAGATAAACAAATTGAACAGTATGTGGGTGGGTGTTACACCTGTCAGGAGACCAGGAATGAACCACCCCAGGCACCAATCCATAAATGGGAGACTACTAGGAACCCTTGGTCACGTATACATATAGATTTTGCAGGGCCTATCCAGGGCCAAAGTTTCTTAATTGTAGTGGACAGCTATTCCAAATGGCTGGAAGTCACACCCCTTAGGAAAACAACGTCCACAGCCACTATTCAAGCCTTACGAAAAATATTCGCAACACACGGCCTACCTGATACCATAGTTTCTGACAATGGACCTCAATTCACCTCTCGTGAATTTCAGATCTTCGCTACGAGGAATTGTATTAGGCTGGTCACGTCTGCGCCGTTCCACCCATCGTCGAACGGAATGGCTGAAATTATGGTACGATACACAAAAGAAGCCTTGAAAAAATTCGTTAAAGGAAACTGGCAAAGGCGACTCAGCCAGTTCCTCTTATCACAACACACAACACCATGCTCTACAACTAGCAAATCACCAGCAGAATTAAGATGGGGGAGGAGGCTAATAACACGTCTCGACAGACTGCACCCTGACACAGCCCCAGAAGAAAAACAGCACCCCCACCCCGGCCGCAAACTCAACCCGGGTCAATTAATATGGGCACGTTCATACACAGATAAAAACAAGTGGGTCCAAGGGACAGTAATAAAACAAACAGGGCCCATCTCATACCTTGTAGCGACGCAAGCACAGGGCAACATACGCCGCCATATTGACCAGCTCAGACCCAGACAACCACCACACACTTCTGAGCAACCAACCAGTGCCGACTTACAACCCCCACCGGAAATGCGGCCTATCCCAAACCAGGAAGCTGAACACCAAGACGAAGAACCAGAACCAGAACACCCACCACCCCTTCGCCGCTCAACCAGGAATCGAAGACCACCCACCTACCTAAAAGACTATCAGTGGGCAGGTTCAAACATCCAAGAAAGAAGAAACGAACCAGGGGAGGGGTAAGGGGTGTATTATATATGTAACATTCCTTTATTCAATGTATATATATGTTAACAGTGCAAATAAGAAGGCATCGCCTAGTATATATAAGTAAAACCGCCTGACAGAAATACACGCGGGAACTTTGACAGCTGTCAAAGTTCCTCGCACCACGCAGGCGCCACCACTGACAGCTCGCGGCTGTCAAACGCCGGACTACGGAGAAGCCTGAGCTGTCAAAGCACCCACCGTACAGCGCAGGCGCGACCGCTGACAGCTCGCGGCTGTCAAAACACCAAGACACGCGGAAGCCGGAGCTGTCAACAAAAGACGACGCGGATTGGTCCCTGCCTGACAGGGCGCCAAAATGAACACCGCTGATTGGTCCTCGCTACCAGCTGCCGGCTATAAAAGCCGGACAAGTTATTCTATGTTGTCTTGCTCTTAATAAACCTGTTGTTGAACTAGCCTGTCGTCCCGAGTGGTCCTTCGGCTACTTCATATACCATCTCAGACAAGTGACTATCTAGCCTCTTCTTAAAAACCTCCAGTGATGGAGCACCCATGATTTCTGAAGGCAAGCTGTTCCACTAGTTAATTGTCCTCACTGTCAGGAACTTTCTCCTTAATTCCGAGTTGCTTCTCTCTTTGGTCAGTTTCCAACCATTGTTTCTTGTCCTGCCCTCTGGTGCTTTGGAGAATAGTTTGAACCCCTCTTCTTTGTGGCAGCTCCTCAAATACTGGAATACTGCTATCACGTTGCCCTTGTTTCTTCTTTTCTTTAGACTTCTATTGTACCATAGAAGACTTTGTTTTTACAAATATGCCTCCATTGGATGAAAACAACCTGCCATCATGAGAAAGGATTGGTTTTAATGGAGGAATTCAGCATGGCAAATTTCCCTGCAAACCTTGCTTACAGAAATATAAGAGGGTGTCATATCTTGAATTCAATCAGGATGGTCAGTTTTGCTTCTCTAAATCAGGGATTCCCACACCTGGGGCTGGGGCCCACTACTGGGCTGTGGCCTATTCACAACCTGTCTGTGCGAACGGTGGGCCAGTGCACACGTGTGCATGTGCAGCACAACTTGGTGAGCAGTGGACTGGACAGCACAGCTCAACTTGAGAAAGTTGAGCTGTACATGCATGTGTGTGCACACCAGCCTGCTGCTCATGCAAGGTGAGCTGCATGTGTGCCGGCCTGCCACTTGCATGGCCCGGTTCCTCTCTCCACCCACCCACCCCCAACTGCAAACTTTAGGGACCACTGCTCTAAACCACAAGCCTACCATCTTTACCTCTATTCTTTCCCAAAGTTATAAAGCATTATCTGGTTTCTCTCTGCAGACTAGCAGTAGGAAAACTTGATTTAGGATTCTCCTCCATGTGCTTTACCAAAAAGCTGTAATGATAGACCTATGCACAGAGTCTCTTCCTCTTGAAACAGCTCAGCCTTGTTGTTGATTCAATACAAGCTGATCTTATGAAGCCATGGAATGTGATAATACTGGCCAAGGGAAGAAAGGTCAAAAGGAAGATATTCCATCTTAAGAAGCAGCAGTCTGATAACTGGGGAGGAGGGAAAGGACATCTCAAAATCTAAGAGTAATAGTGGTTCAGCAACAGTACCATAAAATATTATAGCTTTTCTGAATACTCTGAAACAGCCCTTCTTAAGAGATCCTCTAGATGTACCAGTTTATAAAGTCTATCACATCCGGGCAACTGCCATTTTTGCTGGAACTGATCAGAATCATGGTTGATATATCCAGGTGGCTTCAAACTAGTGAGAGTTTGGGCAAAGTTGAGCAAAGTTTTTAACCTCTGATTTAAGCAAAGGGACTCTCAAATCTTCCATGCTGCTTCTCCTTTGGGTACCTTCTTTTATCCAGATTGGAAGCAGTGTGTGTGAGACAGCACCCCATCCCACCCTGGAGCAATGGTAATAATGATAATAATGTTAATGATGATGGTGATGATGGTGATGTTGGAAGGGTAGTCCAAACCCCTGCTCAGGCAGGAAACCCTATACCATTTCAGACAAATGGTTGTCCAGTCTCTTCTTAAAAACTTCCAGTGTTTAAGCATTCACAGCTTCTGGAGGCAGGTTGTTCCACTGGTTAATTGTTCTAACTGTCAGGAAGTTTCTCCTTAGTTTTAGGTTGTTTCTGTCTTTGGTTAGTTTCCATCCATTGCTTCTTGTCCTGCCTTCAGGTGCTTTGGAGAATAGCTTGACTCCCTCTTCTTGGTGGCAGCCCCTGAGATATTGGAACACTGCTATCATGTTACCCCTCATCCTTCTCTTTATTAAACTACACATACCCAATTCCAGCAGCCGTTCCTTATATGTTTTAGTCTCCAGACCTCTAATCATCTTTGTTGCTCTTCTCTGTACTCTTTCTAGAGTCTCAACATCTTTTTTACATCGTGGTGACCAAAACTGGATGCAGTATTCCAGGTGTGGCTTTACCAAGGCATTGTAAAGTGGTATTTACACCTCATGTGATCTTGATTCTATATTTCTGTTAATGCAGCCCAACACTGTGTTGGCTTTTTTGGCAGCTGCAGCACACTGCTGGCTCATGTTTAAGTGATTGTCCAAGAACCCTCTCAAAGCTACTACTATTGAGCAAGGTACCATACTATACCTGTGCATTTGGTTTTTCTTGCCTAAATGTAGAACCTAACTTTTTTCACCATTGAATTTCATTTTATTAGATAGTGCCCAATGTTTGAGTCTGTCAAGATCATTTTGTATCTTAAGCCTATCTGGAGTGTTGGCTATTCCTGCCAGCTTGGTGTCGTCTGCAAATTTGATGAGTTCCCCATCTACCCCCTCATCCAAATAATTGATGAAGATGTTGAAGAGTACTGGGTCCAGAACAGAGTCCTGGGACACCCCACTGCACACTTCCTTCCATGTAGATGCAGTTCCATTGAGGACCAGACACTGAGTACGGCTGATCAGCCAGCTATGAATCCATCTGGTGGAGATGCTCTCTAACCCACATTTTTCTATCTTATCAAGTAGTAAGTTGTGGTCCACTTTATCAAATGCCTTACTGAAGTCCAAGTAAATTATATCCACAGCATTCCTCTGGTCCACTAATTTTGTCCCCTGGTCAAAGAATGCATTAAGATTTGTCTGGCATAATCTATTTTTGACAAACCCATGTTGGTTTTTGGTAATGACTTTGTTTGTCTCTAGGTGTTTGCTGATTTGTTGCTTGATTATCTTTTCCAGAATCTTCCCAGGTATTGAGGTAGGTGCAGAATATCTCTGCATAAATGGTTATTTCCTTGCTTTTCTCACTAAATGTACAGTTATAGCACAGAAATATCATTTCTATTAGCCTTTTGGATTGTCTTTATTGGGAACTGTATGCTAAGCTAATGGTTTATGAGTTTATCTCTGACAGACGCTGTGCAGACAGAGAACTGTCAGCTCTTAAATAAAATCACAGGTATAAAATTATCCTTCCAGAACCTAAAAATGTGGCTTAGACAAATCATTTGTCTTTATATTTTATTATTTATTCCATTACCACCCAAGTATTACTGGAATGAGGAGTGGGGGGAACGTAACTCTATATCTTACATTAAATCAATATGATTGGAAGGAGTTGGAGATAAAGGGGGCTGGAAAGGGGACTATCAGTAGAGATATCACTGATTATTTGAGAATGAATTACTGCTCAGTTTTTTTGGTCCACTTCACTATTTAGGGAGCATTCTTTAAAAGTTGCTCTCCTAGCCACATCATCAGAGTTGCTTACCTCTCAGCTGGAAAACATTAAAAAATAAAACCTGTAGATAGAGTTTGCTAGCAAGTTTACACAAGAAAGAGAGAGCCTTGGTAGAGCCGTGGGCTAATGCCTCCTTAAGTAACACCAGCTGCCTGCAATTAGTGCAGGTTCGCATCCCACCAGGCTCAAGGTTGACTCAGCCTTCCATCCTTCCGAGGTAGGTAAAATGAGGACCCAGATTGTGGGGGGCAATAAGTTGACTTTGTAATAATGCCACTTGGGGGGGGCGAAAGCCCTAATAAGCAGGCATATACATAGGATGAAGGCTATTGCTAAGCACATTGATTTGTGCTTCTTAGATTGTAAGCCGCCCTGAGTCTTCGGAGAAGGGCGGGATATAAGTGGGATTAAAAAAAAGAAGAAGAAAAGTCTCTGATGCCCATATAGGAAGAGAAGAATTGTCATGGAACTAAATCAATTTTCATTTTGTGATTAAGCTGTACCCTATTTTGCATTTGGCCATTCTGGGCTGTTCACAATTCATGAAAGTGATAGCTATCCATTCAATCCACTCCCATTTGATTGGGTCATTGAGTTTGTTGATAGTCATTGTTTATGGACAATCATATTCAGACAAGTGGAAAATGACTCAAACAAGGCTGGGCTGAAGCAAGCTCTCATCTAGTGATAGATCTCTGGCTAATTTGCTGTAAATCAGAAATAAATTCGATTATCAGTAACCAAATCATCATAACAACAACAGAAAAGAAAAGAAATCCTGTCCTAATTATATATATAAAGTTTTAAAAATCCTTAGAGTAATTAGCAACAGATGTTCATGTAGAAAGTTTGCAGTTAGTTCCGATGCTAAACAAAATTTGGGAGCACAAAATTCTTTACTTCTGCATTTTTACACTACATTTATATTAGTGGATCTTAGAAGTAATGGATGGAAATTAATCAAGGGGAGAAGCAACCTAGAACTAAGGAGAAATTTTCTGACAGTTAGAACAATTAATCAGTAGAACAACCTGTCTCCAGAAGCTGTGAATGCTCCAACACTGGAAGTCTTTAAGAAGAGACTGGACAGCCATTTGTCTGAAATGATATAGGGTTTCCTTCCTGAGCAGAGGGGTTGACTAGATGACCAAGGTCCCTTCCAACTTTATTACTATTATTGTTGTTGTTGACAGATAATAAGTGCTTGTGCCATAGTGCACTGAATTCTAAACATCTGCTATCCCTGTGCAATACCATTCCTGATGTGATGGATAAATTACACTCTATAATTGAACACGATTTGATCATTCAATTTAGTGATATACACACGTGAAACTGAGGTTCTATGTGGCAAAAAGTGGAACGTGAACTCTCTTCTCAATACTCTTTTTCAGTCATTTGATTTTCCAGCTATTACTCAAATAATAGTTTTGCCTAGACTGAGGTTCAGATTTTTGGAAGCATTAGTCTACATAGTCGGGCTCTGTTTTAAAGGAGAAAAAATTGAGAGCAGACATGCAATTTGTAGAAAAGGACTGTTTGTTACAGGTCATACTGGGTGTTGATGCTGTCCCCATTTGTTCTTAAATCTACTGCTACATGGCTAGAATAGAAATGAAAAAAAGATTGCATTTCCCTCAGTTTTCAGAGTTTATGGAATGTGCCGAAAAGAGTGCCAGACAGCATATGTTCTAATGGAATATTGTCAAAGTCAGACACGAAGAAATCTATTTGGGATGGAGAATGTAAAATGTCTGATTCTATTGTGCAGAATATTTTGATTTAATCAGGTAACAATGTTTTCAAGATTAAATTTAATCATCTGCTGTATGCTGGTTCATATTCAGGATCTCCCAAAGTCAACTACATAATTTAGTCTATTTAAACTGAGAGGAATATAGCAATCTCTGCAATGGGAAATGCTGTAAAAGCTATTGCTTAGAAGTTGGAGTCCAACCATTCTGGATATCCAGTCCTGTCTGTGTCCAATTAAAGAGCAGTAGCCAAGTGGAAAATGTGAATGATCTAAGATTATGAAAGGATTGTTTTGTTTTTAAACTGTAAATCAAATAGTGCACAGAGTACAGCAGAAAGTGAGCTCTTGGCATGCATTTTAGGCAGAGTATGAGTATAACTCTGTTTTGCAAATCTGGCAACTTTAAGGTGTGTAGACATCAACTCCCCAAATTCCATAGCCAGTATGTTGGCAATTTTGGGAAAGACTGTGGTAAGGGGGAAAGAGTTCAGAAAGGATATAAAGGTTGAACAGGATAAAAATAGCCTGCTTCAGGAAGACTTTACTTTTCTATTGTGGAGAGAAGGTTGAAGGATGAACTGTATGATCTGATTCATATGTACCAAGGAAAGGAAATAAAAAAGAAAAGTCCAGTTTCCTTTTTGAAAAGCACCTTCGGGACAAACATGACTTGGAGGACAGAGAATCTCCTTAGAGATTGACCAGATTCATACATCACTGCTTAACCATGATCTACGGAAGACATCACAATTGACTGGAATTATATATACCGGTAGGTAGTCCTTGACTTATGACAACAAGAGGGACCAGAATTTTCATTGCTAAGCAAGGTGGTTAAGTGAGTCGTATCTGAGTTTACAAACTTATTTTTTTGCCATGATTGATAAGCAAATCATTGCAGTTGTTAAGTGAATCATGCAGTCATTAAGTGAATTCAGTTTCTCGCTTGTTGGAATCTGGCTGGGAAGGATACAAATGGTGGTCACATGACACTGGGATACTACAAACATCGTACCATAAGTACATGCTGGTTGCTAAGCATCCAAACTTTGATCACATGACCATGGGGATGCTGTGACAATTATAATTGCAAGGAATGATACAGTCACTCTTTTTAGTGCTGTTGTGACTTCGAACTGTCACTAAATAAATGGTTGAAAGTGAAAGGCTACCTCTAATATCATACCGGCTTTATATAACATCTTAATCAAAACAAGTTATGTGATCTGGTTGACGCACAGCATTAAGTTGCATGTAAATTCAGACATTGTAGTTTATAGATCATTATTTATTTATTTATTATTCAGCGTATGGTAGGGGTTCTTCAAACTTGGCCCTTTTATGACTTGTGGACTTCAAAACCCAGAATGCTGGGAGTTGAAGTCCACAAGTCATAGAAGGGCCAAGTTTAAAGACCCCTGGTGTATGGCATCTACAGAGGTCATGCAACGTCTGATATACAAACTTAGCTTAAATAAAGCATCAAGAAATATATATATATATAAAGGTAAAGGTAAAGGTTCCCCCGCACGTGTGTTCTAGTCGTTTCCAACTCTAGGGGCCGGTGCTCATCTCCGTTTCAAAGCCGAAGAGCCAGCGCTCATCCGAGGATGTCTCCGTGGTCATGTGGCCGGCATGACTAGACGCCAAAGGCGCACGGAACGCTGTTACCTTCCCACCATAGTGGTCCCTATTTTTCTACTTGCATTTTTACGTGCTTTCGAACTGCTAGGTTGGCAGAAGCTAGGACGAGTAGCAGGCGCTCACTCTGCTACGCGGCACTCGGGATTCGACCCGCCAAACTGCCGACCTTCCGATCGACAAGCTCAGCGTCCTAACCCACTGAGCCACCGCATCCCTATATATATATATATATATATATATATATATATATATATATATATATCCGTACATCTTATATATACAGTATGATGCACGTGCATGCACACCCCCACTCACATAAGCAGAGTGCAAAAAAACCCTCTCTCCCCCGCTGGGCCACAAAGTCAAAAAGGTTGGGGAACTCTGATCTAACTGCTTCTGGTGTGGCTGTGATGAGATCATCCAAGGTGCCTTGAATGATTGCGTAGATCATTATTGATAACTTGTGTGTCCATCAACATCCAGTCAATAATGGTTTATTCAATAAGCCAAAAAATGCCACGTAGCAATCTTTATCAACCAGTCCTGACTGGCTGATAAAATGAAAGAAATGGTTATCTAGGGGGGTGGGGGGAGGAAGGACCATGGTATAATTCTAAAAATTGTGTGAAACATTACTATGGATCCTTCACAAACCTGTTTCAAAGAGCTCCGAGAAAAGGATTTTTTTTTCCAAAGAGGAAGAAGGAACACTGGGGGCAGCTGAAAAATGATGGGAGCTTCTGAAAAAAATAACATTTAGAGGGCACAAGTGAAACAAAACTGAGATGCATCTGCGAAAATGAATGTACTTGCACAAGGAACATTTTGGTGAAAGGGTAAGGACAGGAGACAGGAACAAGGAGCATTTTGAAATGATGAAAAAAAATGCTTTCTCAAATATAGTAAGGATGATATCAGGAACATTGCAGCCCAAAATGTGCAAAGGCTTGCAAAGGATGGCAAAAATTAAATGAAAAGGAAATATTAGGTTAAGATGCAAGGAAGGCAAAGAAGAAAAAGCAAACAGTTCCAGTGCTTGGAGGAAATATTAGCATGATTAAGAGAAGGTGGAATCACTCAACTAGCATATTAGTTAAGACTTCTTCCACAAAAACAGAAATCTGTTCCAAAAACACCAGCTGCCTGCAATTAGTGCAGGTTCGAGTCCCACCAGGCTCAAGGTTGACTCAGCCTTCCATCCTTCCGAGGTCGGTAAAATGAGGACCCAGATTGTTGGGGGCAATTAAGCTGACTTTGTAATAATGCCGCTTGGCGGGGGGCGGGCGAAAGCCCTAATAAGCAGGCATATATATAAAATGAAGACTATTGCTAAGCACATTGATTTGTGCTTAGATTGTAAGCCGCCCTGAGTCTTTGGAGAAGGGCGGGATATAAATGGGATTTTAAAAAAAATACAGTATTAAAAAAAAGAAAAAAGAAAATAAGGATAAATTTGTATTCAAAGCTAGGAAAGAAAATGCATTGGGCTGAAGAAGTTATCCCAACATCCTTTTAAACTCTGCATTTACAGACAAATGAGCATAATGTTTTAAAGTTTAGTTCCATATGAAGTGGTTATGGACCTGTGACTCCCACATCAAATTGCCTCTTCCATATTCCTTCAGTTCTGACAACCTTGAAAATGTGCTTCTCTCCTGATCTACATACAGCATATGATCCTTCCTAATCAAGCTGTCTCTCTCATTGTTCATGCTCAGCAACGACTAAACTGAAACCAACTTATCAATTTGTAGCCACAGGTAACTTCTTTTTTCTTTTTGAACTACAGTTCCAAGACATAAGCTTGAATAAGTTACTAATTCTATGTTCTCTTTCCAAGGCTGCATCATTTATTGCATGAGTACTGATTGACCAACCTTCTAATTCATATAGACTAATCTAAAAATAATGAGATCATCATAAAACTCTGACAGTCAGGCAGCAATAAGGGGTAATTGAAGATGTAAATTGAAAGAGAAGTCATACTTCGAGATGCAGTGACAAATGAATAAGCACTAAGTACTCTGGGATGCTCAAATGTGCTTCAGGTATACCAGCCCAATAGTGGGGATTGTGATGATGCCATAAAGCACATATTGTAGAAGAACTACAGTATTGGACTCCTGACTGAGGAAAACTGAAACAGGTGTGATGTTTCACAAGTCACTTTCTTACCAACTATGTGATGCAAGTTCTAAATTCACAGGACGGAGTTGGAAAGAGTCATTTAGTTTTTAAAAAGGAGCATGAAAATTTCTGTGGTCGGATAGCACAATTTCAGAATTTTCCAGACTTATCTGGAACATAGTAAATTACTCCCTGCTTCAGAATAATCACATCTGGAAAATATGATTACCCATATTTCGCCTGGTGCACCAGTTGCGGCCCTATCTGGACCGAGATGCCCTACGCACAGTCACCCATGCGCTCGTGACCTCCCGGCTAGACTACTGCAACGCTCTCTACATGGGGCTGCCCTTGAGGACCACGCGGAGGCTTCAACTGGTGCAGAATGCAGCCGCGTGAGTTGTTATGGGAGTTTCCCGATACTCCCGTGTAACACCTCTTCTCCGTGAGCTGCCGAGTGGAACTGAGCTGGAGGACTGAGATATATATATCCTGGCTCTGGACGGGCCCAATTGTTGGGACCCCGAGAGGTGGCTGGGCTTAAATAGGGGCCTCTGGTGGAAATGCATTAAGAGGCCCCTAGTACATTTTTTAGCCGGTTGTTTTAAAGGGTTAGGGAGGAGGGGGAATGGGAGGGAGGGGAGGGAATTGGGGTGTGTTTCATCAACCGGCGATCAGTCTGGGCCTACAATAGTTCCCAGTGAGATAGGGTTGGGGGCATGGCCCTTTGGTTCTGCTGGTACCGGGGTGGGGTTCCAAATCCCCACGATGATTGGGAATGGCAGCAGGCAGTTACATGGAGGGCCGTATCAATATCTGGGACCACGCCCCCGCTGTCTTCGAGCGGTGGCGTGTTTCGACCCTCCGGTTAGTACCCTTTTGTCCGGGGGTGAGGGGGACCAGGACCCTGAGCTCAGACTGGTGTATTTTAATGCCAGATCCATTGTGAACAAGGCTCCCCTCGTCTGGGAATTGATCGAGGAGGAACACGCGGATCTGGCATGCATTACGGAGACCTGGTTGGGCCCAGAGGGCGGTGTCCCTCTGGTTGAACTGTGCCCTCCGGGTTTCTGTGTGCTACACCAGCCTCGGGCTCAGGGCAGGGGCGGTGGGGTGGCGGTGGTTATACAGGAGACCTTATGTCCGCGGGAGACCACTATTGTCCAGATAGGCGGGAGTGAGTCCCTTCTCATGAGATGTGGCCCTTGGGCTCAGTTGGGCCTCTTGCTAACATACCTGGCACCCAGCTGTGTAGCAATGGCCCTGCCTGAGCTGCTCGACACCCTCTCAGGGTTGACGGTGGAGTTTCCCAGACTTATAGTTCTGGGTGACTTCAACCTGCCTTCCCTGGGAGAGTTGTCAGAGTTAGCTCAGGAGTTCATGGCTTCCATGACGTCCATGGACCTGACCCAAGTAATTCAGGGCCCAACTCATGGGGCGGGTCACACTCTTGACCTGATTTTTCTATCTGGTCAATGGTTGGATGATCTGGGAGGGGGCTTGCCAACTATTGTCCCCCTGTCATGGTCCAATCATTATCTCCTGCGGCTGGTCTTCCGCTGTGCCACCCCTTGCCGCTGGGCTGTGGAACCGACCAGGTGGTTCTGTCCCAGGTGCCTAATGGACCCAGAACGGTTCCAGATGGTGCTTGGGTCTTTACCTAGCTCCCTCACTCACAGCCCGGTCGATGCCTTGGTGGATGCCTGGGAAAGGGCGGCCACTGAGGCACTCGACCGTGTTGTACCCTTGTGACCCCAGACCCGGCACAGATCCTGTTGGGCCCCATGGTTTTCTGTGGAGCTCCGGGAGATGAAGCATTGGAGACGGGGTCTAGAGAGCGGTTGGAGATCCACCTGGTCTGAATCTGACCGATTGCGACTAAGAGCCTTTACAAGGTCTTATCTCGCTGCGATGAGGACGGCGAAGTCTAATTACTTCGCTGCCCTCATCGCGTCCGCAGATAATCGCCCAGCCGCCCTGTTTAGGGTGACTCGCTCTCTCCTTAATCGGGAGATGAGGGAGGATCCCTTACTGGGACGGGCTGAGGAGTTTAGTCATCATCTGGTGGACAAAATCGCTCAGATCCGGACCGGTTTGGACTCTGACTGGGCAGAGTCAGGCATGGAGGAGTCAAGCGGTCTTGAGCATGTTATCTGGACTGAGTTTGATCCTGTTTCCCCCGATGACGTGGACAGGATCATGAGAAGGCCGAGCTCCACCACTTGTTTACTGGACCCGTGCCCCTCCTGGCTGGTCTATGCGGCTCGGGAGGAGACACGAGGCTGGTTCCAGGCAGTAATATCTGCTTCCTTGAAGGAGGGTATCTTCCCTGCCGCCTTGAAGGAGGCGGTGGTGAGACCCCTCCTCAAGAAGCCTGCCCTGGACCCGGCTGTTTTAAATAACTACCGTCCGGTCTCCAACCTCCGCTTTTTGGCGAAGGTTGTTGAGAGTGTGGTGGCGCATCAGCTTCCTCTGTTCCTGGAGGAAACTGATTATCTTGACCTGTACCAATCGGGTTTCAGGCCCGGCTACAGCACGGAGACGGCATTGGTCGCACTGGTGAATGATCTCTGGCGGGCTCGGGACAGGGGATGTTCCTCTGTCCTAGTTCTTTTAGATCTCTCAGCGGCTTTCGATACCATCGACCATGGTATCCTACTGCGGCATCTCAGGGGGTTGGGAGTGGGAGGCACTGTTTTGCGGTGGTTCTCCTCCTACCTCCTGGGCCACTTGCAGTCGGTGTTGACGGGAGGGCAGAGGTCCGCCCCGAGATCTCTCGTTTGCGGAGTCCCTCAGGGGTCGGTCCTCTCTCCCCTCCTGTTCAACATCTATATGAAACCACTGGGCGAGCTCATTCGTGGTTTCGGGGTGGGGTATCATCAGTATGCTGATGATACCCAACTTTTTCTTTCCACCCCGAACCAACCCAGTGATGCACTTGACGTGATGTCCCATTGCCTGGAGGCGGTCCGGGTTTGGATGGGGAGAAACAGGCTTCGTCTCAATCCTGCCAAGACTGAGTGGCTGTGCATACCGGCATCTCGGGCTAACCAGGTTGTTCCATCATTAATGATGGGGGGTGAGGTGTTACCCCTCATCAATAGGGCTCGCAACTTGGGCGTCCTCTTGGATTCACGGCTCAATTTTGAAGACCATATAGGAGCCGTGACCAGGGGGGCTTTTGCCCAGCTTCATCTGGTGCGCCATTTGCAGTCCTATCTGGACCGAGATGCCCTACGCACAGTCACCCATGCGCTCGTGACCTCCCGGCTAGACTACTGCAACGCTCTCTACATGGGGCTGCCCTTGAGGACCACGCGGAGGCTTCAACTGGTGCAGAATGCAGCCGCGTGAGTTGTTATGGGAGTTTCCCGATACTCCCGTGTAACACCTCTTCTCCGTGAGCCGCATTGGCTTCCGGTTGCCCTCCGGGTGAGATTCAAGGTGCTGGTAATGACCTATAAAGCTCTAAATGGCTTGGGTCCAGATTATCTAAGGGAACACCTGCTGCCGGCATCAACTTCCCATCGTCCTGTGCGCTCCCACAGGGAGGGCCTTCTCAGGGTGCCGACGGTTAAGGAGTGCCGGCGGGTGATCCCCAGGGGGAGGGCATTCTCTGTGGGCGCGCCTGCCCTCTGGAATGATTTACCGGTGGAACTTCGGACCGCCCCCGATATGCGTTCATTTCGCCGGGATCTGAAAACCTGGTTTGTTTGTTTTTTTATTTAAAAAGTTTTACAGTACATTTTAACTTCAATCCCCCCCTCCCCCACCCCATCTAACCCTCCCTATCCCTCTCCCCCATTCCCTCCTCCCCCCCGACTTCCCAGAGCTAAATACAGGGTATAAAAAAGAAAAACAAACATAAGCATCCATATGCTATCACAATAAACTATTAATTCTATCACCCTCTAGCTCATGTAATATGATTACAAACAATATTACTATTACAGATAAGAAAAAAAAGAAAGAAAACAGAAAAGGAACTTTACTCAAATACTAAATAAAATTTCTTAATCCCAATCTTTATTCATATTAATTTCAAAAAAGAAAAAAAAATTCATCTACTATTTACATTCTCCCACATTTCTCTACATTCTAAACAAATTCTCAATTACGCGCCAAAAGCGCCTATCTCTATTAACCTTATTAATCTCCAACCAAACTGAACTATGATCAAAAATAGTTCTTGCATATATCACACCAAATGTCTCACAGTTCCAGATCATCCATCTATACGTCTAGGACACCATTCCAATCTCCAATGAAAATAAAATAAAAAATTTAAAAAATTAATTAAGTAACCTTTATATGTAGTAAGTTAAGAAAAATCAACTTGTTATTGATTAGGAGCTTGCGTACCCAATCTTAAATTCAATAAATACTTTTAGTCCATAACCCTAATATACGTTTCTTGCAAACAAATAGCATCAGTCTTAAATTGTTTTAAATATTGAAAAACTTTCTTTCTCCTCTATGATGAATTTAATCCATTGACATTCTAAATTAGAGATTTAGTCACCAATCTTAACGCTCCAAAGCTTTTGGAGCACGTCTGAAATGACCCCTGTATCTTCTTTGGACCGCGCCCTTCCCACAGCTTCACTATAAGTACGCTTTGGAGGTTTCATAACTTTCTGCTTGTCTTGCTCTTGCTCTCGTCTCGCTCGTCTTAGGGCGGCATGCATCATCCTCTGCTCTCCAGCAGCAACCAATGAGGCTGTAACTTGATCCCCTCCAGCACCGTTCTCCTCTGTCTGTCTATCTGCAACCTCTTGAGGCTTTCCCTCGCCATATCCCTTTGCAGCTTCCAGAAGTGATAGGGGGGTTGCTTTTAACACATTGCTATAAAAATCACGTGCCTGGGCCACAGTAACCAAACGATGTCTTTTACCTTCGTGCATCACCACCAGTCCAACTGGAATCTCCCATCTAAACTTGACATCATATTTCTTAAGTTCCTGTACAAGAAATGCAAAATCTTTCCTTCTCCTTAAAATCTTTGGAGGAATCTCTTTTAAAACCAAAACTTCTTGCTCAGCAACTACCAATTTAGTATCATAAGCAGCTTGAATGACTTCATCTCTAATTACTCTCTTTGTAAAATAGACCACCACATCTCTGGGTAACTTCCTCTGTCTTGCAATCCATGAATTTACACGAAAAATTTTATCCATACTTCCCTCAATTTCAGATGCTGGCTGGCCCAATACCGGTTCCAAAGCCTCAGAGATCAGCTGCTTTAAATCTTCTTTAGAATTCTCCTTTAAACCCCTAATTCTAATAGCATACTGCATCTGTTGGTACTGAACAAGACTCAATTCTCCGTCCATTTTGTCCCTTATATTTTATTCTCTAATACCTTTGCTTCTAATATAGAGTTCTTTTGACTGAGATCCTCCACTTTTTCACCCAGCTGTTGCACACATTCAGCTACACTTTCAATCATAGACAACATGTCTACCCTCATTGCTCTAAACTTCTCTTCCATCTTCTTCTCCAATTTCTCCTCCAGCTTTTTCAACTTTTCATCCATCATATCAGACATTAACCGTGAATGCTTTTCAAGGGCATCTTGTAAATCCTTAAGCGTCAGTGCCGGAGGAAATGCAGGAGGAAGCAAAGCTTGCAACGAGGTCTGTTGCACCGGGGAAGACCCCGCACTCCGAAGAGCTTTAGAAGTCTTGGCCGCCATCTTTCCCCACTTTCACTTATTGCGCACTTTCACTTTAAAGCTATAAAATCCATTGAGCTAGAGAGTAAAGCTAAAAGTCCACATCACCTTGACCTCCTGTACCACTCTGCCTGCATCTTGATACTCAAAAGTATTTCCTTTTGGCAGGGGTGGTTGCTAACGCCTGGCTCTGCTCCAAAAATCACGGAGCAGAGACGCTGTGCAGCTCGGAGCAACCCAGGCTTCGGGGGGCTCAATCCTTCAGCCGCCCAAACTCTCAGCTCAGGCGGCCACGGAGAGCTCAACCCCTACCTGGGGCCTCACCCCCTCCTCTTCTCCCGAGGAGGGGGCTTCAAATCCATCTAAACAGCTGATCGGCGCTGTTTACGATGGAAAAAACACAGCTGCGGAGCGGGCAGCCCGGAGACGGCTGTCTTCGGCGTCGCGTCGCCACCGGAAGTCCCGAAAACATGGTTTTTTTTGATCTATCAGGCCTGGACCGAAGGGGTTTTAGCTTTTAATATTGTTTTAATTGTTGGGCTTATGTAATTTAATCTATTTAAATTTATACTATTTTTATATTATATTTTATTCTGCCCTGTAAACGCCCTGAGTCCTTCGGGAATAGGGCGGTATAAAAATTTAATTAAATAAATAAATAAAATAAATAAATGCACCTGCAAGGTTTCCAAGTAAATACTCAGTGAGAAGAGGAAAGCTAAGGCAGTGTAACTTAAACAAGGTACAAGGTGATAATATCTTAGTAAAAACTGTACCCATGTTTATTGAATAATGATATTAATAATATTTGCCCCCCTGCTGTGAAATGATCTGTGCATTCCCTATTCCCATTCATCAAAACAATTGCAATTCTATTAATGCAGCGTTTTCTCCAGAGAAGCTCAGTAATATTAATTCTATGAGACAGATTAAAATTCCAATGCTAATAAGAAAGACAGATGCTAAAGCTATCTTCTACAGTCTGATACTGTGCAGATGTTAACAAGTGTGTATATTCCAGTACTGCAGTCAGCAAGTTCTAACACTTCTGCATCTTGCTGGACTGGAGAGGGCTGTCTTACATTGTCAATGCTGTAATTTAAACTTCGACTAATTCTAGAAATAAACACAGAATTATAAAGTCTGCCACTTCAATGGAGCAATAATTTGCATTATACTGTAACTGCAGTATAATTTGCATTATACTCTACCAAACACAGGACAGCTTTGCTTCAGAACAGTAATATGAGGCTGAGCTTGAACAACTATGACAGTGGGGCCCAGTGTATTAAGAAAGAGGTCAGTGTAGCCTTTCCTCATATATATATATATATATATATATATATGTATATATATATATATGTTTTCTGAGGTTTTCGCGGGTGTTCGTATGTGGATCTTTGGTTATTCGGGTTTTTTCCCGCGTAGAACTAAATGTGTAGGGGCGACGTTTCGACGAAAAAGACGAACAAACAGCCACATGCTTCTCCCAGAAGAAGGAAGCAGAAGCCACCAGCCTGATGATGACGGATGGGATTCCGTCGAAACGTCGCCCCTACACCTTTAGTTCTACACGGGGAAAAAACCGAATAACCAAAGATCCATATATATATATATATATATATATATATATATATATATATATATATATATATATATATATATATATATATATATATATATATGTGTGTGTGTGTGTGTGTGTGTGTGTGTGTGTGTGTGTGTGTGTGTGTGTGTGGTATATTTATTCTATGAACGTTTTAATTAAACCTCAGAAAACTTAATTAAAAAAGAACACTGGGGCAAGAATCTAACTACCTCTGTATGGGATTGTATCATCAACTAGACCAGAAATTTAGGTTTTTATTCAAATGTTTAATATTTTTTAAATTTAAATTAATATTTTCCCCCTTTCTAGTTCCTACATTTCCAACACAAGATGAGACAAGATGAGATCAGAAATTGATAGGAGCACCATCTCTTCTTATTGCTAATTTTGTAAGATACTACAGAGTACAGCCAAAGGAAAAAAGGAGTCATGTTGATAGATGATGGGACCCTCTCAATCAATCCAACCCTGACCTTAGATCTTACCTACAGTATCTTGGCTTAGATTCTGATTACACAGTAATTTCTATTGCCATCCTTTTTTGGAGGAAGGAAATTCCTCCCTTTGGCTTCCAACCCTTAAAACTGACTTCTGAGAGAGATGAGCTTCTCACAACTTGACATGCCACTATATTCTGTGTGTGTGAGAGAGAGGGGGGGAGAGAGGGGGAGAGAGAGGGGGGTATTAATGATTATAATGGAAAACAAAATCCAACATTATTAATACTACTAGCCTTAATAGTTTCAGGATGTTGACCAGATAATAGTTTTCCATGCAATTTCAATGGAATTTATTTCTATTCTATTAAGACTGTAAATCTATCAGCAATCTGGTAGCGCCTTTTCTAACAAGTTTTATTAAAGGGCATAAACTTTTATGAATTTGGGAAAAGTTATGTCTTTTAATAAAGTGTTATTTAGGAAAGATGCTACAAGATTCTTAGTTTTTTGCTACTGTTGACTAACACAGAGAAGCTATCGTTGAAAGAAAAATCAAAGCCAGGTCCAAGCCAGGAGTAAGACACTGGAAATAAAATGGAGCTAAGATGCTGGAAATAAAATGGAGGCTGCTTAGGAAAGAAGATTTCTGTTTATTGATAAGCAGAACCAGCAACAGAATGCAGTTCTGGGACAACTGACAAAATGGCTAAATGAATGGATGGATCTTTATGGGGTGCTGGAAGAGCCAGTATGCTATAGCAACATCAGGCTACAAACTGGGAGACCATGAGTTCTAGTTCCAGTTCTAGTTCTAGTTAGGCATAAAGTTATCTGTGTGATCTGGGCCACTCATTCTCTTTCAACCCTGGGAAGAAGACAATGGCAAATCACCTCTGGAAAAAACTTTTGCAAGAAAACTACAGAGACTAATCCAAGCAGTCATTCGCAATGACTTGAAGTCACCAAGAAAGGAGGTCTTGTGGATACCTTAAGAAAATAAAAGGACTATTTTGCTATACTTACAGGCACTGCCTCCTATGTTATCATGGAATGTACGTCAAACAATTCACAAAATAACATTCTGGTTAGCCTTGCTTCAAATTCACTTTATGGAGATAATTTTGATTGGTTTATTACATTAATCAGTGACCCACTAAAGACTTTAAAAATTATAGTAACATCAAGACAGAGAAACCCTATAAATACAAGCTAAGAATAGTTCAGTGGAGAGATGGATGGCATGTTTCCATTACCTAAAAGGAAAATGGATAAGGGAAAAATAGATATTGAAAGAAAATTTGGCACAAAAGGGAAATTTTTCATGTTTTCACCAGAATCATAGCTGCTAACAAAAGAATATATCTTCTCGTAACTTTAGTAGCAAGACAGTTTACTTCTCTAAGTCTTTTATGAGTTAAAAATCAATTTTTCTAATTTACTGCTTGGCAGGATTATTCTTCAAGTGTTCATATTACAGAGTACTCTTTTCATTGAATATAATCAGTTTATAAAACAAGATCCTTCAGGTCTTTTCATTGATAAGGAAGAATTGATAAGGGAGTAAGGATAAAGAAACTTCCAGCAGCAATGGATAGTAAAAAAATGCTTTATTGATTGATTAATTGATTAATTTGGTTATGTGCCATTATGTTGGTCTTGACTCTTAGCTCTTAGATAAGCAAAATTTATTTGTATACATTCCATTATGTGCATTTGTGCACAATTGAATATATTAGTTAAAAGATGTAAAGGTAAAGGTAAAGGTTCCCCCGCACATGCGTGCTAGTCGTTTCCGACTCTAGAGGCCGGTGCTCATCTCCATTTCAAAGCCGAAGAGCCAGCGCTTGTCCGAGGACGTCTCCGTGGTCATGTGGCCGGCGTAACTAAACGCCAAAGGCACACGGAACGCTGTTACCTTCCCACCGTAGTGGTCCCTATTTTTCTACTTGCATTTTTACATGCTTTCAAACTGCTAGTTTGGCAGAAGCTGGAACGAGTAACAGGCGCTCACTCTGTTACGCGCCACTTAATTTAATATTCATTTTTAAGAAAGCAAAATAAAAAAGCACCAAGCTGCAATTTTTAAATGTATTTAGTGGAGTCAAAAGTTGTGCTTACAAAACAAACTAAGCCATTGATCAGGGCTAATAAACCAAAGTGGCTGTATTCACAGAACATACTAAGAATAGATCATCCATGTTCTAGCTTGATATGATGACTTGGTTTATACACCATGCTGAGGTATGTCATTCCTTTGGTTTAGATTATATTGGTGTATAAACAAATGGCTTTAATTTAGTGCATTCTATAAAAGTTATTTCAATTGTAACTTTTGTTCCATTGATTGAGTTCACATGTTATAGTAATCAATCCATTATTTGCCAAGATGAAGGGCTTTACTGGGTTTTGTATTTGGGGCTTTATTTTTGTAAGCCACTTGTAGTCACTGTGAGTTGAGCAGCGATATAGATTTTCTAACTAAATAAATAAAATCAAGATTTGTTCAATAAATTCCAGTGGTTGGGTTCATACGATACACACTATTATTCACATTGTGAGAACTGGGTTAATATGCTCTGGTTTACACATTGCCATAACCCACCATTTATTAAACATAGATTGTTTTTAATATAGTTGGCTAGAATCACATATTGTGCTAAGCCATTGTTTGCAAACCATTCTGCCTGGACTTGCACAATACTAGGGCTACCTTATCTAGACTGCACAAATCCAGGCAACTACCCTTTGCCTCCATCTAGTGGCCATATTAGGTTTTGCAGGCCAATTATGGGAGCAATATACCAGGGCTTTTCAACTAGTGGTACACATGCCGCCTGTGGTACTTTGCCACATGGCAGGTACGCAACTGCTAGGCAAGTGTAGTAGGGGAGGGGAATGAGCTGAAGCGACCCAAGCCTGAGGGAGAGGCAGCTGCAGCTACAGCACTGTCTGGGCTGCAGGAGCCCCTGGAGCCAGCTCCAGCTGATTGCCTCCAGCTGATTGGCGCTTCCGGAAGCAGTGAAGAGCTGGTGGTGAACTGAAGAAAAAAAGGGGGGGGGAGAGGAGAGGCTATAAAAGGAAGTGGTTTGGGTGGGAAAGGGAAACAAAGACAACAGGGAAAGAAGGAGAGCTCAGCAGGCAGGGAGGAAACAGGGACAGGGAAGAAGCAGCAACTGTTGCTGGAAGAATAGGTCCCCTGGTTCATTTTTCTCCAGGCAGGAGAATGCAATCAGCACTGACAGATGAGCGTGTTGGAAATGACGTGGGTTTATTTAGTGCTGGATCAGCTGGCAGCTTGATTGGGTTACCATAAGGATTTTTGTACAGTTTTTACAGCGTTTTGTAATTCAGAGGTTCAATTTGTGTGCTTTGATTATTGAAATATTTTAGTCTGTATTCTAGGCTAGCAATGAGTCCAAAGTGTTGACTTCCTAGGTTTGATCCCTTTAAGCAAATGTAATTAGTTTTACCCCCTTAACTTGAGTCTGTCTATGGCTTTTAGAAAGGTTTTTTTTTAAGGTAAACAGGCTTAATTTAAGGCTAAAGCTTTTCACAATTGCTGGAGCCTTTCAGTTTGAAATTGCAACATTGAGACACATGACACTGCCTGAGGCAGCTTTTTTTAAAAAAACCTGGAGTTTATGTGTTTATTTTGTGAGCCTTTCTTGCTTTGCACCTGATTCCTGTGTCTTTAAGGGTACAGGGAAGGGATTGGGGAGGGGGGTTGCATTCTTACTACACTCAGAAGGGAGAGAGGAAGAAGAGCCAACCAGTTAGCTCAGGGTCCTACAAGCTTAGCAACTTTAAGACATGTGGACTTCAACTCCCAGAATTCCTCAACCAGCCACGATGGCTGAAGAATTCTGGGAGTTGAAGTTCACAAGTCTTAAAAGTGCCAAGTTTGAAGACCCCTGAGCTAGCTGGTAGTGGTGCATATTAATAAACCTGGATAAATTCATCATACATTTATCAGTGCAAAGGGAAAGTGATTCAGCAAAGGAACAGTCACCGAAGAAATTAAAACTGGTACTTTTTTCCTTTTTTCTACAATTTGTAATATTTTATTAGATTATAGAATAAAATACAAAAATACAAAAGCAAATAGTAGGACACAGTGGGGAGAAAAAATTGAGGAGAAGGGAGAAAGAACAGGCTTTCTCCATTGCAGTAGAAGAAGGAAGCATTAACACTGAACCTCAACTTTTTACTTTTCCATAATATTATAAACTAGCCATTTCTACAACAACAAATGAATCTAATCAGTAAAACCCCAAATCCCCCCCTTTTTTTAGTCAAGTTTTTGACACCTTGCTAAGCACTGGTGGTACTCAAATATTGTCATGTCCTAAAAGTGGTACAATCTGTGAAAAGTTTGAAAAGTCCTGCCCTATTGTTGTTGTTAGCTGCGAAGTTGTGTCCGACCCATCGCAACCCTATGGACAACGTTCCTCCAGGCCTTCCTGTCCTCTACCATCTGCTGGAGTCCATTTAAGCTCACGCCTACTGCTTCAGTGACTCCATCCAGCCACTTCATTCTCTGTCGTCCCCTTCTTCTCTTGCCCTCAATCTTTCCCAGCATTAGGCTCTTCTCCAGTGAGTCCTTCCTTCTCATTAGGTGGCCAAAGTATTTGAGTTTCAACTTCAGGATCTGGCCTTCTAAGGAGCAGTCAGGGTTGATCTCCTCTAGGGCTGACCGGTTTGATTGTCTTGCAGTCCAAGGGACTCGCAGGAGTCTTCTCCAGCACCATAGTTCAAAGGCCTCAATTCTTTGGCGCTCAGCCTTTCTTATGGTCCAGCTTTCACTGCCATACATTGCAACTGGGAAGACCATAGCCTTGACTATGCGCACTTTTGTTGGCAGGGTGATGTCTCTGCTTTTTAGTGTGCTGTCTAGATTTTCCATGGCTTTCCTCCCCAGGAGCAAGCGTCTTTTAATTTCTTGGCTACAGTCCCCATCTGCAGTGATCTTGGAGCCCAGGAAAATAAAATCTGTCACTACCTCCATTTCTTCCCCATCTATTTGCCAGGAATTGAGAGGGCCGGATGCCATGATCTTGGTTTTCTTAATGTTAAGTTTCAACCCAAGTTTTGCACTCTCCTTCTTCACACGTAACACAAGGCTCTTTAGTTCTTCTTCACTTTCTGCCATTAGAGTGGTATCATCTGCATATCTTAGGTTGTTGATATTTCTTCCGGCAATCTTAATTCCAGCTTTTGATTCATCTAGCCCTGCCTTTCTCATGATGTCCTCTGCATATAAGTTAAATAGGCAGGGTGACAGTATACAGCCTTGCCGGACTCCTTTCCCAATTTTGAACCAATCAGTGGTTCCGTGTCCAGTTCTCACTGTTGCTTCTTGGCCCACATATAGGTTTCTCAAGAGACAAATAAGATGGTCTGGTACTCCCATCTCTTTAAGAACTTGCCACAGTTTGTTATAATCCACACAATCAAGGCTTTAGCATAGTCAATGAAGCAAAAGTAGATGTTTTTCTGGAACTCTCTAGCTTTCTCCATGATCCAGCGTATGTTGGCAATTTGATCTCTAGTTCCTCTGCCTCTACGAAATCCTGCCTGCACTTCTGGTAGTTCTCGATCCACATACTGCTGAAGTCTAGCTTGTAGGATTTTAAGCATAACTTTACTAGCATGTGAAATGAGTGCAATGGTGCGATAGTTTGAACATTCTTTGGCACTGCCTTTCTTTGGAATTGGAATGTAAACTGACCTTTTCCAATCCTGTGGCCACTGTTGAGTTTTCCAAATTTGCTGGCAAATTGAGTGTAGCACTTTTACTGCATCGTCTTTTAAGATTTTGAATAGCTCAGCTGGAATACTGTCACCTCCACTAGCTTTGTTGTTGCTCAGTTTTTCTAAGGCCAACTTCACTTCACATTCTAGGACATCTGGCTCGAGGTCAGTGACCACCTCATCATGGTTATCAGGGACGTTAAGCTCATTCTTGTATAGTTCTTCTGTGTAATTTTGCCACCTCTTTTTAATCTCTTCTGCCTCTGTTAGGTCCCTGCCATTTTCGTCCATGCCCATTTTTGCATTAAACGTTCCCTTTATCTCTCCAAATTTCTTGAAAAGATCTCTGGTCCTCCCTATTCTATTGTTTTCTTCTATTTCTTTGTACTGTTCATTTAAGAAGGCATTCTTATCCCTTCTAGCTATTCTCTGGAATTCTGCATTCAATTGGGCGTATCTTTCTTTTTCTCCCTTGCCTTTTGCTTCCCTCCTTTCCTCAGCTATTTGCAAAGCTTCCTCAGACAGCCATTTTGCTTTCTTGCATTTCTTTTTCTTTGGGATGGTTTTAGTTGCTACCTCTTGTACAATGTTGCGAACCTCTGTCCATAGTTCTTCAGGCACTCTGTCTATCAGATCTAATTCCTTAAATCTATTTGTCACCTCTACTGTATATTCAACAGGGATATGATTTAATTCATACCTGAGTGGCCTAGTACTTTTCCCTACTTTCTTCAGTTTAAGCCTAAACTTTGCAATGAGAAGCTCATGGTCTGAGCCACAGTCAGCTCCTGGTCTTGTTTTTACTGACTGTATAGATCTTCTCCATCTTTGGCTGCAGAGCATATTTAATTTAATTTAATTTATTGAGATTTTTATACCGCCCTTCTCCCAAAGGGACTCAGGGCGGTTCACAGGGCATAAATATAAACACCAATACAAACATTAAAAAATAATTAAATTAATGCCCAAGTTAAAACCAGAATACTAAAACAAACCAATAAAAAACCCAAGTACCCCCATCAGGCCAGACCCGCTAGTTCAAATAAATGGGTCTTCAACCCGCGACGGAAGGATCGGAGGTCTGATGCCATCCGGAGCTCGACCGGCAGTTGATTCCATAACGCCGGAGCACCCACAGAGAAGGCCCTCCCCCTGGGGGCCACCAGTCGACATTCCTTGACAGGAGGCACCCTGAGGAGGCCCTCTCTGTGGGCGCGCACAGGGCGGAGGGGAGTCGACGCCGGCAGCAGGTGGTCCTCGAGGTATCGCGGACCCATGCCATGTAGGGACTTAAAGATCATAACCAAAACCTTGAACCTTACCCGGAAGACAACTGGCAACCAATGCAGCTCACGGAGCAAAGGTGTAACATGGGAGTACCGGGAAACTCCCAAGACAACTCTCGCGGCCGCATTCTGTACCAGTTGGAGCCTCCGAGTAGTCTTCAAGGGAAGTCCCATGTAGAGAGCGTTACAGTAGTCTAGGCGAGAGGTCACGAGCGCATGAGTGACCGTACACAAGGCCTCCCGATCCAGATAGGGCCGCAACTGGCGCACCAGGTGAACCTGGGCAAAAGCCCCCCTAGTCACGGCCACTATGTGATCCTCCAAAGTGAGTCGTGAATCTAGGAGGACTCCCAAGTTGCGAGCCCTATCCACAGGGGGTAAAAGCTCACCCCCCATAGAAAGAGGTGGAACATCCCAGGTGTCTCGGGAAGCCGGAATGTACAGCCACTCAGTCTTGTCAGGGTTGAG
Organism: Vipera ursinii; assembly: GCF_947247035.1. Lineage (NCBI taxonomy): Eukaryota > Metazoa > Chordata > Lepidosauria > Squamata > Viperidae > Vipera > Vipera ursinii. The sequence continues at coordinate 78,573,773 of NC_139512.1, forward strand.
TTGAAGTCTTATAGTCAATCTTATTTCTGTGTTGACCGTCTGGTGATGTCCATGTGTAGAGCCGTCTCTTGGGTTGTTGGAAAAGAGTGTTTGCTATGACCATTGTATTCTCTTGACAAAATTCTATCAGCCTGTGCCCTGCTTCATTTTGTACTGCAAGGGCAAACTTGCCTGTTATTCCAGTTATCTTTTGGCTTCCTACTTTAGCATTCCAATCCCCCATGATGATAAGGACATCATTTTTTGGTGTTAGTTCTATAAGGTGCTGTAGGGCTTCATAGAACGGGTCAATTTCATCCTCTTCAGCAGTGGTGGTTGGGGCATAGACTTGGACTACTGTGATATTGAATGGTTTGGCTTGGATTCGAACTGAGATCATTCTGTCATTTTGAGGATTGTATCCCAGTATTGCTTTTCCTACTCTTTTATTGACTATGAAGGCTACTCCATTTCTTCTGAGGGATTCTTGCCCGCAGTAGTATACCTGATGGTCATCTGAATTAAATTCACCCATTCCTGTCCATTTTAGTTTGCTGATTCCTAAGATGTTGATGTTTAGTCTTGTCATCTCTTGTTTGACCACGTCCAGCTTTCCTTGATTCATGGATCTTACAATCCAGGTTCCTATGAAGAAAAAATCTTTACAGCATTGGACTTTCCTTTCACCACCAGACACATCCACAGCTGAGCGTCCTTTCGGCTTTGGCTCAGTCGCTTCATTCTTTCTGGCGCTACTAGTACTAGCCCTCTGCTCTTCCCCAGTAGCATATTGGACGCCTTCCGACCTAAGGGGCTCATCTTCCAGTGTCATATCATTTTGCCTTTTGGTACTGTCCATGGGGTTTTCATGGCAAAGATACTGGAGTGGGTTGCCATTTCCTTCTCCAGTGGATCACATTTTGTCAGAACTCTCTGCTATGACTTTTCTGTCTTGGGTGGCCCTGCATGGCATAGCTCATAGCTTCATTGAATTACGCAAGCCCCTTCGCCACGACAAGGCAGTAATCCATGCCCTATACAACCCACATAAGCCAAAACTAAGTTAACCATATTCCTGTATTGCTTGGCACAATATGTAAACCAGCTAGTATCTGAAAGATATAACTGGGATGTTTTCAATAACTTCTTAATTTTCAGAAAAAAACATAGAATGAAAAGGGTTGATTTGACATTAATATATCCAAAAGCTCCATGTTTCCAACCATGGGTGTCTTGGAGAGGTGTAAGAAAATGACAGGATGGGCAACCTTGACTATGTAATTGAAATCCTGTCCCTTTTTAATGTGCAACACACGTGTCACACAGATATTAAAAAGGGGACAATAGGAGCCATGTTGACTTCTTTGATCCTTCCCAATAGATGCCCAGCTCAATGATTCAGATATGAGAGTAGAAATCAATAGCTATATGCTGTTAAAAGATCCTAAGTAGCACTGATTTCCATGTGCTCAAGATCTTCCATGTTTGGTAATATAAGAGGGCATCTGCTTATCTAACCCTGTGATAAATTTCTGCTTTCCACTGCATGGTACAAAGCATGTGATTCAGAAAAACTTATTATGTTAGTTTGGTGTTTAGATGGAAAACTACATGAGAGCCTTGAATTCTATTTAATCAATATATTTAAATAATGTTTGGATCATCTTTTCAGACTGCATATATGCAAGGGTTGCACATAGATGTCTAATCTTTGAATCATAGCACAGCAAAGTCCTGTGTTATATAAGATAAATGTTGCCAGCTTCTCAAATAGGCAGCTATATGCTATTAGCAATTCAGTATGGAAGTTAGCTGTTATAATCTTTATCTTGACAATGGAAACCTAGACTGATTCTAAATATTTAAGATGTTTATTTACTGCATTACATAAACTATATCAAAGAGGTTTACAAATTTGATATGGAATGATAAACAACACTTAGCAAGGATGAAATCTCTCTGCTCACAAAATGGAAAAAATAACAACATAATGATAAAATATGGGATTGAGTAATCACCTTGATTTTAACAACCAGCTGGAACAGAGTGCGCTGTTTGTGCTTCCTTGCAGAAAGTCAACAGGAGAGATTATTGTATACGCATTTCCTTAGAACTGAGTTACATTATGTAACAGTAGAACTGCAAAGGAAAAAAAATGTAGTGGCCAGGAAAAAAATATAGGAAATACAGTCTAATGGGATACACTTCATCTTTTTCCAGAGTGCCAGAGAAAAAGAACACTGGATTTCTTCAACAAGCCAGACTAAAAAATAGTTGGCAAGTTGGTGGCTCAGGATTATGTGAATCCAACCACTGTGGTTAGTTTATAATCCAATTTGTTGTGTGAATTCAGGCAGTTGTTCTGAGTGCACGGTGTTCCTTTCATCATGCTTTATCACACTGCATAAATATAGATGCTTTGTATCATTGCAGTTGGCTGAAGAAGCTGTAGTTCAAAATAGCCCCATTTCCTGTGCAACAAAGGTGCTGTTAAAGTACAAGAAAGGATATGTCTTTTCTTGACCAAATCATTCTCCTTCTTACAAAGGATGGTTGGTCCTGAGAAACAGCAATGCCATCAGCAGGCATTGGAGGAGACTACAGAAGAGGGGTGAAATGGCAGGAGATTGCCTTGGTCTGGCAGTGTGCTCATCTCCGTTTCAAAGCCGAAGAGTCAGCGCTTCTCCGAGGACGTCTCCGTGGTCATGTGGCCGGCATGATTAGACGCCAAAGGCGAACGGAACGCTGTTACCTTCCCACCGTAGTGGTCCCTATTTTTCTACTTGCATTTTTATGTGCTTTCAAACTGCTAGGTTGGCAGAAGCTGGGACGAGTAACAGGCGCTCACTCTGTTATGCGGCACTCGGGATTCGACCCGCCAAACTGCCGACCTTCTGATCAACAAGCTCATCGTCTTAACCCACTGAGCCACCGCGTCCCTTGATAACTATTTACTTCCTATGTAATCAATATTAAATTGCCTTTAAAGGTACAAGAGTTTATCAAGCCGTTTATCTTCCTCTCTTTCCTACTCATCTCTTCTGACAGTCTTATGATGACCATTGTTAAAAGTTGTCTGAACTTTTCCTTGTAGAGAAAATATCTTGACATACAAACTTTATTCAAACATTGCATAAAACCATGCCTTAATTATTGGTTAAACCACAATTAGCTGGATCTGTGCCACAAGCCAAACCTAAAATCATGGCTAATGAACCAAGCAAATCACAAAACGGCTTCATTTATGTAAATGTAGCAGGCCTTCATTTCAGGATGGTTTCGTCCCCTGCAAGTATGCACAGGGTAATTTCCTCCATTTGATCATTTTGACTCTAACATCAGAACTTTGAACTTCAAGATGGTAAAGAAGATAAGTTACTGTCTAATTAACCCTGATGAGAATAAAAAGGCTATTTAACATAAAGCAGAAAAACCACCTTGGTTATCTTTGAAGGATTTAAGCAAAGATGTTTTCTTATTTTGCATGCTTTAAGAGTTTCAGCTGAAAAATGATGGTTTCTGCATAACCCTATTATGGATGTGCCTTTCCTAGTCTGGCAACTGCTGAAGTGTTGGGAGAGTGCTGAAGCACTCAAACTCTTCTCTGTTTTTCTCTCTCACCTATTTTCACTTTCATGTTAAGTATGAACAAGGCTTAATATCACTGAAAGAAAACATGCTTTTCAGCCAGATTTCAAGAAACAAGTTCAGCCTCTCCCGTGCACATTTTTCTGTTAAGAGGTGGGAGAACAAAAGTTATCTCTATTGAGGGAAAGTCATGCATTACTAAGGAAAATTTTACTTTTCTTGCATTCAGCATCCAGCTTAATTTATTTGGGCTTCCAGAGGAGAAAAAAAAGGCCAAAAAAGTCGCTGTGTTTTTAAATATGTACAGATTATGGTAATAAGTCAGAAAAATATTAAACATCTCCTTAGGTCTCGATTCATTTTATCATTCTCCTATAAAAAAAATTGCCTAGATTATTTGTATGGACATTTTCTGCATTTTAGCTTTCAAAAGATAGACCTATGAGAGAAATAGATACAAAGGATAGGTAAGGGACCTGTTCCATTTTTCTTTTTAAAAAAGTTGGGTAACTGGCATAAGAGCCCTGGTGGCGCAGTGGTTAGAAGGCAGTATTGCAGGCTAATTCTGCTGATTGCTGACTGCCCACAGTTTGGCAGTTCAATTCTCACCAGCTCAAGGTAGACTCAGCCTTCCATCTTTCTGAGGTTGATAAAATGAGGACCCAGATTGTTGGGGGCCATATGCTGACTTGTAAACCGCTTAGAGGGGGCTGTAAAGCACTATGAAGCAGTATAAGTGCTATTGCTATATGAACTCAGAAAAGTTGTCCTCACATCTTCAATACAGGAGTGTAAAAATTCCTGTATAAGTTCTAAATCCAGCTTAGTTGTCATAGCGAGTAATGCAACTGGATCATAGGTTATATAACAGGCACTAGATATCTAGGATGAAATTCCCTTGAGTTGACTCCTAATAATTTCACCAGTGCATCCATGTGGCTTTTTTCCCCCGCAGCAGTACAGGTAGTCCTCAACGTACAACAATTCATTTAGTGACTGTTTGAAGTTACAATGGCACTGAAAAAGTGACTTATGACCACACCTATGACCATTGCAGCATCTCCAGGGTCTTGTGATTTACATTCAGATGCTTGACAACTGACTCACATTTATGATGGTTGCATTGTCCCTGGGTCATGTGATTACCTTTTGCAACTTCCGACAAGCAAAGTCAGTGGGGAAACCAGATTCACTTAACAACCGTGTTACTAATGTAAGAACTACAGTGATTCACTTAACAATTGTGATATGAAAAGTCGTAAAATGCGACAAAACTCACTTAACAAATTTCTCACTTAGCAACATAAATTTTGAGCTCAGTTGTGGTCATAAGTTGAGGACTATCTATATAGAAGTGATTTACCACTGCTTTTTCTTCTGGAATATTTTTTCCCCCAATATTGTGCTCTCAGAATTAAAAATCAGCTGCCCGAGAGACAGATCAAGCAGAAATTACAATATAAGGTCTTTCAAATTTGGGTTTCTTAGCAACTTCTTCCCATGGTTGCTGACATCAACATGGCTTATTGCTATTGTGTTATTCTAATATCGACAGTTGTTTTGTTGTCTCTTCCTAATGATTCTCAATATGGCATATGCCTTCTTTTTTAAAAGCTACTCATTGGTTTGATTCATTCATCATATCATCTACCATGAACCCAGAACTATTCAGCTATGACAAATTTAAGGTTTCCAGATACTGAAGTTGTCCTTTAGATATCAGTCCAAGGACTCTAGCCATGATCAGTATAGCAAATGAATTTCTTATCTATTCTTTTTTAAAAATTATATAGCATATTATATATAATCTAATTATAATACTTATAATACATATTATAATTCTAATATAATTATTGTAATTATATACGTAGTATTAATACTATTACCTGACTTCTCTTTTCCTGAATTCCCCTTGGAACCTTCGTGAAAACTCATATTTATAGGATGTTGGTACAGAGACTGATCTTAAGTATACATTGCAATTTTTTTTAGAAGATCAACGATTTTACTTTTGAGGTCAAAAGTCAAAAGTAGTAGGACTTCTACCTAGGCAGTCAAGATTTATTATCAAATATTTATTTGAAAATCAAAACCCCTTAAATTCTGGATGTTAGCAAATGTTGGTATAATAGACTAATTAAAAAAATTAATTAATTTTAAAAATATATTGGTAGCAAAATCACAACATTGAGAGATGCTTGTATAATCTTGCCTAATTAGTATCACAAAAACTACACAAAAGTTGTAACAATGGGCTGGTTGAGAATGAGGTATTTTCTAAGTAAAGGCCAGATTTCCCCCTTAACTTTTCATTAAATTCCTGTACCATATTTTTACCTATTTTCATATTGGCTACACTCATAAATTAAACAAAGATTGGATTCACGCACACTTTTAATAAAGCAGATCACATCTTTCCTAGCCAATGGTTGTCCTCTTCATACCTTGTCTCAAACCCTGTTGCAGGCCATTATACCAAAACTATACATTAGTTTCAGGTCTTTTCTGTCCTTCCCTTGCTATACTTAAAAAAAAAACCATCCAGAATTTGACTCCAGAATGCTTACCACATAGATCCTCTGATCTATAGCAGCATGTTCTCTACGTAAGGGCTCTGAATTCCTAAATCATTTAGAACAAAGGCTGCAAGACAGATGCCAATGGGCATATGGCCACTACACCGTATGTGGATTCTCTTCTTCTGACAGTTGTGCTGAATATGCACAAACACTGCAAGGAAACTAATATCACTTAGTGGAGTTGGATGGAAGAGGGTGAGGCTCTACCAGAACTTTCATTGTAACACACTCCAGTTTAGATCATGCCCGAACAGTGATCAGTCATCTCGTGATCTGCTGTTGAGGACTTTCCCAAATGGTCTAAACTTTTCTGCTACTTTTTATGTTTGATATTTCTGCCAAATTAGATCTCAGCTGCTTGGAAACGCAGATTTGTCATTTAGATACTGTCCTTTATTGGCTCCTAGTACTGGCATCTTACTACTGAAACGTTACTAGAATTATCTGTGAGTAATAAAACTCTTTGCAATATAGAAAATGAAGGCATCTGGATACAATTGCATATCACTGAACAGCTTGGTTGTTGATTGACATTTGCAAGTTACATTTTTAGTATTATTTCACATTTAAGAATCAGTAACTTCTAGCAATATTGTGAAATGGAGCTTGCTGGGATTTTCATGTCTGTACAAATCAGTTAAATTCCCTGTTTTGGATTAAGTCTCAGTTGTAATTAAAAATCCTCATATGTATTGGTGATGCTTAAACCAAGCATTGGAAATAGACAACCCTCCAGATGTAAAATTATCATTCCCAATATATTTCACCAGTGGCCATGTTCTCAGCTCTATGGGCAAATACTTACATGTTGTTGGAATTGTTTTACAGTGCTGTATCCATGCAATTTTCTATATCAGCGTTTCCCAACCTTAGGAACTTGAAGATGCGTGGACTTCAACTCCCAGAATTCCCCAGCCAGCATAGCTGGCTGGGGAATTCTGGGAGTTGAAGTCCACGCATCTTCAAGTTCCTAAGGTTGGAAAACGCTGTTCTATATGAAGACTAAAATAGAATAATACATAGTATATTCCCCAAGAAACGTAAACCACTTTAGCTCCTTTTTTTATTAGCAGAACAGTGTAGCCTTTCAAAGGGGAAAATGTTTTATTTTTTTTAAAAAAAGAAACAATTTAGTGGAATAAGTTGCATTATCTCAAGATATGAAATTATCTATCATTCCTGACCAAATCCCCAGAATGAATGCATGGAACTTTGAACCATATATATTCTATTCCGGTACAGGATGTCTGTGGGCTCCCTGCTAGTGTGCAGACTTTTCTAATCAGTTCACGATGGCATTTATGGCAAGAATAATCTATATCAGTGGTGAAAAGTCAATGCCAGCATACAGGACACACTGGAAAGCTAAGGATTGTAACAAACTGAGATAACTCCCAACATTTTAGAAATGCTTCATTTGTATTTTCAGAGTAACCCTGCAAAGCCAAATTTCTTGAAGCACTAGGGTAGAAGCATTTCAAATCTATCCTGTATTGTGAATATAAATGGCCATTACCCAGCTGCAGTTATATTAAGTATTGTACATAAAGTTGTGGCTAAAAGAGCCAACTTTGAATCTCCAAACCAATACAATAGAGAATATCTACTGGTTTCTTATGGTACAAATTATGGAGAAAGTCTGCTAACTAGGTAACTGCTAAATAACGTAAAAGACCTTAAGACATAAGACCGCTCCATTTAAGCTTGGATTAGTAGCCTCCAGTTTGGCATGCTCTGTTAAGTGAACTTTTTTTCTGGATATTGAAGGTTTTTAATATTGATCATGAAAAGTAGTACCGGTACTTTCCTGGCGCATCCTCCTTTATATTAAATCAATGGGAGAAAGGAAAAAAAGGAAAATTCCCCCATTAGAAAAAATATAGATTGGCACAGCTGTAGTTCAAATGCTGTTTTGGTGCTGCTTTCCAGTGTTGCCTACCAATTTGTCCTTCTTACACAAAGACACTGGGGCAGAAGAAAGGTACAGACAACTCAAATTTACCGCATTTAGCGTTCAAGTCTTAATATTTTTAGTTTTGCTGATTCTATAGTCTTCAGCAAGTCTTATCTTTAATTCATATTTGTTCCCAGAAAAATCTGACCTAATATTTCAATTAATTCAGTAAGCATCCAGATTGGTAAAGGCCTTTCCAGAAATTTTCCCAAATTTTCTTGCAATTAAATTTGGCAGAACAAAGTAGAATAATACTGTAGATATACATTATGGCAAGGGATGTTTATGTGGCAGAGGAAATAATATATTAGCAAAAAGTTGATTCGTATTTCTTCAGTTCTGAATGTGTTATAAATTGAAATACTGCAATTTAAGATTAAAAGTAGAAAACTATGCAGAGGGAAAGGGAAAAGATACAAATGCAATGCCCTTCCTATAAAATATTGCTGATTTCTCCTCCAAATTCTTGTGTGCCTTGCATAATAAACAGCATCACTACATCTACTCTGAAACTTGACAAACCATTTGATTGCCAGAAGTGGGGAGGGTGGGGGGAAATATACCAAGCCTTGAGAGACTATTCTGAGAAAAAAAATCAATTAAAATATCCAAAGCCTTCCACCTGCAAATGGTTGATTTAGAAACATACTAAGTTAGAGTCAACTAATTGTTAATACAAAAACATTTATGTTAACATACTTTAATGTTTATAACCATTGTTTCTTTATGACAAAACTCTACAGTGCCCTGGCTTCACTCCAGATTCTCCGTGCAATTCCACTCCACAGGATTGAACACCACCAAGCAGCACCCTCCACATCAACCAGTCTAAGGGCATTGTGCAAATATAACAGCTTTATTTCTCTTTTGTGGAAATAATTACAGGCATTCAGGTAGAAACATATTAAATTAATGCAGTCTAGAGTTTAAATGCAAAAATAAATATGAAGTCCAGCAGCTGATTGCATTCACAAAAACTTCATTTCCCCCCTTCAACGTTTAGAAAAAAGATGTGCAATTTTTAGTTCTTTTCTTCATGTCGTAAAGAAAAGAAAAAAAACCAACCAACCTCAAACAGCCAAGATAGAAACATACAAGCACTTTCCCCCACCCCACCCCCCAACAAAACATTTCTCTCTCCCGACTGCACAGATTTGCAGACTGCTCATAGAACCCTACCACGTTCATACTGGTTCTTGTTGATAAAAAGAAAAAAAGAAAGAGAGAGAGAAAGAAAGAGAGAGAGAGAGAAAGAGAGAAAGAGAGAGAGAAAGAAAGAAAGAAAGAAAGAAAGAAAGAAAGAAAGAAAGAAAGAAAGAAAGAAAGAAAGAAAATAATAAGCGGAGGAGAGAACGGGATCCCATCTCCCTGTCAAGTCCTTTTGCAAAGGTTTCCATTGATCATACAAAACAAACCCGAGCGCCCCAAAGGCTATTTGTGCGAGGAGGGGAAAGTCGAACGAAACGTTTCTTTGTAATCAAGTCTTCTTGGGAACTTTCCTCCCCTCCCCCATTTTTTTTTTTTTTTTTGGAGGGGATGCCCTTCCACAGAGTTCCCTCCGCCAACTTCAGTACCAACCTCAAACAGCCAAGATAGAAACATACAAGCACTTTCCCCCCACCCACCCCCCAACAAAACATTTCTCTCTCCCGACTGCACAGATTTGCAGACTGCTCTTAGAACCCTACCACGTTCATACTGGTTCTTGTTGATAAAAGGAAAAAAAGAAAGAGAAAGAAAGAGAAAGAGAGAGAGAGAGAGAGAGAGAGAGAGAGAGAGAGAGAGAGAGAGAGAGAGAGAGAGAAAGAGAGAGAAAGAGAGAGAAAGAGAGAGAAAGAGAGAGAGAGAGAGAGAGAGAGGGAGGGGGAGAGGGAGGGGGAGAGGGAGAGGGAGAGGGAGAGGGAGAGGGAGAGAGAGAGAGAGAGAGAGAGAGAGAGAGAGAGAGAGAGAGAAAGAAAGAAAGAAAGAAAGAAAGAAAGAAAGAAAGAAAGAAAGAAAGAAAGAAAGAAAGAAAGAAAGAAAGAAAGAAAGAAAATAATAAGCGGAGGAGAGAACGGGATCCCATCTCCCCGTCAAGTCCTTTTGCAAGGATTTCCATTGATCATACAAAAGAAACCCGAGCGCCCCAAAGGCTATTTGTGCGAGGAGGGGAAAGTCGAACGAAACGTTTCTTTGTAATCAAGTCTTTCTTCTCGGGAAGTGTCCCTTTCCTCCCCTCCTCCCCCATTTTTTTTTTTTGGGGGGGGGATGCCCTTCCACAGAGTTCCCTCCGCCAACTTCAGTACGAAGCGGAGAGCGCCGGGGGGGGGGAGGTACAGTCCAGGCGGCAGCTCCGCTCCTGCCCCGCCGGCGTCGGCTGAGGCGCGCCCGAGCCCAGCCGAGGCGCAGCTCCGTCTTCAGAGGGCAGAGTCGGAGTCGCTGGAATCCAGGCTGTTCCTCAGGCGGCCGCAGCTGCTCAGCTTCCTCTCCTTCTGCAAGCTGAGGTTCTGGGTGCTGCGGCGGAGGCACTCGAGGGACTGCAGGAAGGACTTTTTGGCTTTCTCCTCCTCCATGGGGGAGACCCCTTCCTCCTCCACCTCTTGGATCTCGTCGAAAGTCACCGGCTGGGTCTTGAAGCGGGACTGGCGGGGTCGGCGCAACTTGCCTTTGGCCAGCTTGGCGGGCCGGATGGGCTGAGGGAATTCCTCGGCGAGGCACAAGAAGTGCGGCATCACCGCCTGGTAGCTCGAGCAGATGCCCATTAACTCGGCGGGCTTGGCGGCGGCGGCGGCGGCGGCCATCCCGCTGCCTTCGAGTCTCCCTTCCGCGCAGGCTCCAGGCACGAAACTCCCGCTCGCCTTTGGCACCTGCCGGCTGCGGCTGCTGGCCCCGAGGCGGCTCTGGCTCCGCTCCGTGCCTGCTCGAAGTATTCCTCCCCCCGCGGGGGAAGGAGCGAAATGGCGCGGGAAAGCCGCCGAAGACTCCACCGCGAAAGGAGCGCAGCGTCTGCCAAGCTCCTTCGGCGCTCCCGCCGGCTGGCCTCGGCTCTTTGCTTTTGAGCGCTCCGCGGTGCGTCCCGGCCCTTTTATACCCCTCGCTGGCCCGCTCGGGAGCATGCTCAGATGACAAGCAATTCCATTTAAAGGCGGCGGGGCTGCTTTCCTTCCGCCTGAGGCAGGGGTAGGCAACCCTGGCTCTTTTATGACTCGTGGACTTCAACTCCCAGAATTCCTGAGCCAGCACAGCTGGCTCAGGAATTCTGGGAGTTGAAGTCCACGAGTCATAAAAGAGCCAGGGTTGCCTACCCCTGGCCTGAGGGCTCCACGGCTCTCTCCCCCCCCTCTCTCTTAAAAACAACAACAAAAAAAGCCACAATAACAAAGTAACGGGGACAACCACCGCGATCACCCACTGCAGAGTCGGAGGAAGAGGACGCGCTTCTGCATCACCGCCCTCCACCTCCAACCGCGCGGGTGGAGTTTCCTAGCGAAGATTAGGAGGAAGCGAAGCGACAGCCGTTTCGGAGGCGGCAGAGAGACCGGGGTGGGGGAGGAGGATCGGGGTGCCCCCCCTCCCGCAGCCAGAAACGCAGCTTCGGAGACATATAGGGGGAGGGGGGGCACCTCAACCCGGAAGCTGCGGGATGGGATTCCTAACTCTTAAAATTTGATTTACGCAACTTTGTCGAAGCCGCAGGGACAGCGATCTGCTTTCGGACCTGGTAGCTGCTCGCGACTGGAGATGTCATTTTTTTAAACCTGGACCAGCCAGCGGCACATATATAAAATCCACTCTACCTGTGGCCGTTTCCTCATTAGTGAATTAAAACTTCATCCCACCGTACCAGTGAAATAAAGCTTGCTTCGATTACTAATACAGGGACTCAGCAATGGCAGCCAAATGATGCTGTGATGATGATGATGATCCTAAAATCCCAGGTGACGGGTGGCCTTTGTCCTCCGTTAACTTGGAGGGAAATCAGATGACTGCAACAGGTAATTCAGACAGGATGAGATTTGGCACCGGAGACAGCAAATTTCACATGCTGTAGCTTTCTGCTGACTCAGGAATGAGCTCAGAAATGTTTAAGGCACTAAGTATATATATATATATATATATATGTACAGATACCCAGAGACAAATACATCCCAAAAACAGATGTGCGACAACTCAAAGAAATACGGCAGACCTCAACAAACAGATCTGAGCGTGCTCCATGAGCAGAGTGCAGACACCAACAGTATAAACGGAATCTCCCCACCCCAGCATCTCCATCCTGATGACGTTGGCAGTTGGCCAACGAAAGCTTGATTTTTCAGCAATAAAAACTGTTTTAGTTTTTAATTCTATCCCAGTGTTCATTTGTTTGTTAAATATATATATTTAATGAGTAGAAAAATAAAAAGACAAATTAAGACATGAGGTAAGAGAAGAAAATATAGCTAGATTTATAACATGCTATAGTATACCATCATAGCTTTCCATCTTTACAAACCACCCTTGCTTGTGGTGGCACATTGGTTAGAATGCAGTATTGCAGGCTGACTCTGCCCACTGCTAGGAGTTCGATCGTGACTGGCTCAGCCTTCCATCCTTCCGTCGGTAAAATGAGGACTCAGATTGTTGGGGGCAATATGCTGACACTGTAAACCACTTAGAGAGTGCTGCAAAGCACTATGAAGCATTCACACGTCCTTCACTTTTGTCAGTTTTGTTATACTGCAGCTTAACATGTTTCTACAGCTTGATTGGAATCTACCTGTGGTAAATTAAATTGATTGGACATGATTTGGAAAGGTAGTGGCCTCCATAATTCTCAAATGGAAGAAGTTTGGTGCAACCAGTACACTTATAAGAGCTGGTCACCTGGTCAAACTGACCAATTGGGGGAAAATGGCCTTAGTAAGAGAGGTGACCAAGAACCCGATGGTCACTCTGATGGAGCTCCAGAGATCCTGTGTGGAGAGTTCCAGAAGGACAACCATCACTGCAGCCCTCCACCGATCTGGGCTTTAAGGCAGAGTGGCTAGATGGAAGCCTCTCCTCATGAAAGCCCACTTGGAGTTTACAAAAAAGCACCTGAAGGACTCAGACTGTGAGGAACAAGATTCTCTGGTCTGATGAAACCAAGATTGAACTGTTTGGCCTCAATTCTAAATGTTATGTTTGGAGGAAACCAGGGACTGCTTATCACCTGCCCAATATTATCCCAACAGCGAAGCATGGGGGTGGCAGCATTATGCTGGGGTGTTTTCAGCAGCAGGGACTGGGAGACTGGTCAGGGTTGAGGGAAACTGAATGGGGCAAAGTACAGGGATATCCTCAAGAAAACCTGTTCCACCACACTCAGGACCTCAGACTGGGCCGAAGGTTCACTTTCCAACATGACAATGATCCTAAGCACACAGCCAAGACAACACAGAAGTCCCTTATGGACAACTCTGTGAATTTCCTAGAGTGGCCCAGCCAAAGCCCTGACTTGAACCCTATTGAACATCTCTGGAGGGACCTGAATATGGCTGTCCACAGACAGTCGCCATCCAACTTGACTGAGCTTGAGAGGATTTGCAAGGAAGAATGGCAGAAAATTCTCCAATCCAGGTGTGCAAAGCTTGTCGCATCATACCCCAAAAGACTCAGGGCTGTAATTGCAGCCAAAGGTACTTCAACAAAGTATTGAGTAAAGGTCTGAATACTTATGCCATTGTGATGTTTCAGGGTTTTTTAAAAAATAAATTTATAGACATTTCTAAGCTTCTGTTTGCACTTTATCATTATGGGCTACTGTCTGTAGATTAATGAGAAAAACATGAATCAGGCTGCAGCATAACAAAATTGACAAAAGTGAAGGGGATCTGAATACTTTCTGAATGCATTGTAAGTCTAAGTGCTATTGCTATGGTCCACAGGAAGCCTCTTTAGATGATGGTTTTTCTTCTTTAAACTTCTCACCAGTCTCTTTTTGAAGTATTCTTCAGTTTCACCCAACCAAAACTTTCTCATTCTTCTTTTCCTTTTGTCCCATTGACTTTTTTCCTATATTTTTGTTTTGCTATTTGCTTCTCATTCATTCTCTATATGATCAAACCATCACATCATATTTCATACTGGTGACTTTGTTGTTGTTGTTAGCTGCGAAGTCGTGTCCAATCCATCGCGACCCTATGGACTACGTTCCTCCAGGCCTTCCTGTCCTCTACCATCTTCTGGAGTCCATTTAAGCTCACGCCTACTGCTTCAGTGACTCCATCCAGCCACCTCATTCTCTGTCGTCCCCTTCTTCTCTTGCCCTCAATCTTTCCCAGCATTAGGCTCTTCTCCAGTGAGTCCTTCCTTCTCATTAGGTGGCCAAAGTATTTGAGTTTTAGCTTCAGGATCTGGCCTTCTAAAGAGCAGTCGGGGTTGATCTCCTCTAGGACTGACTGGTTTGATCGCCTTGCAGTCCAAGGAACTCGCAGGAGTCTTCTCCAGCACCATAGTTCAAAGGCCTCAATTCTTTGGTGCTCAGCCTTTTTTATGGTCCAGATTTCACTGCCATACATTGCAAATACTGGTGACTTAGTTGTTATTTAATCCATACATCCATTTTCTCTCCAAGATCCAATACCAAACATTGGTCTCTTTCACATTCAGAACTTCTCATCCTCCTTGCTTCCTTCACTAATTATTTCAATGCCTTATAATAAACAATGAAATCAATTAAGCTATTTTATTTATAAATTCTTTTTAATTTATTTTATTGCATATGAATAGGTTTATGTTTAAATGATGTATTGACAACAAATACACCTTTTTTGTAAATGGTTGCCAGTTACCATGCTCATTCATTCTTGGATCTCTCAGTAACCCATCAGTTTTTCTGTTCTCCCTCTGATTTATGGGAGTTGAACACCAATCCAGTATTTATGTTGAAGAAACTTACACAATTTCCCCCCAAATTCACTTTTGGTTTTTCTGTTCTACCACTGGGGATGTAACCTGCACCCATGACCTACCTTTGAAGAATTCCTTTCATGCAACTCACTATACTTTAGATCAGGGGTCCTCAATGCTTGGGCCACAGATTGGCACTTGTCCGCGGCGTACCAAGAATTGGGCCACACAAGTGAGCAGAGCCCCATCTGTGCATGCACAGGATCCAGGAAGGGCATGAAATCTATGACAGGGCTTTTCAACCAGTGGTATGGGTACCACCTGTGGTACATTGGCACCTGGCAGGTGGTACGCAACCATCCTAGAAAAGTGGTAGTGGGGGAGGGGAATGAGCTGAACTGGTGGCAGCACTGCACAAGCCTCAGCAAGAGACAGCTGGAGCTACAGGGCTTCTAAATAATAATATAATAAACCTTTATTGTCAAAGTACAACATGTGTACATTGAGATTAGCTGAGCCTCCCCCTGTGCTCTCTCCCCCCAACACACAGTGACAACAAACCCTCCATCCCACCACACTATGTGAACCAACTACACCACACACCGGCCTCCCAAGTCAATTCTGCATAAGATTATGTCCCATTTAAAAGCCTAACAGCCCACGGATAAAAGCTATTTTTCAGCCTGTTGGTACGGCTGGCTATATTCCTATATCTCCTACCGGATGGTAGGAGAGTAAAGAGATACCGTCCAGGGTGTGAGTCATCCCTGAGAATCTTCCTCACTCTTCCAAGGCAACGAGCCCTGGCGATGTCATCCAGTGGTGTCAGGGAACAGCCCACAATGTCTTGTGCTGTGCTCACTACCCTCTGTAATACTTTCCTATCCGCGGCTGTCAGACCAGCATACCAAACTGTTTGGTTCAGGTAGACTATGACTCAGAGAGGTTAGCAACGAAAAGAGTTTATTCAATACACAAATGTCAACTGTCAACTGTCAAATGTTACAGGCTTTTATACTGGAGCTGATTTAACTGTATCCAATCACAAGTCTCTATTTTCCCGCTTTTACAAGTGTAACCAATAATTGCACCAGAATCTCCCGCTTTAAAGAACCTTCTTTGCAACCTGCTATTTACATGTTTGCAACTATCTACTGACATAACACCCCTTACCCCCCAGTTGTTGTTATTTATTGACATAGTCTCTTAAGTATTTGGGTGGCCTATGGACCCTTGATGGATATCTATTGGGTTGATTACCGAGGTCATTGCTCTTAGATTGTCTGCTTGGCTGACTTACATTTGATGGTCTGGACTCTAGGATTGCTGGCTCAGATGCTACTCTACTGACAATTGGTGATTGTTGTTGTGCTTGATATTGATGCTCAGCTAATGCGGGCCTGCTCAAGGGGGACTGCTCCCAGTCAATTTGACCATGTTGTGGGTTAGCAGTGGATTCTCTGGTTTGATTTTGGTTTTCTGCTTCTCCACTAACTGGCAGATTCTTATGATAAAGCCATGATGCGATATTCCCCCCGTGTACACTTTGATCACCATCTACTAGCATGCTACCCATAAATCTCTTCCTTAGCTGATCTATGTGTCTTTTGCTTACCCTATTCCCTTCCCCCTCAATGGTGTAAGACAAGGGCCCCAATATGTCAGTGACCACCCCTGGAATCCATTTGTCTCCTTGTGCATAATTTCTGGCCCAGACTAAATCTCCGATTTTAAATGATCTGTTTGGAATGTCCAGTTCAGCACTTGAGGGTAGTCTGTCCGGATGTAGCCTGTCCAGTTTGGTGGTTAGCCTTTTTCCCCACCTCATTTCTGCTGGGCTCTTTCCGGTAGCCGTGCAAGGGGTTGTATGTTGGGTCAGCAAAAAGTCTGCCAGTCTTTGGTGCCAATCACCGCGGATGATACGTTTTAATGCGTCTTTGGTGGTCCTCACGTTGCGTTCAGCCAAGCCGTTGGTGGACGGGTGGAAGGGTGCTGATGTTGCATGCCTAATCGAGGAAATCCTGGAATTCAAGGGTGCTGATGTTGCATGCCTAATCGAGGAAATCCTGGAATTCAACAGAGGTGAATTGGGGCCCATTATCAGACACAATTACATCAGGTAACCCATGAGTGGCAAAGAGGCCCCTTAAGACCTGTATTGTTCTACACATAGTCATAGAACTGACAGGTACTACCTCTAGCCACCTAGAGAAACTGTCCACCACTACTAGGAAGGTTAACCCCTGGAAAGGTCCAGCAAAATCAATATGAATTCTAGACCAAGGATTCCTGGCCAATTCCCATTTATGAGTGTGTGTGTGAGGCAGCTCCGGTCTGGATCGTTGACATAAATAACATCCAGAAACACATTCTTCAATGTCCTTGTCAAGTCCTGGCCACCATAAGTGACTTCTAGCTAAAGCCTTCATACGTACTATTCCCGGGTGACCCTCATGTAATTCCAATAAAATTGTAGGTCTGTGGATTTCAGGAATGACAACACAGTTGCCCCACAAAATACATCCCAAATGGGATGATAGTTCATCCTTCCTTCTAAAATATGGAATGTACTTTGCATCCGGGTTAGCGCTTGGCCACCCACTAAGGACCCAGGCCATGATTCTCTTAAGGGTATGGTCTTTTTTGGTAGCTTCAGCTATATCTTTAGCAGTTAAAGGGCATTCAGGAATGTCCTGTAAAGACATAATTTGTCCCACAGGAGCAGGGTCCTCCTCACTGATGTTTAAGGGCAGTCTGCTAAGGGCATCTGCATGTCCCATTTCCTTACCTGGTCTATGTTGAAGTGAAAATGAATATGCTGAGAGGAAAATTGACCACCTCAGCATTCTGGGAGACATTATTTGGGGTGTCTGTTTATCGGTGGTAAACAGTCCCAATAATGGTTTGTGGTCAGTGAGTATGGTAAAGTTCCTACCATAAAGGTAATCATGGAACTTTTTTACTCCTGCCACAATTGCTAATGCTTCCCTATCAATCTGTGCATAATTCCGCTCTGCTTTCGTAAGCGTCCTGGAATAATATGCAATTGGCTTTTGGATTCCCTGACTATCCAAGTGGCTGATAACAGCCCCCACACCATAAGGTGAAGCATCGCAAGCTAAATAAATTGGTTTATTCTCAATAAAATGGGTTACTGTGGATTGGCTAGACAAAATATTTTTTAATGTTTGGAAACTGACTCTATGTTTATCAAGCCACTGCCATGGGGTTTTTTTATCTAAAAGTCTATGTAGTGGTTCTGCTATGGCAGCTTTGTGTGGCACGAACGTGTGGTAAAAGTTAACCAACCCTAGAAAGGCTTGTAATTCAGCCTTGTTTTTTGGTTCTGGTGCCAATTTAATTGCCTTGATTTTATCAGGGGTAGGATGAATTCCACTTTTATATATCCTAAATCCTAAAAATTCAGTAGATTTAACCCCAATACAGCATTTCTCCTTTTTTAATTTAAGTCCAGCCCTCCTAAACCTTCCCAGTACCTGTTCCAGGCGTTCAGCTAATATCTCTTCATTTCTTCCAGCTATAAGAACATCATCAAAGTAAGGGCATACACCAGGTATGCCCTTTAAGGTCCTCTCCATCACTTCTTGGAAGATGCCAGGAGCTGCTGCAATACCAAATTGCAGTCTGTGGACTCGGAACGCCCCCTTGTGGGTAACTATAGTTTGAGCTTCAGCAGCCTCTTTAGAAACAGTTAATTGCAAATACGCCTGCGCCAAGTCTAACTTGGCAAATATGGCGCCGTCCTGTATAGTGGCGAGGACCTGCTTCACCGTCGGGACCGGGTAAGCATGTTTTTTCATTCCAAGGTTCAGGGTGGCTTTGTAGTCAGCGCAGATCCTCACATCCCCATTAGGTTTAAGGGGTGTGACGATCGGCGTTTCCCACAAACCACCCTCGACTGGTTCTAGGACGCCTTGGCCTACAAGCTTATCGAGCTCGGCCTCGATTTTTTGCTTAAGGGCGAAAGGCACCCTTCGGGCCTTAAGCCTGATGGGTTTAACCGACGGGTCTAGATTAAAATTAATTGGGGGCCCCTTATATTTACCCAAAGACCCATCAAATATGTCTGCGAATTCATCGCAGAGTGATTTGAGGGTCTTGTTTTTAATTACTGAATTTATTCCCCCTATCCAAATTCCCAGGGCAGGGAACCAGTTAAGGCCTATCAGACTAGTTCTTTGGCCTTCTGTAACTATTAAATCTAATGCTCCTTTAAACCCCTTATAGTTAACACTGAGAGTAATTTTTCCTTTAATTTTTATGGGGGTTTTTTGGAAGTCGGTCAATTGGATTTTTGTTGCAATAAGGGGAATCTTTCTGCCACTTTTCTGTTCGATCATTTTAAGGGTTTCTCCAGAGATTACGGACACGGAGGCCCCAGAATCGATTTCCATTTTGCATGGAATTCCCTGCAATTGGACTGTAATTTTTAATTTTCCACCCGCACTATTGTCAAATTTTTCCTTTCTATGGTGATTGACTCGCGCCACCTCCCCGCGGTTCGGTAACTTAGCCCTTGGTCTAGGGGTCTCTTTGCCACTATAGTAAGGGGTTACCATACCTTCGGCCCAAACGTCGACTTCATGTAAGCGATTGTCGCGTGCCCGACCCCTGCAAATGGCCTGAATGTGGCCGGTCTTCCCACACAATCAGCCGTACGGAACCTGCAAGTTGCCCGGGGATGATTGCCCCCACAGCTGCCGCATCTATTGTTGTTGTCGCGCGGTCTCGTTGCTGTGTCGCTCAGTTGTCGTTGGGCTGTAGTTGCTTGTCGTTGCAGTGTTGTATTTTGGAATCGGCGGCTCGGTTCAGGCCCTTCGCTTCGGGCTGGTTTTGCCGCCATTTTCCCAAACCGTCTGGTGACTTCGGCGATGTCAGCTTCCCATTGCTGGTCCACCTCCCCATAGTCCACAAGGCCTTCTTGATTAATTTCAGCAGACGCAGCCATGCTACTTCGGGGGGGGGTCGCGATACCCGGTTGATTCATAAGTTAGGAGTTCGTCCAGTACTTCTTGCAAGTCGCCGGTGGGCTTAGCGATAATTCTGTTTGTAGTTGTTCATCACGCAAGCCCAGCACCACTCTGTCCCTGATTCTTATCTCTAAGTTGTCATACTTGCAACGTACTGCTGCTTCTCTGACTGCAGCGACGAATTTTTGGATCGACTCGCCCGGTCTCTGATTCCTTTTTTCGAATATGCGTCGCCAAAAGAGTTCTGACCTCCTTGGCGTGAAATGCACTTTAAGTTTGGCCAATAGATCGGCATACGGAACGCTTGAGACCGGTTGCGGTTGACAAAGTCCGACAGCGATCCGATACACCGGTGTGCCGCATATGGTTAGCAACGCCGCCGCCTTTTTTTGGTCATCAGTTATACCGTTGACAAGTAAAAAACCTTCAACCTGTCCTACATATTCTTCCCAGTCCTCGTGGAAGTTTGGGTCGAATTCTTTCAAGGACCCGATTTGCGCCATTCGGAGAATTGTGGATTCTGCCGCGGCCGCTTGTGGTTGACACTGACTTCTTTTCAAATTTGCCGCCTATGCGCAGCTGTTCCGCAAATCCTTCTCTGGTCCGCTGTCAATCCCACCCTCGTCGCCAGTTGTTTGGTTCAGGTAGACTATGACTCAGAGAGGTTAGCAACGAAAAGAGTTTATTCAATACACAAATGTCAACTGTCAACTGTCAAATGTTACAGGCTTTTATACTGGAGCTGATTTAACTGTATCCAATCACAAGTCTCTATTTTCCCGCTTTTACAAGTGTAACCAATAATTGCACCAGAATCTCCCGCTTTAAAGAACCTTCTTTGCAACCTGCTATTTACATGTTTGCAACTATCTACTGACATAACACAAACCACAATACCATACGAGAGGACGCTCTCTATGGTAGACCGGTAAAAGAGGGTCATTAGCTGTTGTTCTACCCTGTTCTACCGCAAGATCCTAAGAAAGTGAAGCCTCTGTTGGGCCTTTCTAGCCACCTGGGTTGTGTTAACTTTCCAGGTCAGATCTTCACAGAGGTAGACTCCCAGAAATTTAAAGGAGGAAACTCTCTCTACACAGTCCTCCTCGATGTAAAGTGGGGCAGGTTCCTCCTTTTTTCTCTGGAAGTCTAACACCATCTCTTTTGTCTTGCCGATGTTTAGGTGCAAGTTGTTGTTACTACACCATATGGATAGTTTTTGTACCTCCGCCCTATATGCTGTCTCATCCCCACCTGTAATAAGACCCACCACAGTTGTATCATCTGCGAACTTGATTATTGCAGTGGATGGGTCAGATGATACACAATCATAAGTGTATAAAGAGTACAGGTAGGGGCTAAGCACACAGCCCTGTGGCGTGCCGGTGCAAAGCTTCAGGGGGGTGGACAAAGCAGACCCGACCCTCACTGTTTGTACCAGATCCCTAAGAAAGTCTTGAATCCAATCACAGATAGCAGGGGAGAATTTCAAGTCAGCTTCTCGATGAGAATGCTCGGCAAAATGGTGTTGAAAGCCGAGCTGTAGTCAACAAAAAGCATCCTGACGTAACTTCCAGGCTTCTCAAGACGACTTGCTACAGAGTGTAAAGCAGTAGCTATGGCATTGTCTGTCGACCTATTTCCCCTGTAGGCAAATTGATGTTTATCAAAGTCCAGTGGGAGGCATGTCCTAAGATGTTGGAGAACCAATCTTTCGAAGCATTTCATGACTACAGACGTTAATGCAATAGGTCTGTAGTCATTCAGGCACTCAACTGCAGTTTTCTTGGGGACTGGGACAATGGTAGCTGCCTTCAAGCATGATGGTACACATGCCGTTTGCAAGGAGATGTTAAAAATCCTTGTCAGGACCCCTGCTAATTGATCAGCACAATTCCTGACCACTATCCCCAGCACCCCATCTGGGCCTGCGGCTTTGCTGGGATTCACAGTCTTCAATACAGCTCTCACTTGGTGTTCACACAGGGTGAGTGGCTGAGAGTCAGAAGGCCGGCCAGCAGAGGCTATGGGGTCTGGTCTTTTAACCTCGTAGCGGGCGAAGAAGATATTCAGCTCCTCAGCCAACGAGGCATCGGTGTTTGCCATGCTCCTCGTGCTGCCCTTATAGTTGGTTAAGTGCTGCAGTCCCTGCCATACTTGCCTCGGATCGTTGTTCGCTAAGTGGTTCTCCACCTTTTGTTTGTATTGTTGTTTTGCCATCCTAATGCCTCTTCTGAGAGGCATCGGTGCTTCTGAGCCTGGAAGAAGCACCGATCAGCTGGAATGTTGCAGCATCTCCAGGGTCTTGTGATTTATATTCAGATGCTTGGCAACTGATTCATATTTATGACGGTCACAGTGTCCCAGGGTCATGTGAAGTGACCAAAACCTGCTGCAACCACCCAGTGAGGGGGAATAAAAACCAAACATCCCCCCCACCCCACCCCCACTGCCAAACCTCAACAGAAATGCTCAGAACAATGAAAACCTCGGACAGGAGAAAGAGCGCTGCCGGGTGGGCAGGCAGGTGTCTTGCTCGGCTGTGGCTTGAGGGGCACTTTTTTCAGTGCCATTGTAACTTCGAACAGTCACTGAGCGAACTGTTGTAAGTCGAGGACTACCTGTACTTCATCACTTTTTTCCTTTTTTTTTTTGTTATCAAGTTTTTGACACCTTGCTAGGCGACTGGTGGTACTCGGATGTTGCCATATCCTAAAAGTGGTACAATGGGTGAACAGGTTGAAAAGCCCTGATCTATGACACACCACCCCATACGGTTTGCGGAAAAAGTGGCCTCCACAGAACTGGTCCCCGGCGCCCAAAAGTTTGGGGGCCACTGATCTAGATGAGACTTTTTCCAACCTTTTGACACAACATGTTAGTCCAGTGATGGCGAACCTTTTAAAGACCGAGTGCCCAAACTGCAACCCCAAAGCCACTTATGTATCATCAGGTGCCGGGTGGGCAAGGCCAATTGGGTGGGCATGGCCTATTGGATGGGTGTGACTGCAGTGGTAACAGCAGACTGGGTGGGATTAAAAAGTTCAATCAATTCCAACTTTGTGAGATCTTTTTCCCCGTGAGAAGTTGAAATTGATTGATTGAACCTTTTTTTTTTTTTTGCACACGGTGGCGGAGGCCAAAAGTGAAAAGGTTTTATAAAACCCAGCTGAAGGCATGCCCACAGAGAGGGCTCTGCGTGCCACCTGTGGCACACGTGCCATAGGTTCACCCCCACGGTGTTAGTCCATTCACAATTAAGCCTGCATCTTCAATTCCCTCCATGTGTTCATCAACCCCATGAGCTCTAACCATATTCATTCAGATTTATCAAATCTGAAATAACTTGTTCTTCTGTTCATTTTATTTTTTCTTTAAATTCATTTGTTAAGACATGATTTTTTTTACTATTAGTTACATTTCAAGTCACAATTTTCCACGTACCTTCACCACTCATTGTGATGTTTCTCATGTTTACTTTGTTAGCATTGTCTTTGATCACCGGAGCAAGAATTATGGGAGCTGAATTTCCACTCCAGTCTTCAGGTTAGAGAAGACTGTTTAATGGGAATCAGATATAATGTCACAAAGTTCTGAGAATCTGAGTTTTTTCAGTTATTTTTTTCCTCATATTTTATGATTAAGAACAGCAGGAAAAGCATACTAAAGCTACTTTTCCATAATATTCTTGTGTACTAACAGGAATATTAAACATCCCATAGGGAATGGTAAAAACAACTATGCTTTGCATGGAATGTCTGAAGTGCATTGTATACTAGAACCAGGATTCTAGTTAACTTCAAAGTTTTTATGGTAAAGGCAATTCACTAACAGATTTATTTATAATTTATGGAATTTCTACATGTAAAAAGAAACAAAGTGTTATTTTAGAACATCAACAGAGCAAGAGTGATGTTTTGGCTAATCAACTAAAATCTAAGTATTTTGCAATTTTAAATTTGCTGCAATCTAAAACAATGGAAGCAGCTTCTTGGTGTCTTGTCCAGAATCTTCAAAATATTTCCTCAATTATCCTTTCCCAGAAACTAAGCCTCTGCATTAACCTAGGACTGAGGTTAATGCATCATCTGGCTCACTTCCTAGATTTTTGTGAGGAGTATGTAGAATTGTGTTTGAAAGGGAAAAAAAAGGAAAGAAAAGAACAATACTAATTTGGCAATAGTAAATCTTACTGCCAATTAAGTGAAACTTTACCAGTACTTTGGGGCTACTATAGAATGATTTTTCTAGAGCCATGATGTGAATAATATATTATTATATGATGGAAGCTTTACTGACACTGAGCTCAACATATTATCATTGTATAGCTTCAAACACATAATCAGTTGTCCTTTGGCTCACCCATAAATACTATCTATGCAGATGTTTCTACTGAAAATCGCTGCAAATAAAAATCAAAGTTGAGATACAGACCAATAACTGACGCTTGATGGCCTCATGTTTTTTTTACAAAGCCCTGGCTACCTTACCTGAGTACTTGAGGAAGCATTTAAAAATATTGGGCATGAAAGGTTTGAACTGCAGGTGCAAAACAAAACATTTCCATCAAGTACATGAAATAGAAAACCTGGAAGAATGTTGCTCAATAATCAGGTACTCCAATAAAACATTGACATAATTATTACTTCTATTTTAAGCCCAAAGTAAATCAGAAGCATTTCCAAGATCTACTAAACTAGAAACAACCTGCCCCCACCTCAATTTCTAGTGCCCTTAACCCTCATGACTGCATATATGCATATATAAATTTTGACAAACAAGTCAAGCTTTGTTTAGCTATGTGGGCAGGCATCAAACAAGGAGGAACAAAATAGGGAATATGGATTTAAGAAGCAGATCTAATCCATTTGAATCAAGTTTTTTTTGTTGCAATATTCTTACAAGCTGCTAGTTTTTTGTGAACAGGTAAATTTACATATTGGCTGACTATTACCCGTGTTTCCCCGAAAATAAGACTGGGTCTTATTCATTTATTTTTTTGCCTCCAAAAGAGGCACCAGGTCTTATTTTCAGGGGTGTCTTTTATACTCAACTCTGGCACCGACAGCCCCTCCCGACTGGCCCGCTTCTTCTGACCAAAGGAGCAGCTTCATTCTGCAGCTGCATTCCAGCCTGCGTTTTGCGGTCAGGCCTTTCCGGAAGGCCTATGCAGCCGAGTACCAAACTGTGGATTCAATCCATAGCTTGGTTCTCGGCTGCAGTGGCCTTCTGGAAAGCCCTGTGACTGAGAAATGCAGGCCTGGCTGCAGAAGAGGCCTCGGAAGAAGAAGTGGGCCGGCAAGGAGAGACCTGGCTACAAGGTGAGTGGGGACGGGGCACATGGGGCAGCTCCACCCCCTCCCCAGCTTGATTTTTAGGTGTGTGCCTCGCCCCAAAACTAGGGCTTATTTTGGGGGTAGGGCTTATATTAGGCCCACTCCCCCCAAAATCAAGCCAGGGCTTATTTTCAGGGTAGGCCTTAATTTCGGGGAAATAGTACCTCTGGTTAAAAGAGTACCAAATGCCATCTGAAAATTCATGAAATTATCATGACATTCTTAGAGACTTGACTTACGCTTTAGAAAACAAGCTATTAATATGTCCAGGTAGTCCGCGACTTATAACAGTTCATTTAGTGACCATTCAAAGTTACAACGGCACTGAAAAAAGTTACTTATGACCGTTTTTCAGAGATACAAACTTTGCAGCATCCCCACAATCACATGATCAAAATTCAGATGCAACTGGTTCATATTTATGACCACTGCAGTGTTCCAGGGTCATGTGATCACATTTTACCAACTTCTGACAAAGTCAATGGGGAAGCCAGATTCCCTTTACAACTGTGTTACTAACATTAAAACCACAGTGATTCACTTGATAACTGTGGCAAGAAAGGGCAAAACTCACTTAACAAACGTCTCATTTAACAACATAAATTTTGGGCTCAGTTGTGATCGTACGTCGAGGACTACCTGTATTGATGTATTTTATGTAAACCATTATACATTTTATTCTTTGTTTTTTATTTTATTTAACATGTTTCCTGCTTTTTTTGTCCATTGGTACAAACGTAAAATACTAGAGCATAATAGAAAATTACACATTCCAATGGCAGCTTTGAAGAGACAAATAAGATGTTGCTGTTTGCTGGAAAGCTACAAATAAGATGAATGAATATTTCTTGCCTGGGAGACCCTTCTGTTCTATAAATACAATGGAAAGTGGGGGTGGGAATTAACTGGACCCACAGATAGTAACAAAAGATAATTAGCACTTAAGCTGAGAGTTGGGCAGTTTATATATTTAATAAATTATTATTAATATTAAATTCAAATGTATTGTTATTAATCTGTTAGATTTCTATCCTGCTAGAGCTCAGTGACATCTTTGTCCCTACACTTTGTGAAAATTAAGGCTAAGCTTAGAGGAGCAAATGCCTGCCCAACATCATCCAGGGTGTTTCTCTGGTTGATGCACTGCAGTGAACCTGAATGCCCCTGACCTTGGGCCAATCTCTTAATCAGTACACCACACTGACTACGGAGCTTTGGAATTAGCTTAGCATCTTACATAAAGTGTTTTGGTTTGTTACCCACAATGCTTATTCCATAATTAAAGCCCCACGCTGACTATAATGTTGATGATAGGGCCATATGTGCAGAGCAGAGCTTACGTTTTTAAAAAAACCTTTGGGAAGATTCATATGCATCCTATTTTAAATAAAAGTAGACATCTTTGTGATCTCTTTAGTAAAGTATATGATGAGAAGTTACTACAGATTGCAGAAAGAAGTGCACATACAGATATGTAGCAAAGCTAAGCACATTGATTTGTGCTTCTTAGATTGTAAGCCGCCCTGAGTCTTCGGAGAAGGGCGGGATATACAGTAAATGGGATTTTTTTAAAAAAAAAAAAGCATCAGCCATTGAGTATACAGATCGGCTCTCCTATCAGAATAGTAGTTTTCGACTTCTTTTAATCAAGGTTAATACTCCCCAGTGCT
Organism: Vipera ursinii; assembly: GCF_947247035.1. NCBI lineage: Eukaryota > Metazoa > Chordata > Lepidosauria > Squamata > Viperidae > Vipera > Vipera ursinii. The sequence continues at coordinate 78,600,719 of NC_139512.1, forward strand.
CATCCCACAATACAAATATATCTGAGGCAGATGATCATTCTAACAATAAATTAGTCAGACTGATTGCATGACTTAACAGCAAGCAAATCACTCATCAGGGATGGTCAGAAACCACCCTTGACTTTTTCTAGTGAAAGAAGAGCAAAGGACCACAGCATGCAGGATAATACATAATGCATTAAATATGTCTTTATGCTTTTATGAAAAATACATTTCCAACTTTTGGATAATTTCCCATTCTCTTTAGGTGTGTTAGATCTCTTCTACAGTTTACAATATGGCTTTGGGGATGCCAGTCAAAATCCATTGAAAAGAGATACCGGTAGACCAGAGCATGTTACTCCTTACAGTTTCAAAATATACCTCTGTACAATAAGAAAAAATTGTTATCCATGCAAAGTCATTACAAAGACATAAAAGTAATACTGTGGTGCAATTAACTATATTTTCCAAAAAAAAAAGATAAATAGAATAGCCTTGTCACCACTACTGTATCCATTCTGTATTGCATTTTCCCCAGTTTTCAGCCATACAGTTGCGCTGAAAAAAACTGCTCATGTGGAACTCAGACATCTCTTTAAAAAAAAAAAACAGCTTGTTTACAATCAAAGCTAGTAGCTATCTTCTTAAATAGCCTGAATTTGGTTAGATTAATAAGCCAAAAGATCTTTATTCTAATTTGTCAAATCAGTGTTAATGAGCAAATCATAATTCACATGTTATGTATTTTATTTCAAGGCAATATACAGTATTTGCATACTTCTCTGATTTTTTTCTATCTTTTTTAATTTTATTTTGCTATTTAATTCTTCTTAGAATTTCCACATTTGAAATAGGCTGGTGACACAGAGAAAACCCTTTTACATAAACAGATGTTTGACCTGCCTTAGCAACAACCTATCAGGAAAGAATCAAAGACTCAGAACAAAGTATATTTGATCGCTAACCTATAATTAAATACTAATCATGCTTATTCTTTTCCATCCTCTCTTCTCCCTTATTTTATGAACAGAATCCTGCATCAGAACAATTAATTTCTCTCCATCTGGAAAAAGCGTTTATGTAATATCATTGTGAACATAAATGGTTTTGGATTATTTTCTGCTGAGCATTTTCCATGTAGCTGAGACTGCTGTTTGCTAAGCATTGGGGCTGCATAGCCTCTATTTTGTTAATATGATCCATGCAGAAATTCCTAGCCATACTGAAAAAAAAGATGCATAACAGGTGGGGAGAGTAGTTTTTGCTCAAGCAAGTCTAAAATTTTTAAGTGAAAATATTCACTGATGTAATCTTCTAACTTGGGTTTTGGCTTGCAAACTGCCCTAATGTCTATATTTGTTCCAGGGACTTAAGTCATTGCTTTAATCTCCTGGTATCTGAAATGTGACACTGACATATAGCTGACTGATACTTCATGCCATGCGGTTGCTCTAAGTAAGTATATTCCTTGCATACAGCAAATTCAATATAGCATATACGTAAGGTATTCTGACTATATCTGGTAACATTTGAACCACTACATGTTATTTAAACCAACACTAGATAAAGGAAAGGCAATAACACCATTGTAACTGACCATCGTTCTGAATTATGTATTGTTTTTATTATCTGCCACCATCACCAGCTGACTAGATGAGAATTATACATTCTGTTGTAATTTTGGCATGGTTTTCTTTGCTTCAAAAGCCACAAGTCCAAAGGCTGCAAAAGCCCCATTTGGCTCAGGGACTTAATTTTGAATAAAATTGTATAAAGTGAACCTCTAAACCTTTTTGACTTGTCTTAATATTTTTAGCATTGGTGGAACAGTTGTTAGTGATTTACCAAAGCAGCACTAAACATCGAGGAGTAAAGCTGTGTACCTTGAATGGAGAAAAAATTAAAAAGATTAACGGTAGAGGTTTCCCCTGTCCAGTCATACTTGGCGTTAGAAGATGGTGCTCATCTATACTTCTTAGCGGAGGGAGCCACTGTTGTCCGAAGACATTACTGTGGTCATGTGGCCAGCATAACAATATGCCAAGGCCCATATAACACTATTAACTTCCTGTCAAAGTGGTACCCATTTATCTACTTGCATCTGCATGCTTTCGAACAGCTAGGTGGGCAGGAGCTGGGTAAAGATGGGAGCTCACCCTGCTGTGGTACATTCAGATCTCGAACCCGCACTTTCAGGTTTCTAGTTGATAAGCTCAACATCTTTAACTGAAGAAGCCCCAGAGAAAAGGCATTTGAAGCTACTTGCAGAGCTGTTTTCTACTGCTAGGAGACAGGACTGTGCCAGATGTTTTGTTTTCAATTGGGAATTTTCTGTGTTCAAAATTATCCTTAATAAGAGTAAATATTCACCTTTTTCTCAGTCCTGTACCATTATTTCACCAGTTTGGTGCAATTTCAGCATCATTTCATCCTTACAATTGCAGTATTTAAGGTCCATCCTGAGATCCTGAGACAGGTTCTAAAGAGTTGGAGGACATATGTGTTTTCTTCCCTTGGACATTAGAAACAAACTCTGACTTTGGAAAAGAGTATCTGACTTGTGGCATTTCTAATGGTCTCTAGATCTAGTTTTTTCCAGGACTGGGAAATTACAAGCTTTGAAAGCCTTTAGACAGGGTCTGTCAGAGTGTGAGTTCAGAAGCATTAACTTCTAAAACAAGCATTTCTTCATCCAAGCACATTAGGTCCAAAAGCCTTTATAGACTGAATAGTTTCAGTTTGGGAGGTATAATTTAACAACATTTTGACATTTTTAAAAAAATCTTTATTGGGTTTTGAAGAACTTGGTTTTACCTTAGCAATAATACCTAACCAGCACGGAGTTACAAACCTACAACATGTGTATCAAAGTTCCTCAAAATTTGATATATCTCCATCATAGCATAAAAACAATGAGTCAATCTTTAATATTTTTAGAGAAGTCCAATAGACATAAAGATATTTTTTGCTGAGCAAAAATGGTTAGACCTTTTAGCCAAGAATATAATAATAAAATATGCACTATTTTTTAAAACCTGAAGCTATTGGTTGTATAATATAGCATACTCCAATTCATTATTTCAAATTGTATGGATATTATCCAAATTAATTTCTGAATTCTAAAGACTCTAGCATCAAGTTGAAAATTGAAGATGATAAAGAACAACAAATGCAGTTCCATGCTGCATTTTTAACTGATGAAACAATCTCATTATTAACTATACATGTAGAAAGCCTGAAATAATAATTGGTAATCCAAAAAAAGAAATTATATTAATCTAAACTTCCCCAACATGATTTGAAAACATGATTCAAGCCATATCAAAACCTTTTTGATATAAAAATCTTTGTATACTGATCCATATTAATCAGCTCCAGTGGAGCTAACACTGATTAATGTGGTCAGTATACAAAGCTAATTATATCAAGTCATTTATGGTTTAAAAATCTGGTGTTCTTTCATGAAGCCAGACCAGGCAGGGTAAATTGTTGTGGCCAAGATCTTCTTGCCATTGCGCTGTAGCTATTAAACTTTTAGCATCCTTTTAACAAAGATGTTGAAGGATAATTTGTGCAGTAAGTATGATCCTCTCCAGCCATCAAATTTACAGTAATATAAGAATCGTAATATGAAACTGGTAGCCCTTCATTTTCATAAGATATCTGAGTTATCTCCAGGAAATATTAAAGAATATCTTCATAAAATTTTAATACCATCCTAATATTATTTCATCTCCTCTAGGAGCTTTTCATATCAATAGTACCATAGATAGTATAGAATCATCATTTCCTAGAAACGGAATGGTGCAGTCAGATCCTCTGAGTGAAGGTCTGAAATTACTAGATTTATCTTTTTTTATTTAAAAAAAAGCCTTTATTTGATGATTTGTTATAGTACATCTGTAGAATACATGTATTTATAAAAATTAAAAATATTGAAGGCTTATTGCATTCTATTGTAATTAATGTGCATTGCTTCCAAGAATTATTTATTGGAGATTTTATTTTTAAGTAATTTGTAAACATAAAACATAAAAGGGACGCGGTGGCTCAGTGGGTTAGGACGCTGAGCTTGTCGATCAGAAGATCAGCAGTTTGGCGGGTCGAATCCCGAGTGCCGCGTAACAGAATGAGCACCTGTTACTTGTCCCAGCTTCTGCCAACCTAGCAGTTCAAAAGCACGTAAAAATGCAAGTAGAAAAATAGGGACCACTACAGTGGGAAGGTAACAGCGTTCCATGCGCCTTTGGCGTCTAGTCATGCTGGCCACATGACCATGGAGACGTCCTCGGACAAGCGCTGGCTCTTCGGCTTTGAAACGGAGATGAGCACTGGCCCCTAGAGTCGGAAATGACTGGCACGCATGTGCGGGGGAACCTTTACCTTTAAACATACCATAGATCCTTTATCAAATTTAACTAAGAACAAATAAATGAATCTGGATGTAGTAAAGTGAGTAGCACATTGAAAGTTGTGGTCCTCATGATTATCTCATTTCTGTAGACATTATCAGTTTACCTAAATGATTTTGGTTTAAGTCTAAAGCTTATCTTCAAATTTGAAAATTGTCCAGAACTATTAGTATTAGGGCTGTCTCAAAAACATGTCTGTATGCAATTTCATGTACTATGTATATGATTGTGGAATGTACATAAGGAAAGTATTTTTGCTTCTCAAGTCTATTAAAACTTAACATGGGTACTATCTCATTACCTCTTTAATTTTAGCCTAATTCAGACCTCAATTGAATTTCAGCATAATCCAGAATTGTACAATGAGATTTATTTGATGCCTGGTCATATACATCAAAATCAAAGCAATGGCTACTTTCCAACCATGTGGTTCCATTACTAATAAATTTTCCTGCCTCTGGATGGTATTAATGGGTCACATCCATTGTTACAGCTGGTGTGCAATGAAACTTTCTCTTACTGGTCTCCGCTTCTTTATCTGCAAATCTATTCCACAGAATTTCCCAGCTTTCCTGGAGGGAAAGGAGGTAGAGAATGGAAGAAAACTTTATTTTACTGTTCAAAAATACCACCAGGTATAACTCTCTGTTTAATCAAAAATTTTAAAAGCTTAAACTCTTAAAAAAACACCACTAAAGTAAAAAGGAAGGAAGTGCACAAGTATGCAAAGGGAACTCTCAGAGGATATAAACATTTCAGTTTAGTACAGTTTAATGCAGAGACAAAGCAGAGAGAGCTGATTGTCAACAACAAAAATGAGACGTTCCAATACGGATTCTGAAGCAAGTGACTGATGTAGTTCAGTTAATTTTGCTGACAGATGTCAGACTCAATAACAGCTTGTCTTCTAAACCATCAATGACAAGCTACATTCTCATTAATTCACCAAGTAGAGTACAAATAGTTTTCTGCCAAATGTATAAAATTGGAATGTTTGCAAGAATATTTGTATGCATATTTTAAAACATGGAATTAAAACTGAATGGCTACATGAAAGAGCTGGTGATAAGCCTTAACCATTTGTTTCCATCCTCTGTGCGGCCATGGACAAAGAGCAGCACTTTATACTTTTATCAGGATTATTTTTAATAGTTGCTCCATTCACCTGAAGCTTCACAAACGATTATATCTATATAATTTCCAGAGTCAAACCAATCCCCCAAAGATGTTCCATCAATCCAAGTAGCTTTATACTTTGGAAACTACTTCGAAACAATTGGATAGCCACACATTTCTTATGTGAACATTAAAACGTGTTCTCGGTGAGTTTTGTAGCAATTCTGACTGGGAGTTATCAACAGTGCGAAAATGAACAATACAAACTGTATTTTCACTCATTTTACAATCCACGTTAAGAATTCCAGAAAAATCCACTTTCATAAGTGATCCAGCCCTGGAACAAGAATGGGCAGTGCATCAAGCCAACTTGGAAATAAGGAAGAATTTCCTAATAGTGAGACCTATTAAGTAGTGAAACAGCTTACCTACCCAGTTTTGGGTGCTCTGTCGCTGGAGTGTTTTGTTTTTTTTAAAGATTGAGCAACTATTTGTCTGAGATGGACAGGGGGTGGTTAGAAGACCTCCAAGGTCCCTCTCAGCCCTATGATATTTTCAGTCCAGTTGGGCTGCATCATCCCAGCCATGTTACTACCAGTGATGGCTACTGTAATGGCAGCTAATCTATGGACTAACATTTCACGAAAACTTCCCTAGCTTTCCCTGCTTTTTATCTGTTTTAATAGAAATAAAATCTACGTAGTTTTCCAATCTTATTTTTCAATGATAGCAGTATAATTTCAGTCCAGCTGTAATACACTTTAGCTTCTATAAATATGTAGAAAATTATGAAAACAAGGACGAAAGACAAAGACACAATGAATACAATGAAACAAAGTTTAGAGGTTGAGCATTAGGAAGAATTCCTGAAATATTGCCTTTAAAATACACCAAGTACTCCAACTAAAGCCTAGCATTGCCCTCTAGAAAGCTTCAAGGCAAAGCTGATATCAGGAGACAAAAAAGCAAACATAAACACCACATTGCAAAAAAAAACAACACCCCCCAAAAACCTTGCTCTCCCAGTGATGCTTGTAACCAACCAAAGGGCTATTGATTCCCACCTGACTGGCAGGACTCAGCATAGCCTGGTACTGGCTGCAGATAAATACAGAAAGATTGAGGCTCTTTTTAGGCAGCACAAATGAGAGAAAAAAACCTTATTAGTCAAGATGTCATCAAGAGACAGTATGCTTAGCTTGCACTTGCAAAACAGGGGCAGATTGCCCCTGCACTGAACCGTTTTTTAACTGTCCTGCAGGCCTGTCAACTTGTTCCAGAAAAGAAGCTAGAATCCAGGCAGAGGAGGCCAGCTCTTGTTGATTTGAGGGTAAGCATGATTCTTCCTTAATTCAGGCATGCATACATCTGTCAAGTGCCTCTGTATTCACAAGGGCTGCCTCCTCCTCCCACTCGTTGGCGGGCAGGCAGTTCATTCCGATTGTATAGTATTGGCAATCTAGATGGTGGACAGAGTGTTTGTCCTTATCCCTCCGAATACAATATAGAAAAAGGTCTGCAAAAAACAACAGTCCAAACTGAACCTAAATCAAGGTTTGGGCTTTTATTAATATGCTGAAACAGTGACACGAAGGCTGTGACCATCCCTTATCACTGACTATGCTAATATAGCTGAGTGCAAAACACAAGAGGGCCCCGGATTGACTAATCTTGAAAAGATCGTAACACATTATGATTTAACTTCTCAGTGTTTCTGCCTTGTATCATACAAAAAAAACAACCTCTGCTTATGAGAATAAACAGAATGGGCTAATTTACAGTAGGGGTGCTGCTAGAGAATATATATCATGCATTCCTTTTTGTACCAGGAGGCAAACTGCAACTTGAAGTAGACATATTATATCTAGACTGCCAAAATCTAGAAGATGATTGCTAAATGGCAACTATCTTTACTATCAGCTTGGGCTCATTTGGATTTTTCCAGCCTATATATGATACACTTCCTTAAAGAGGCCTTTTTCTCCCTCAAACATTCAAAAGTTGAACACTTCCTTTCTAATGTAATTGGTTTAATTCAAATGGGGGGATTTCTGTACTGTAAAAAGATCTGAAAAGAAACAGTCTCACATTTTGTATTTCACAGAAGAGGAGGTCAGGTCTGAATAATCAAGTCTTTGCTGAAGCAGCAATATACTTATCAAAAGTACCCAGCTCTGATAAAGAAACCTGGAACACATTGAATTTATAAAAAAGATTTGGTCTTCTTAGACGGGCCGGTGATTCCTAATTCAAATAAATAAAAAAGGGTTGCTATAGAAACCAGATATTTAAAATTCAAACACACACCATATACATGCCTACAAAGTCATTAATAGGGCTTCTTCTACTTTCAAATGGAAACATTATCTGCCCAGAAATGGCAATTTGGAAAACTGTGTTTAGTTAAGAAAAAGGTCCCAACACTTGACGTTAAAATATTTTGGGCTTCGCAGATATCCATCAAGACTTTATAGTGCTAATTGATGAAAAATGTTGTCCCAGGCCACCCAAGATTCATTTCTGTTGGTTCCCTGGCTCCTTAAGCATTTTCCTGTCATCAACTATCTGCAGCCCTGAAAAGGTATTGGGTAACTTAGCCTCTGATCACTCAAGCAATCCTAACATAATGGATAGAATGGGGGCAACTTGTCAGTTTGATAAAAATGCATGAATGATTTCAAGGGAAGACAAGACTATAAAAGAAGCGCTTAAGCAAAAGAAAGAGAAGGTGAAGAAATAACAATGGATTGGCTATTTTCTGTTCGCTTTTTTTTTTTTTTTAAAAAAGCTTACTTCTTCCTGGTGGTGTTTGCTTTCATTTTGCTACATAGAAACTCTTTATCAAATAATGAGGAAGAGGTACAAAATATGTCTTTTTATGGACAAAAATTCTGTTGACCCAACACCCTATTTTTGTTTTAGGCCTGAGGGAAATAGCAATTAGAAGGTTCCAGAAAGTGGAGCAATATAGATATGCAGTGTTCAATGCACGAACCATTTCATGCTCAGAACAGCTGGTTTTGGATAGTTCCTATACAACCTGAAATGCATACATTTCAGCTGTCTGGGCATGCGTGTTAGCAAATCCAGACAGAAGTGGTTGAGGGGAAAAGTGGGCAAATGGCAGAAAGGCAAAGGGAGGGGGGGGGAAGCAAAGGTGTTGAGAAGAACAGCAGTAGGCCATTGATTCCAGTGGAAATCTTCCTTATTGCTAACACCAGTAAGGGAGGAACAGATGTACAGGCCAATATATTTCAATAAGAGGAGGCTGGGAAGATTGGAGAGCCAGGTCAGTTGACGGGACATGCCATCCCCCTCTAATCAACATGGGAGTGACATGGGTGCAGCTGAGGGAAGAGTGAAGGTGCTGAGAAAATGGGGAGTAAGCTGATAAAATATTTTATAGATAGGAGCTGCTCAGAATTAGGAATCTGGGTGTACCTTTTCTGACTAAAATATTAAAAGGTATAAGGTTTTGTAAACTGAAGCTCATTTCAGGAAATGCAGAGTGGTTAGACTGATGCAGGATTTGAATTGGGTTTACAATAAATCAACAATTGTAAATTGTATTTGTTCAGACCTGCTGAAATTGCCTACAACCTTTTGATGTATGCAAGTTCAACAATTTCTTGTTTGAAAGTGCTGTTAAAAGACCCTTTTCCAAAATGATTACTTTGAGGTTTGCTATGGAACACATCCTGGGAGGTTCAGATGCTTTTGTGTTACGTTAGCCTTGTTTTGAGTCTTGATGTCAAACTTTCATCCATTAGTTTTTTTTTGTCCTATATAGAATCCAGAGGAGATAGCTGGCAGATGTATCGGTTGGGAAGAACAACATGTGAAGGTGCCTCTAAGTTGTGTGCATTTGTTGAGGCCTATGATGTAATGTATATATGCAGGAGCCAATTTTTACCATTTTGCCATTATAGAACTAACAAGGATCTCCTCCTACAATGTCAGAAGCAGCTCAGGGAACGGAGATCTGTGTTAAAGGAGGGTGGAAATCAGAGGGAATGCTCTCCTGGAAGTTATCTTGTCCAAACCAGAGTATCCTAAGAAGTCCCAAGTTTCAGCTCTGCTGAATTGTAATTGATTGTAACTAATCCAAAAATAGTTTGATAGAATCTCTAGAACATGAAAATTTGATTTCAGTTTCTAGGGAAAACTACTGTCTTCCAATAAGGTTGTTTATTGTTCCACACATCATCAGGATCATGTATATATTAAGCCACAACATGACCTGTTTTGTCTTAGCATATCTAAAGCTATCATGCCTTGTATTGTAGCTTTATACATCATTGTTTGTTCAAAAAATAATAGCAGATGAATAAGATTAGCTGTTGCAATTTGGTTATAGTTTATGGTTTAACCAGTCATGTGAACTAATCATGGCTTATTAAATAATCATGGTTCAACTACATTTAGCAAGATTAATACATTTTGTAAGGTTTGCTCATAAAGTTGGACAAATGTTTGCCTGCTGCCTCTCCTACTTCAGAATTTTTGAAAGGCACATTCCCCAAAAATAATTTTGCAGAAAGAAGCTACCTTCAATTGCATAATTTTCACTTTCAATGAAAGCTTGCCATGGACACAGCTGTAAACTACATTTGAAACAAATTCCTGCCATTTGCCCGGGTTACACAGGTTAGATTTTCAATTATGACAAAACAGAGCTATTACACAGCTTTATGTCCAGCCATCACAGGCCACAGGCACTACTGAACAGCAATTCTTTTTGAGTCAGTTAAACATACAAGCACAAAAAAAGGGAGAGGGATTCATGCTTATTGTCCAGTTACTTGTTTTTTTAATGTGCAGAAAAGGCTGAATCACACATTCAGAATCAAAGCAGGTAATGAACAAGCTCCAAGGGAGAAGGAGGAAGAGAACCATTTACAGCAGTGCAGCAGTCCCTGTAAAAGCATTGCCACTTACATCTAGGGTACCTAGTCCAAGTATGAAACATTAACATTAACCTAGTAGCTAGGAATGGGGTGGAATTTGAAGACCATCCTGTGGGCATTCACATGACATTCGTTGCCACTGAAGTTTACCTTTTCATTAAGCAGTTGGCATGGCAGCACAGCCATTTACAAAAACACCCATCAAAAGGTAAACTCAGTTAGGCTGCTGTCTGATAGCCCTTTCCTATCCCATCAGTTTGACTTGTCTAGGGACATGGAGCTCACTTCCAGACCAAACACTCAGGTACAACTCCTTACCATGTTTACTTAGTAAGGCCTATGTAAGCCCACAGTCTCCTGTACACAGTGCTTTTTTTGTAAAAGAAAAAGGTGCCGGAACTCACACGTTATACAACCCGCCTTGCCTACCCTACAAAGTTCCATCGAAAAAAGGTGCCGGAACTCCGTTCTGAGCGTTCAATGAGAAAAAAAGCCCTGCCTGTACATAAGTGTATTTAAGACTGTTCTTTTAACGGGGGTGGGTGGGTGGGGAGGGGGAAGGAGTTACAAGTGTCAGAAAAAGTGACTTATCAATCCGTCCTTGAAGTTGCAATCACTGCATCACCCTACAGTCACACATTCTCAGTTTGGGGCTTGGCAAATGGCTCATATTTATGACGGTTGCAATGTCATGTGATCACAACTGCAACCTTCCCAGCTGGCTTCCAACAAGCAAAGTCAACGGGAGAGTGTGGATTTACTTAACAGCTCTGCAAGTCACTTAATAATTCACTTAACATGTGATTCACTTAACAACCACGGTGGTTCACCTAATATAACTTCAGTAAAAATGGTTATAAAATTGGTTCCACTCATAAGATTTGGTTAACAACCACATTCTAATTCTGACCCCAATTGTGATTGTAAGTCAGGGACTTTTTTGAAAAAAATATGCTGATGTAAATATATCTGGAGTGCTTCTCAACTGAAGATCCTGAGCAATCATAACTAGGAATGTAATCATTCATTCCCCATCTAATCTTATGAATAACTATACTTGAGAAGGAACATGCTCATGACTCTTGAAAAATGAAGCCAAGGTTCCTAGTGAAAATATATTTTCAAATATTACTGATGTTCATCTCATACAACAGAATGCTAAATTGAATGGCATAAGTTATTTAAAACAGCTTTGTTTTATCTTCAGTAATAATAGTCTTATTGGTATAGCTCAGGAGTAGGCAGCCTCGGCTCTTTTATGACTCATGGACTTCAACTCCCAGAATTCCTGAGCCAGCATGGCTGACTCAGGAATTCTGGGAGTTGAAGTCCATGAGTCATAAAAGAGCCGAGGCTGCCTACCCGTGGTATAGGTAAAGGTCCTCCTGAAACCATCCACAGGATTACAGCTAATTATAGTAGATATTTCTTTTACTCTGCTCCCTCTTCCCCCAAAATTGCTCCAGCATTGCAGAAATGGTCATGAACGTGGCAACTACAGTTACAAGTTCTGAAACTGGAAATGTTTCTGAAATCCATTACTAGTCCTTCTCCTCAAGAAGAATCCTTTCTGTTCTCCACTAAAGATAACATTTGCGCTCTGAATGCATATAACATTTTGACTGGTTTTAAGCAATAAACAAATATTTTTATCATCAGGTTTACACATTAGCAGGCAGTCTAAGAAAACAATACATTGCTCAATGGAAATATGCAAAAGCTGTACGTTCTCTTTGCAAGCAGTTTCTTCTCCCCCTGAGATGGTAGCCATCAAATGGTGGATCTGGCTGGGTCATCACATCCAAGTCAGCATTAAACTCTGGACTCAGCAGCAAAAGCACAGTTCTGCATTTCTTTCAGTCATGTATGCATTGCCTCTGGTTCTGGATATATTGTCCTGAATGTCAAATTTATACGTGGCTCCCTGGAGTGATATTCCTTGGGAACACGGTGCTGAAAAAAGATCCAAATCAGCCCTTCAATTACATAATACATATTAAGGAAATACACATATTTTGGTTTGGGGCATGCAAAACATCAAATTGTATTTAAAATGAATTTCCTTAAAACTGCCATACTTCCAAAAATAAAGAAGAGGCCAAATCCCTTTGTTCTTTTGTTGTTGTTTCTTTTTTTCTGGTTAACAAAACAACATTATTTGCTTACTGCACTACCGTGCAGGACTATTTCACAGGTTGGTACCCGCATGTCTTCCGGTTGTTCAGAAAAAACCCCCAAACATGTAAGATTTTTGTGACCTATGAAAGACAAGCAGCCCAATCTCATAGCAAACAACTTTTCAGTTCTCCCCACCTGAATGCGTTTCAGTGTTGCATTAGCCTCAGGTTACTCCTTGACTTATAACTATTCATTTAATGACAGTTTGAAGTTACAATGGCAGTGAAAAAAGTGACCTGTGACATGCTGTGTCATGCTCACAACCATTGCAGCATCTCCACAGTCACATAAGCAAAATCTTGGCGCTTGGCAACTGGTATCTACAACAGTTGCAGCATCCCAGTGTCAGATGATTGCCATTTCCAACCAACATCCATTAAGCCAAGTTAATGGGGAAAGCCAGATTCACTTAATGACAGCATGATTCACTTAACAACTATGACAAAAAGGTCATAAAATTGGGTGTGACTCATTTAACAACCCCTCTTGCTTAGCAAGGGAAATTCTGGTCCCGAATGTGGTCATAAACTGAGGACTACCTAAACATAGATCTGTAGGGAAGAAAATAGCATTTGTATAATTTTTCTCTAGGCTCCTTACCTGCCAGTCTTCTTGAGTAGCTCCTTCCATCATTAGCAAAGTACCATGATCCAATGGCATATGAACTCTTTGCACGTAAGTATAATCATTGTTATCCTCCTAAAAAGATTTATTAAGTATAGTTAATCTATAGTCATAAAATCATAGAATTGGAAGAGGCTACTTAGGCTTATTTTATTCAACCTCTGCCTAAGTAGATGTCTTAGCTTCTGCTTAAATACAATTAATATAGGGAAATAAAATGTTCTTAAGCCAAGTGTTCTCATGATTACAAAGAATTAATGGATTTGTGTCATATTACAAAATCTAATAACGTCATTAGGATTAGGAGTGGACAGCCCCCATTATTTTATTAATTAAAGTTTAATCAGATAAAACAATGATACGTTTTGCAATTTTATCAATATAAAATAACTCATAAACTGCAGCTAGGCTACAATATGCATCACTGTAAGAAGATACTCTTAGTCCATGAAGGAAAGTAACTGAGATACCAAATGAATTTGGGGGAAAGCCCTGCAGGCCACAGCTGTCACCTCATGTTTCGGCAGAAGCTGCCAGTCCAAGAGGATCCCCAAATTGCACATTAGGTCTGCCTGAAGAACTGTTATGAGAATTCAGGCTAAAAAATGGGAGCCAATGTGATCGAGTGGTTAAGGCACTCGGCTAGAAAGCAGGAGTCCAGGATTTCTAGTCCCACTTTAGCCATGAAAGTAGCTGAGCTCTCTCTTAGCCCAACTCACCTCACAGGCTTGTTGTTGTGGGAAGAATAGGAGTAGGAAGTTGTGTGGGATATATTTATTGCCTTTAGTTATTTGTAAAAATAATAAAGACAGGATACAAACAAATAAATAAAACCTATGGGAACACATAGCCCATTCAGATTAGGCAGGGAAGAATTTAAGCACACCCTCCCAGTCCCTCCTCTAGACTCTAAACAGTCACTGAAAGAAGACTCAACAACTTGGTCAGCTTGGGACTGAGATACAGTTGAGTATCATCCAGACAGCAATGATAGCAAACTCTGTCTCTGCAAATGACCTCAACCACAGGCTTTATACAGATGTTAAACAGGAGAGGCAAAAACAAACTGCCCATGTGAGGAAGAAGAGAACCACAGAACACTTTTGCTCCCATTGTTAATCCACACAGTGCATTTGGAAAGATACTATATTTAACAAGTTATACTATCTTTATACTACAACCTGGCCTAAAACTCAACTGAAATGGGCCTAGATAACGTACTTCCTTCAGAACGCTCTGAAGCTCCAATTCAAGTACCTTCTCAATAACAAAGAAGGGAAGGTTGTAGACTGGGAAAAATGTTCAGAATTGTTGGATCCAATAATGGCTTCTTGAGAAGGAAGCACATTGCTACTGCCTTCAAGGCAGTAAAAATCAGATTAAAAGATCCATTCACTACCACATGGACCCAACCACATATTATCACTCAACAAGAGATAGGAGAAGCATAGATCTAAAAGGCAGATAGTGGATCTTGTTAGTGCTTCTGTCAAAACATACAGAATGGCCGAGTCAGAGCCTAATTAATAAATAAATAATAATAAATAAATAATTCTTAGCAATCAAGTGATTTGATTCAAGAGGGGTCCAGGATAATGCAAACAGCAGAGAACATGATTAAATAGGGCTGCTAGCCAATAACTATTTATGCTGCAATGCAATGTCTAATTCAAGCTCTTACATGTTTGGTTGGATTCTTCTTCTATCCTCAATAGCATTCTAAGTCTCTCTTTTGTCATTTTATCTCCAGGAGCAACTCAGAAAATGAGGAAGCTTTTCAGGATCAAGGAAAAAGAAAATTGATGTAATCTGATCCAAGGCCCTTGACACCTGCCCATTACAAAGGGCAACTAAAAGCTAGGTTGCTCATCATATCCCTAAGCTCTCTGTGAAATCTATCAAGGTTTATCAGTATGGGTCAGCTTGATCTGATAGATACAAGCTCCCAGCAGGTGTGGGGGAAGTGCCAGAAAGCTGAAGACAAACCAGAAAGTGATCTAACCATAATGAAAGACTGCTAATAATATCCTCCACCTTCAGATCACACCGTAACTGCCCCAAGATAAAATACAGTTCTAACATGTAATCACCACTATGAGCTAACCTCTAAAAATCTGGGATAGATTCGTGGTTGCCGTGAACTCTTTCACCAATCCATGCTTGAACACCACATGCTGGCTTGAACAGGCAGAACAATAGCAAGTTTTGTTGGTGTGTAAAGGGAGAGTGGGTGTTGAGTTCCGGCAGCTGCTGGCTTCCAAGAAAGATGGAGAGGAAACCCAAAGTGCATCACCTCTCAGTGTATCTGTATAGTTCCTACTGAATTTCCCAAACTTTTGGTGATCTTAGCTGCTCTTCTCTGATATTTATATCCCATCTTTTCTCTAAGGAGCTCAAGCATTATAAACAGTTCTTCTGTTTCCACTTTAATTCTAATAATACTCCTGTAAGCAGTAGGTAATGATATAGCAATTGGCCTAAACTGACCCACCATGCTTATTAAATAAGAAAACAACCTGGAGTCAGATGTCTAATTCTAAACAATGAGATCTCTAGCAACTCTTGGAATACCTCTTGGAATACCTCCAAGGTTTATATTGTATTACCAGAGATCAAGATATTGCTACTTTCTGTCCCAGATAGTTCCATTACATGCACAGTCCTTTAGATTACAAAAGTAATTCAGTTTAGTAGGAAAAGATGGAGCAGCTACACAATATAACTGGTAGAATCAAGGAAAGATGAATTTCTGCAAGCAGTATTTTTACCGTCAAGAAAGCATCCAGAAAATGTTTTTCTCAAAGAATGTATTATTCTACTGCTAAAATAATCTATAATGACTATGTGGAATGTAGATACATGTAGCTTCCATTGATCAAGTGGCATATACCTTCAATCAAGAAGCATCCAAAATCTTCCCAGACCTATAAAGCCCTAAATGGCATGGGTCCGGATTATTTGCGGGAGTACCTTTTGCCGGCATTAACTTCCCATCGTCCTATGCGCTCCTACAGAGAGGTCCTCCTTAGGGTGCCGTCGGTCAGGGAATGTCGACTGGCAGCCCCCAGGGGGAGAGCATTCTCTGTGGGCGTGCCTGCCCTCTGGAATCAGCTCCCTGTTGAGCTCCGGATGGCTCCCGACCTTCGCTCTTTCCGCCGCAACCTGAAGACTTGGCTATTTGAACTTGCTGGCCTGGACTGAGGGATTGGGATTTTAAATTTTACAATGGGTTTTATTGTTTAGGGCTACTTGGTTTAATTTATTTTAATTTTTCTATATTATGTGTTGTATATAGTGTTTTAGTTGCCCTGTACACCGCCCTGAGTCCTTCGGGAGAGGGGCGGTATATAAATCCAAATAATAAATAAATAAATAAATAAATAAATAAATATTGTATTCAGATTCTTCCAGAGTTAAAAATTCAGCTACTAAATCATCTAAGAAAAGCATCTATCCTTGAGTTTGGTGAATGTATTCAGAAATTCCATTCCCGTATACCACTTAAAAAAAAATCTTGCAAATCCACTGCAATACTGAATAGTAATAAGCATCCCCCACAATTAAGGAGAGAATGTTTTCAAGTCTGAAATGTTGACAGGATATTAGGCAATTGGTTAAAAAAATATTGAGGGGTCATTGGTGCTCTCTGAGCTTGGTTGTTTAATAATAATAATAATAATAATAATAATAATAATAATAATAATAATAATAATAATAATAATAATAATAATAAGAGGAGGAGGAGGTGGTGGTTAGAAGGGACCTTGGAGGTCATCTAGTCCAACCCCCTGCTCTGGCAAGAAACCCTATACCATTTCAGACAAATGGCTATCCAGTCTCCTCTTAAAAACTTCCAGTGTTGGAGCATTCACCACTTCTGGAGGCAGGTTGTTCCACTGGTTAGTTGTTCTAACTGTCAGGAAGTTTCTCCTTAGTTCTAGGTTGCTTCTCTCCTTGATTAGTTTCCATCCATTGCTTCTTGTCCTGCTTTCAGGTGCTTTGGAGAATAGCTTGACTCCCTCTTCTTTGTGACAGCCCGAGATATTGGAACACTGCTATCATGTCACCCCTCGCCCTTCTCTTCATTAAACTACACATACCCAATTCCAGCAACCGTTCCCTATGTTTTAGCCTCCAGTCCCCCAATCATCTTTGTTGCTCTTCTCTGTATTCTTTCTAGAGTCTCGACATCTTTTTTACATCGTGGTGACCAAAACTGGATGCAGTATTCCAGGTGTGGCCTTACCAAGGCATTGTAAAGTGGTATTAGTACTTCACGTGACCTTGATTCTATCCCTGTTAACGCAGCCTAGCACTGTGCTGGCTTTTTTGGCAGCTGCAGCACACTGCTGGCTCATATTTAAGTGATTGTCCACTATGACTCCGAGATCTCTCTCACAGTTACTACTATTGAGCAAGGTACCACCTATACAATACCTGTGCATTTGATTTTTCCTGCCTAAATGTAGAACCTTACTTTTTTCACCATTGAATTTCATTTTGTTAAATAGTGCCCAGTGTTCGAGTCTGTCCAGATCCTCCTGTATCTTAAGCCTATCTTCTGGAGTATTGGCTATTCCTGCCAGCTTGGTGTTGTCTGCAAATTTGATGAGTTCCCCATCTATCCCCTCATCCAAATCCTTGATGAAGATGTTGATGAGCACTGGGCCCAGAACAGAGCCCTGGGGCACCCCACTACATACTTCCTTCCATGTAGATGCAGTTCCATTGAGGACCACACACTGAGTACGTCTGGTCAGCCAGCTATGAATCCATCTGGTGGTGACGCTGTCTAACCCACATTTTTGTATCTTATCAAGTAGTAGGTTGTGATCTACATGATGCAGTGCTTGACACCCGTGTCTTAGTCTGAACTATCTAGTGGGGTTCACATATACATATATATAAAGAGATGATCTTTTTCAATCTGTTTATCTCTTCTTAGCAGAGTCAATATTGTCAATATATATTCAGAAATCCTAAGTGCTGCAAAAAACCATTTTAGATAGAAGTATTGTGATATCATAATTAACTCCTATTGAATGGAATCATATGAATATTTCATAAATCATTGGGAATTAGTTTAGCGCTGGAACGAATTGAGTTTCTTGGAATTAACTTACTAAGTGTATATCTTTGGACTTCACACAATCTTTAAACAGAATACAACCAGGAATATTCAGATTGTGAAATTTTAGGGGGGGAAAAACAGCCACACTGCAATTGTGCCTCAGAGATCAAATAAGCAATACCCCAGTCAAGAAACTGACACAGAGCCATTAATAAACAACCCAACCAAAGAATCCCTAAGACCACCCCCACCCACCCAGTCAGGCAAGACATAAGGATATAAACAGACAGCAAATAGCATACTTACTACCTTACTACCGTAGCACTGATGATGTTACCCAGTTATGATACGTCTGCAAGAAAACAAGCAAGCTCAGGGGGCACCAAGGACCCCTCATTTCAACCCTGAGCTACAAACTTTCTATGTACTGCTCCATAGGATCCATCCACACAGTGTAACAGACTTCAGAGAGAAAATGCTAGCAGTTTTATTACAGCAGTTATTGATGTTCAAGATACCACAGTAAATCTGGTTTACAATTCCGTTGCTGCTAGTTCAAGAATAATAATGCAGCGGCAGAAACAATCTTTCATGGGAGATATGACTTTGGAGAGAAAATAAGGCTGCAAAATTTCAGGTCAACAGACTCTACTATTTGAGCCTCTGATTAATACAGAAGCCAACAACGATACATAATGTAAGATATAGCCCTGGAGGTGGCTATCAAACTTGTGCGTAGGACTGACCTGGCAGGACAATTGGCCTGAAGAACTAAACTCCCAGATAGTTATGACTGAATATTTTGTTGTGCATCAGTCAAAGAGTGGGAGGGAGATGAAGTAGAGGTAATTTGAGATAGCAAATTTGCCAACACAGGAACCAAAACTGACCCAACAGGAATGTATTCCCATTAAAGATCTGGGATGCTGCTAGCATGCCACCACGCTCTTCAAATCTGCAGTATAATTAATGCAAGGTTCTGACTTTTATTAATATTTAGCAGAACCCTGATATTCTAAATATAGTACCATTCTGAAAGCCCTGGCAAAAAAACAGAACACATCACTGTCAAGAACTATCACCTTAACTACTATCCATCTATGAATCCCTGCACCTATAGATTCTTTTAAAGTTAACGGAGCTATTACTTCTGTGGCTCTCTGCTCTGGTTGTTATCACAATGATTATTGAAGCTGTTTTTTCTTCCTCAAGGACCCTCTTAATTTATGAATTCACGTCTCCTGGAGCTTCACAAAACTCCTTCAGCATCCTATTTATTTCAATGTTTTGATTTTAAAATCAACCTCTTATTTTGGTTTCTTACAGACATTTTTTTCAGACATTATGGCCAAGATGAATATTCCAATTGTTACATAATCTCCTTTTAGAAATGTAGACATTTTATGTCTCATTTATAGCTGGGGATAAGGGAACCTGCAGCCTTCCAGATACTGGACTCAGCATTACCTGGAGTGGCACAATGGAGATTCATGGATTTGTCACTCCCAATTTGGTACAGCAACCAAACAGGATAGGTATAGCCTCCAACAGATAGTTAGCACTACAGAACTTGCCTTCCAAAGAGGACCTGTATATATATCTGACCTGGTCAGAAGGAGGGCTGACAAAGTTATCTATTGATCCCTCACATCCTGGACACAAGATGTTTCAACTCCTCCCCTCTAAATACAGAGGTTTTTTTCCCTTGTGCCATCACTCTGCTGAACACCTAATTCTCACAAAACTGTCTTATGTCTAAGTATATTTACCCATGTGGTAGGGCTGATTATTAATATAAAACTTTTATTCATAAAACATGAAACTCAGTCAACTGAACACTCAAATTGACTGGCACTAATGGTTGACACGGGCTGCTGCCAGCATCCTAGGTATCAACCAGGTATCTCCTTAAAATGTAAGATGTTCCGGGTAGCGCAGTTTTTTGTAGCTTTGCTGGAGTTATTGCAGGAAGTTGCAATTTCTTGATGTGTTTTGTAAAGTTTTTGGACATAGTTCCCAGTGCCCCGATGACAATGGGTATCACTGTTACACGTTTCATCCATAATCACGCAGTTTCGATGGCCAGGTCGTGGTATTTTGTAATTTTTTCCAGTTCTTTTTCTTCGACTCTGGCATCTCCTGGTACAGCGATATCAATAAGCTGTAGCTTCGGTTCTCTACAACTGTGATTTCTGGTGTGTTGTGTTCCAAATGGTGATCTGTCTGTATTTGGAAGTCCCACAAGATCTTCACCCTCTCATTCTTGACAACTTTTTCCACCCTATGTTCCCACGGCTTTTCGGACACAGGCAAATCATATTTTTTACACAATGCCCAGTGGATTAGTTTAGCAACTCGGTCATGCCTAGCTTTGTAATCAGTTTGCGCGATTTTGCTGCACTCACATATTAAATGTGAAACAGTTTCAGCTTTGTTGTTGCAAAGTCGGCAATTTGGATTGTCAGAGGATTTTTGTATCTTTGCTTTCATGGCATTAGTTTGTAGTGCTTGTTCTTGAGCAGCCAATATTAAGCCTTTTGTTTCTTTCTTGATGGTTCCCATCTTAAGCCATGCCCATGTCAAGTTGTTATCATATTTTCCTTCAATGTTTTTCAAATGTTGTCCATGAAAAGCTTTGGTTTTCCATCTATTTAATCTATCATCCAGCCGTTTTTCCTTATATTCTGCCTTTGTTTCTGTTATTTTGATAATGCTCTCTGTTTTCACAGCCTGCAACAATTTTTCTGTACTTTGATTCACATAGTCATTCAAACTTTGTTTTTCTTCTTCTATAGTTTGATGGATTTGCAGTAGCCCTCTGCCCCCTATTCTTCTTGGCAGGTATAATCTGTCGATGTTACTTCATGGATGTAGAGCATGGTGCATGTTCAAATGTTTATCCATTTTCCGGTCTAGGTGTTCCAATTCGGCCAATGTCCAGTTGATAATTCCAGCTGGGTAGCGTATCACTGGGACTACCCATTAATGGCTTTAATTATATTTCCACCATTCAGCTTTGATTTTAGTATTTTGCGGACTCTTCTGATGTATTCCTTTTGTGTTGACTCTGACTTTTCCATTCAAGATGTTATCTGCTTCCAATACGCCCAGGTATTTGTAACCATCATCCTTTGCTAGTGCTTTCATAATACTTCCGTTTCCCAGTTCTATTCCTTCTATTTTCCCCACTTTTCCTCATTGCATGGATAATATAGCACATTTTCCAAGTCCAAAGTCCATTCTGATGTCGTTGCTAAACAGTTGAACTGCGTTGAGTATTGATTCAAGTTCAGTGTGGCTTTTCGCATACAGTTTTAAGTCATCCATGTATAATAGATGGTTTATATTGCCATGCTGGTTTGAGATGTGGTATCCCAGTTTTGTGTTTTGTAATATTATTATCAATGGAATTAATGCGATGTTGAACAATAGTGGTGAAAGTGAGTCCCCTTGGAAGATTCCTCGTCTGATGTTGATTTCATCAATGTTCTCCCCATTTTCTGTTAGAACTGTTTTTCATTTTTGCATATTTGCTTTCAAAAATGTACAGATGTTTTTGCTGATTCCAAAGTTTTCCAGACATGCATT
The DNA here is from genome assembly GCF_947247035.1 of Vipera ursinii. Lineage (NCBI taxonomy): Eukaryota > Metazoa > Chordata > Lepidosauria > Squamata > Viperidae > Vipera > Vipera ursinii. Next base: position 78,622,597 of record NC_139512.1, read on the forward strand.
AATCCAACTGTGGGGTAATGAGTCAAAGGCTTTCTTCTTCTTCTTGTTATTATTATCTTTCTCATCTTCTCTACTTCCTCTTATTGGTATCATCATTATCATTATTATTACTTTTTTGTTTTGCACGCACACTGAGAACTTCTGTACTGGAGACAAACGCCTTGTGTTTTTCATCATATCTGGCCTAATAAAGTATTCTATCTAATTTTGGGGAATCTATTCTGTTTTGGTGTGGGCTATGCACACTTAATATTCACCCAATAAACGTAACAACTCATATGCATAAAACATTATTACACCTTATCAATAAAACAAAAGGCCTCCTCTGAAGTTTTTGGGGTTTTTCTGTTGCAAACAATCAAGGCACTTAGTATTCTTCAGTGGAGGGGATCAGACTTTGTTCAGTATCTTGCTAGGAAAAAACAAAATTATCTAGAGGCTAATCATGGATATCCATTATTATCTAATACAGGGCTTTTCAACCGGTGGTACGCGTACCAGTGGTGGTATGTCGGCACCTGGCAGGTGATACGCTTACAATGGGTTGAAAAGCACTGGGTAAAAAAAAAGTGTAAAAGCATGGGAATGAGCTGAAGTGGCAGTGACGCAGCACAGGCCTGTGGGAGAGCCAGCTGGAGCCGCAGTGTTGCCAGGGCTCTGCTGAGCACTCAGGATCTCCAGCTGACTGCGCTTCCAGAAGCTGCAAGCAGCCTAGGGAAAGGAGTCAGTTGTAGCTACACTGAAGACAAAAGGAGGAGCGGGTAGACACGTTCCTGGGGTGTTTACATTTGGCCCAGGGTCATCCTGGAGACAGCAAGGGGCTGGCCTACCCCGGCCCACAATCCAAGGAAAACCCCAAATCCAGTGGGCGAGAAGGCAGCCCAGCCACCAGGCCCCTCTAGTTCCTTCTCCTCACCTTGTGGGCACAGACACAGTTGCCGCTCCTTGCCATAGCTGAGGCGGGACTTGCAAGTACCTCTGTCCTACAAAGTGGTGCTCTCTGGCTTTCCCACCCACCACCAAGCTGGCAGCCCTGACTAAAGACAATACACTCCAGCCTCACCCAGCCAAGGAAGGGGGTGGCAACCGAGACTACAGCAGATCTGCAGCTTGTCAGGGGCGCTCAAAGGCTGCTCAACTTTAATCCGGAACCTTGGGGTTGGAAAGCAGAGGGGCAGCGCCATGTTTGCAGGCTTGGTGGCACCTGCTGGAAAGTCTCCCGCTCCCCCCCCCAGCTACCTCCTTCGGAGCCTTCCTGGGCCTGACAGGCCCGCCAGCATGGCGGTGGGCAAGAGCGCCAGGTGAGCTGCGCTTTGCAGGATGAAGCTGGAGGATCTATGCTGGCAGGCCCACAGGAATCAGGACGGCTCAAAAGGAGGTAGCTGCGGCAGCAGGGGGGGAGGGGAGAGAAGCAGGTTTTCCAGCAGGTGCCGCTGTTCTTTGACGACTTTGCTAGTAACCTGCAGGCTGTGAACTTTCCTTTCCCCCTTGGGGTAAGAATTCAGGAGTGCTAGATTTATTTTTCCTGCTAATTACAGTACACCTTGTGGGTTTTTTAAGGAGCTTATGGAAAAAAGATGTGTCTGAAAATTAAAGGATGTATGGATTGAGTTATGAGACAGGGAAGGGAAGTACATGGACTTATGCACTTCCATTTGCTATCAGGTGTGCCACTAATATTCTGTCTGGACACCTGCATGCTCTCAGGACCCAAAGATTATTTTAATACTTCATAGGGCTGTATAGTGGATTGACTAAATTTTTCTGGGTTCTGATTTTAAGGTGAGAATCCTGAGCTGTGGAGGCCTTTGCTCTTCTTCCTAAACACATAATAATAAAATATTGAGAAATAAAGGCTCAAAGGGAAGGCAGATAAGAAAGAACAAGACCTTTTGGGGTCTTCAATTCCCTTCCTGTTAAGAGTTCCTTAATAAGGTTTGCTTTTCCTTCCTAATATCAATAAAGGTGGTTTTTCCAGAAGATATGTAAAGAGCTGTAATTAGTGTTTTATTTTTGGCTGTGTTTTAATTTTTATATAATGTATGTTTAATTGAAGAGGACTTGGAGAGATAGAAGTGGCCAACATGGAGGCCGCACCTTGCCCTCCAGATCTCTGTCTCCCCAGCCAGATCTCTGAAGAGGAGGATGGGGTGGAGGGGAGCTGTGTGAGGGAAGGCTGTCGCAACAAGACAGCATCCTTACCATGCACAATTAGAGATGGGAATCCCCTTTCGAGAAGGGCTAGCCTCCCTTGTGCAGGACCCGGGAGCGCTGCTCCCCTGCTGCCTCCTCTTGCTCTCCAGAGATCTGTCAAGACAGAAGTTGGACTTGGAGGAAACTGCTTCCTGCAAACATCCTCCACCTCCTGCTTTGCTGGGAGGGGGCACCGGATAGGGAAACATCAACGATGTCTGGGATTGGGAAAAGAACATCTCCTTAGCGTGCTACACACACACACACACACACACACACACACACACACACTCCAAGCTTGGAGACTTGTATTCACCTCTGAGCTAGCAAATTGCCAATCATGCCTGGGCTTGGGGAGAAGGGCCTCTCCTTCCTCTGTGGATAAAAGTCCCCAAACCTGGAATGTGATGTGTGCATGTGCTTGGCTGCTAGCAGTTTGTAGAGGCGAGGAGTTTGTGAGGCACCAAGTTATCCCCACATCCAGTTAGCCAGTGCGACTTGTTCTGTTCTGACCCAGCTGTTTCAAGTCAGCTGTGTCCAGTGAGTGGCGTCAAGCAGGCCACACCCACCTGCTAGGCGACTGATGGTACATGAATATTGCCGTATCCAAAAAGTGGTACCATCTCTGAAAAGGTTGAAAAGCCCTGATCTAATATATACAGCCTAACTCCTCCTCCTGCTTCAAGCTACCTGTTTCCTTGGTTACAATCTTAGTGGCAGAGCTACCGCCTGCCTACTATTAGAGTTTGGCTTTAAATTTACATTGCAGTATAAGATGGGAAGTTAACTGCAGTGAACTAATCCTTCAAGCAAACTCAGGGCTCTGCAGTAAAAAAAGGCAGCATAGGTACATTTTGCAGATCAGAACATTGGCCATTTATCTCAGCTGTTGTACATATTTATTTTTTGGATGCTTTATTTTTTAAAAAGATTTTTCAATTGTTTTTATTAGTTTTAAAACTATAAGCCACCCAAAGTCACTGGTTGAGATGGGCGGCTACAGAAATTCAATGAATGGATACGATAAATAAATAAATAAAATCTAAAACCTTTATTCTTTCTGAAAAAGCCAAACTGCATCCTGAAAAATTAGTCACATTACATATCATTTGCTTCCAACCCTACGTATATTATATTTATGAACATATTCTTTTTGCAAGAAATCAGAATTCATTTATTTTTTTTTTTTTTATTTATTTTAATTCCATTTATATCCCGCCCTTCTCCAAAGACTCAGGGCGGCTTACAAGCTTAGCAGAATTCATATGAGTATATTGAGTAAAAGGAGCCCTATTAAAGATATCTCATGTATCTTTGTCAATAGGGTTTTACTATTAATAAAACTGTTTTTAATTTTTTAGATTAGCTAACTTATGCAAATCTGTCATATGCAAATCCGATAAGCATTTTTTCCACTTCGTCATCGCTACTAAAAGAAACATTGAAGATTAGAGTGCTCAGAACTCAGTGCCAGGTCTTCCCCCCCCAACCTGATGAAGAACCATTACTGAACACTCTTGAAGTACAATTTTCAAATATTGTGTTTTGTACTTTATCGTAACATCTAGCCAGCATGTAACTAGTGTGATAATTATGATAAATTATGACAGGGCATTTTCCAGATGCTTTCCTGAAAACAAGACATAATATGCTTACCGCATTACAGGCAAAATATTGAGGAAATTTAACTGACCAAAATAGGCAATATTAGTTGGCAAGATTTGTTCTTGGCAAATCCACGTTGACTTTTTATTATTTACCCTACCACTTTTAAGATGTAATCTATTCTAGAATCATCCCAGGGACTGATACTAAACTGACTGGGTTAGTCCTCCTTCTCCGCCCTCCCCACAGAGCTCTTGCTTTGTTCCTGTCATCTGGCACTTCCACTAGTGCTTCTAGAGACAGCAGGCAAAGTACATGGTCAGCTCAAATGGGCCCTAGGCCACCTTTCTTAATATACTTTAAAGTGCTGGTTTTGTTTTTATTTATTTTTTAAAATAAAAGCCTGGGACTAAGTTGTCTGAAGTACCACCTTCCTTTATACCTATTCAGATCTTAGGATATTCTTCAAAGTTTCAATTCCATATATTCATGCTCCTTGTTCTGCCTCCAGGTGGTTTGGAGAATAGATTGACCCTCTCTTCCTTGTGGCAGCCCCTCAAATATTGGAACAACAGTGGTGATCTCTTGGCTTCCCCGGAGAAGCTCATCTGACACTTTTGCCATCAGGGTAGATAGAATACTGCCTTTGAAAACGAATTCTAAAGCTAAATCCTCACTGGGCCAATAAATCATTTTATTTTTTTCTTTTACTAGAAAAAGAACATTTAAGGTATATCTTGCTGTTAATTATGATTCAGTCATAAAAACTGAATATTGTAGCTTATCACCTTATTTTATTCTTTCTTTTGTAAATTACTCAGGAAGCATGGAGTAGCTATACCTCCCAAGATATTTCTGAGCATATTAATCCTAATAGTATACCTCCAGGATTTAATCTACCCCGACACATATGGGTGACATACAATAGAATTAGAACGACTCATGGGGTGTGTGCCAATTCTCTGTATAAATGGGGAAAGACACCTTCAGCACAATGTGATTGTGGGGCTCCCCGACAGACTATCCAACATATAGTGAGGGAATGCACTAATAGAAGATACCCAGGAGATTTTAAGGACTTCCTCTGTGTAACAACGGCAGCTACTGACTGGATCTCCAAACTCGACATTAAACTCTGAAATGTTATTTCTGTTTTGCTCTTAGGTTTTATAATTGCTTCTTTTTTAAAAAAATTGTTTTAACTGTTCTAACTTGTAAATATGAAGTGCTTTTAATTCTGTGTGTGACCAGCCATACACTAAATAAATAAATAAATCAGGAATATATATTGACAGGTGATTAAATAGATTAAATATTGGAAAATATTTCAAGATGAGGTGGAGAAAAAGGGAAAGTCTTTTTATATAAGTAAAAGCCTGCTCATAAATTCTGCATCTCACATTATTTCAAATTATTGATCAACTAATGTATAAAAAGGGTTTTGTAATGGGTTGTTTTAATTCAATGTGGAAAAAACTGTCTTCATCTCTAATCATCATCTTCACTACTCAACTATCCTATTCCTCAAAAAAGAAAAATGAACCTTGGAGTTCGCAATGAAAAAAATGTCAATTATCCAGGGAGCAAAGAATGACAATAGATGAAGTTTGTACATACAGTTTTCGTTCAGAAGAAAAAAAAACTAAAAAATGGCTTTAACAGCAGTGGAAGCCAATCAGTTTCAAATCATTACCCCATTTGTCTAAATCTGTAATAAACATTTGTTGTACTTCTCTACCTACTTACCTGAACAGGTTTAAAACAATATTGGGTTCCTCCATTTTAAAATGGGAACATACAGTTTCTGGATTTATCAATCAGGTACAGTATATGATTTGGGCAAATGAGAATTGAACTGAAATTCTGCAATGTGAAATGGACCAAGTTAACTTGAAAGTCTGATAAATCAGTTCAAACTCTTTTTTTTCTGAATATCAGTTTCTTTGCTTTAAATACATCAAAACAATGGTCAAGTCTAGGTGGCTTAGTTCTCCTTGAAAGAGGGGATATATTTTGTATTAAATCAAATACTACAGTTCCAATTTTGCAAAAGCACTTTTTAAAAAAATATTTAAACCATTATTTTAAAAATTATCTTAATTAGAACTTCTTGACATAAACTTCGTTAAATTTCTGCCTTATGGATACAGTTCTTAAGAAGCAACAAGATCGGAAGAATATCTCTGTTTTCTTTATTTACTGAAAACAAGTATAATGTGGCATGATGAATAATTCAGAGTTAGCAATGGGAAGGAGGAAAAAAACTCACTCAGTCTAAATATTATCTTGGATCTGCAATAGATTCAGAGGTTGACTATCATTTCCCTCTTTGTGAAAGGAAAAATATAAGCAAAAGTTTTTCCAATAAAACATTTTAAGATGTTCTAGATATGGGAGGGAAATGCTCTAAATCCACAATTAATTCAGTACACACAAGAAGTTGCCTAAGAAGATCAGACAAGTGGTTTAGCTGCAAGCTTGTTTATTGGTTGCTAAACAAGAATGCAGTTTCAGAAAGGCCTATGGAAATGATGGAAGCTCATTGAAACAAAATGCAAACATTATTCTGCTTCTGGAGAGCAAATAATAATTAACTGCATACTAAGTTGCAATTAAAAAGCTTTTTGGACTTTTTTAACAAAAAACTTCTGAAAGTTTTATTACACCAAAACTGCCACATGTGGAGTCTGTATTCCAAAGAACCCAAAGCTGAGTATTATTTTTTAGTATGTCCAATACGTCATTTGGGTTCTCACTGATAATAACCCTAGGTCTGCTGGGAAAGATATTGTTTCTTTTGCTAGAATAAATGTTTATATTTAGTATGGAACAAATGCAGCACTGAACGCCAAAACAATTAATGTTTAATATTAAGTTAATGAGCATCTAAATAAGCAGATTATTTAGTTTAAAGGGTTTAACATATTTCATAGCATACATTATTCAGAACATATATTTAAAATTTAAAAATTTGGAAAAATTGAAGTTCTCTTCCTGTACATCAAACCGGTCTGATAAAATAAATATTTTGCAGAAGCCAGATGTTTTATAAAAATACAATGTATACAGTGTGTGTTTATAAAGCACACATTACCCTTTGATGAAAAGATGATCTGGAACTTGTTGGGATGTGACATCGCATGCTAAGCTACTAAATGATCGTATAGGTTATGCTAATAATCATAAATGAGATTGTTGCTGAATGAAAAATCATATCAGAATTGGGATTCACTTAAAACTAAAATTCTATCAGTAATCTGTTAACTTTAGGATACATAAATGTAAGGTTACGAAAACCAATCTGAGTATGTAGATCACTCTTCCCAAGTTTGGTATCAGAATTTTTATGCTGGGCCATTTACCCTTCATAAGAAAATGAGTTTTACTCTCAAGGTTCCACTGGGTAAGAATTCTAGTTCTCGCTTAGTAACTATCTCAGTGACTGTTCAGAGTTAGGATGGTACTGAAAGAGCAACTGTGTGAACAATGCCTGCATTTACGACCTTTGTAGTGTTTTTGTCATGTGATTGCCATTAGAGTCAAGATAGTATAATCTGTCCTGTGTAAAAGCTGTAAGCACAGTCACGGTCATATAAACGAGGACTATCTGTAGACAATTGCATTTACCCAGCATAACAATTGAAAGGTGATCTGAACCATATAATTTGGTATAGGACATCATATGAACAAATAAATAAGATTCCCTATTTTTGTCTGTAGAAAGCTTTCAATAATGATGAAGTAAGCCCTAAATCTGTATTTCTGCTTAATAAAAACTTAGGATATTAAATAATTCACGTGATGATTATGTATTGGTTACTCTGAAGCAAACTAAAATTTCAAACAGGGTTGACTATAATTAGTCCTTGGGAAAAATGCAAAGATGGTGGATTTGTGGCTCTGAAGAATCCTGGAGGAAAAAAACATCAACCACATCCATTATTTCTTTAAAAAAAACTTATATGGGTGATGTCTGTAACGTCACCTGCAGTCAAGATTATTAGAAAACATTACTATAGTACTTAAATTCAGTCTCATGAAGGCAAATGGAAAGATTCAAATTCTATAATAGAAGTAGAGAACCAATATTTTGAAGTCCCAGGGATCTTGGCAACAAGATTCAACTATTTATGAACAGCGGAACAAATTTTCCATTAAGACCTTTAGACTGGATTTGAAAACAGAAAGCAAATTTAGACAATTTGGAAACCAGTTAAGCTTAAAAGGCATACTGGATACTTTTTCAGCATTCTAAATTACATTATTTTCTAACACAACCAGACACTACTTACGCTGGGTTCTCACCACAGCACTTCAGATACAAATACCACCATCTTTTGTGAAAGCAACTCTCATGTACTAGTGTTTTTCCAGCAAAGGGTCAGGTACACAAAGTTTAACTAGCATTTTGATCCAAAAGCTTGCTCTAGCATAGATTGGTTGGTTATATGCTATCAAACCCAGCCTTAAGGACTATGTTGTTAGGCCTCCTCCAGGATGATCTGTCCCCTACCTGGCCTTGCAGCTCTTTTACTGCTACACCCATTGCTGTTGCAATCAAGTCTATGAATCTTACTTCTCTCTCTTTCTAGCTTTCGTTACGTTATGGGTTTCTCAAGGGAGCCACTTCTGTGCATAATGAGTTTAATCTGGGGTGGGTCATTTACGCTTCAACTGAGAACTCTGGACCGATTTATTCTATAATATATTGTTTGTTTTACTGGCTACCCATAGTATTCTCAGGAGTCTTCTCCAACACCAATGTTTAAGCATCAAGACTTTTTCCTTCTAACAGCCAATCTGAAAAGGCAAAGGAACATCCATCACTTCAATTTCTTCGTTTAAATTCTAAGACTGGTTTTGGTACCTGCTGCAATGGTGGGCTCTTCATTTACTTGTACTCCCATTTTCCCCTCAGTTCCTCAAGTTTCACTACTGGAGCCTGCACAACATTTCCATTTTCAGCTATTAGAATGATATAATCAGCAAACAATAGATGTTTCTTCTTCTATTTCTTTGCTATTATAATTGAGCCCTTCTATCTCCTTGTACTAATAGTATACTCAGTTTGACTTCTATGTGCTTCATCTAGTGATGTCCATGTATATAGGTAGCAGTTTCTATTGATTGAAGAATGTGTTAGCAATTAAAAAATAAAAAATAGGAGTAATGGATATCACTCTCATGTTTCACTTTTGTTTTTTAAGGCCTGAGAGGCCTGTTATATTTTCCTCTTTATTATTTCCAACTATGGTATTCCAGTCTCTAGCCACAGGCAGCATACATTACTATTTCAAACTGAACATGACCATGAAAGTCATCAGTTTGAAGTTTCCTTGGCAAGATTTTTCACATGTAATTTGCCACTGTCTTCTTCTAAGGGCCAAACTGGGTGACCAACCCAAAGCCACCCAGTTGGCAACCACACTAAAGACAGAACTAGCACTCACAGTCTCCTGGTTTCTAGTCTCATGTCTTAACCACTATAAAAATAAATGACTGATATTAAGTCTTAATGAATTTCAGTTTGATAACTAAATATTAACAGAAGCTGTTTGTTGCTTTATACACCTCATCAATCAGATACTCCTCCCTCATTTACTATTCAACTTCTTTCACAGTAGCAAATATTGCCTATCAGATTCACAACAATTAGGTCATTTTCCCATCTCATCCAGAAATGGCAGCAAAAGAAACCTGCATTCACCCAACGCTCACCTATTACCAAAGCATCCCACCCTATCTCCAAATAGCTTATCAAATGCTATTAGAGCCATGAACTAGTTAGTAGTAACGTTGGGGAGTGGGTTTATGTGCTACCCAACTGCTTTTAGATATGTGGGGCAGAAAGAACTATATTGTATTATGCATTTAAAATCTTTAAAATATTGTGTTTCAGCTGTGTAACATTCCACCTTTATAAACTCACAGGCCGAGGCTTCTTCCTCATCTCAAACATCCGGGTCGCACCAAAGCTAAGCGATGCAATTATGGGGTTTTTTCCCAGTGCAGGCTCATCATCGCTATGCCAGTCAACACTGTCCTTTTCATTTCGGTAAAGGTTACAGAGTAGGGAGTTGAAAGTATTCTTAGTGAAATCTTCCACTAGATCCTTCAACATGGCCAGCAGTGGGTGCCACTGAAATCAGAGGGGAGAAAAAGTAATCACAAATAGAATCAAAGCCCAGTAAATGCTATATTATCAAGAACTCAGTTTCCAATTCTACTAGCACTAATTGGAAACGTAAGGAAAAAAAATTACTGCACTTGGAACCTAAACGGGTGTTTGTAATTTAAGCGTAATGAAATAAGACTCTCTCATCTTATATACTTAAGACGCTTACAGCAGTTAAGTAGTTGCACTCTTAAGAAAGTGGGCGGTTTGTCAACAATTCTATAAGCTAGAGTAGGAAGTTAAAAAAATAATAATATGCAACAACCCAAAAAAGGTAACAGCAACATGGACATTCCAACAATCGGGCCTGGACTGACTATAGTTTTAAATTTGGTTATATTGGGTTGATTGTTATGTATTTATTACATTTATGGTTTAATTCTTTTTTAAATTTTGTATTTTATGTTTTTTTAACTTTTTTATTGTTGTGATCCGCCCTGAGTCCTTAGGGAGAAGGGCGGCATATAAATTTAATAAATTCAATTCAATCCAATCCATGTTTTGTATTAAATTGGCAGGAATGATTCTGGGTGCAATTCAAGGGGTTGATCCAACACATTTCAAATCCTATATCTACTGGAGCCAGGCAATCTTGGGATCATTTAGATTTTGCTTCCCAAGATGTCCTGGTAGAGAGAAATCCCCACCACTCGCAAGGCAGATGAGAGAGGACTCAAGAGGCAAGCATTCTCTGTGGGAGCTCCCTCCTGCAGAATGCCCTCGCACTGATATAAGCACCACATCATCACTTCTAACTTTTAGGTAGCTCTCAGTAGCACCTCTTTCCTACTGTGCATTTGGAAACTGAGGTGAGAAAGGGAAATGTACCTGATGAATCCTGATCTTTTTTATGGTGCAAGATGTCACAACTTAGGTTTTAAGTGGACAGTATTGATAACTTTGGTAATACGTCATTTTAACACATCCTGTGTTGCTGTAAGCTGTTTAGAATCAAATGGCTGAAGCGTTCCTTAATAAAGACGTTACTTTCATATAATCATATCTTTACACACATACACATTTTGCATCTGATGTGCTAGACCCTTAAGTTTTTCATATTCTAGAAAAGTACTGACAACTTATGAAATTTTTCAGGGCTTAAGTGCCAGAAAGTTCATTAACATCTGATTAAATAATGTAAGAGCTTCATGCCCTTTCATTGTGGCTCGCCAAAGCTTGCATGTTTTGCAATATCATGATTAATTGGTGCTTGCCTATAACATTTTCTACTTTATGCACCATCTATATAAGGGCTACAGGCAATCCTCCTTTAGGGTCAACTGGAGTCGGCAACTCAGTTGTTAAGAGAAATCATTGAATGAAAACTATAAGCGTGCTTATGATCTTACTTCATCTTTCCTTTCTTTGCTTCACATGTACTCAATTTACGAGTATAACTGAAACCAAAATTTCTATTGCCACAGTTGTTAAATGAATCACCACTGTTGTTAGTAACATGGTTATCAGGTAAATCTGGCTTCCGTATTGACTTTGTCAGGTCATCACAAAAGGTGATCACACGACCCTGGCACACTGCACCATCATAAATACAAACTAATTGCCAAGCATCAAAATTATGATGCTGCATCGTTCATAAGTATGAAAAATAATAAGTCATGTTTTTCAGTGCTGTTGTAACTTCAAATGGTTATAAGTCAAGGACTACCTGTATAGACCAGGGGCAGGCAACCTTGGCTCTTTTATGACTCAGGGTCTTCAACTCCCAGAATTCCTGAGCCAGCATGGCTGGCTCAGGAATTCTGGGAGTTGAAGTCCCTGAGTCATAAAAGAGCCAAGGTTGCCTACCCCTGGTATAGACCTACAGCACTTGCATATGTGAGGATAAGTCAAAAAATTTTCATTATTGTCATAACTGTGAATAGTTGCTGTACAAGGCGGTTGCTAAGAGAGGATTACCTATAATTTATTATACATGCACCTTGTTGCAGATGCATATTTGAATTACCAAAATTAAACCAGTTACAAACTTCTCAACTAGCAAGCTGCCTAAATAATTCTTCATGGAAATTATAGTTCAACGTTGCTAAGAAAATTTCTAGAATTTCCTCAATGGTTTAATAATATCCAAGCTAGTTGGGGGTGTGTGTATGTGTTGTTTTTTTAAAATCCCATTTATATCCCGCCCTTCTCCGAAGACTCAGGGCGGCTTACAATCTAAGAAGCACAAATCAATGTGCTTAGCAGTAGCCTTCATTCTATGTATATGCCTGCTTATTAGGGCTTTCACACACACCCCAAGCGGCATTATTACAAAGTCAGCTTATTGCCCCCAACAATCTGGGTCCTCATTTTACCTACCTCGGAAGGATGGAAGGCTGAGTCAACCTTGAGCCTGGTGGGACTCGAACCTGCACTAATTGAGGCAGCTGGTGTTACTTAAGGAGGCATTAGCCCACTGCTCCACCAAGGCTCTTTTAGCAGTGTTCCCTTAGCAAACCATGACATAAATCAGAATTAAAGTCACAATTATCACTATTTGATAGGAAAAACCAGCATTACGTTCTTCTCTCAATTTTAAGTGAAGTAAAGAAAAAAGAGTGACAGCGACTTGAACTCTGTTCTTTTCCAATACTGCCCTCCAGTGTTTGATAAATGCAAGGGTTTTTTTCCCCCTAGAAAGAATTTTCCATCCCTGAACAAAGTTTCAGAAGAGGCAATAGGCATTTTTCTACATTCTTAAGTCTTACAAAAAAAACTCATGGGTTATACCTGTAAGTCAAGGGTTGAAAATAAATCCTAATTAAGCAAACAAACAAGAGAAGGGCAGGCTCAAACAAATAATTAATAAGAATATAACATAACAGAAGCTGGAAGGGAGCTTGTAGGTCTTCTATTCCAGCCCCCTGCTCAAGCAGGAGAACCTATACCATCTCAGACAAGTGACTGTCTAGTCTCTTCTTGAAAACTTCCAGTGATGGAGCACCCACGATTTCTGAAGGCAAGCTGTTCCACTGGTTAATTGTCCTCACTGTTAGGAACTTGCAGCTTAATTCCAGGTTGCTTCTCTCATTGATCAGTTTCCAACCAAAGTATGCAGGCTTTAAAAGAAGATCTTTAAAAAATACTCCATTTTCATACTCAATTCTTTAGTAACTGAGAAAAAAGAATGCCAGTTCGAAAGGTTTTAACTATGAAAACAGATAGAACAAGGATGAACGTCCAATTCTGTAATGACTTGAAAGTTCAATAAATGAATTCCTTAATCTCCTCAGCAAGGCACAGTAAGAATACTGTGTAATAATTATTTTTCTGCCCAAACATCAGCTGCTAACTTTTTAACAAACTTCTATTCAGGAGAGGGAAGAGATCATGGCCTTGAGAGACAAGAGGAAGGTTTGCTATGACAACGGTTAGAAAAAGGGGGTTACGTCTGGGGCAGAAATGTAACCTGAATAAACAAATCAGACACTACCCTCCTCCGTGGTTGCAACGATAAAGGAAGAGAGGGGGGAGGCACATTCAGACTTGCAAGATTCTGTTACTATAGTTTTTCAATAAAAGTAGTATTACCTACACAATACTGGATTCCTAGTCTGATCTATCCTGAAAAGATAACATCATCCCTTATTTTTATTTTTAATCCCATTTATATCCCGCCCTTCTCCGAAGACTCAGGGCAGCTTACAATCTAAAGCACAAATGGCGAACCTTTTAGAGACAGTGTCCAAACTGCAACACAAAACCCACTTATTTATCGCTAGGTGCCAGATGGGCGTGGCCTACTGGGTGGGTGTGGATGTGGAGGTCATGGAAGATTGGGTGGGTGTGGCCAAGGTGGGTGTGGCCACCTCAATGTCGCTCATGGGGAGGGACACCTGTGGAGGGCAGCCGGTTGAAGAGGGACAGTTGCCACTTCCGAGGTATGGCGCGGGTACCCAGAGAGGGCTCTGAGTGCCGCCTCTGGCACCCGTGCCATAGGTTCGCCACCACTGCCTTATAAGATCATGAAATTTTTAAGGAACTGCTATCAGCTCACTTTCTGTTTCAAGGGTAATACTGTAAAGATAGTTCAGCTGTGATTGAGGGATTTTTCACTAAAAGAAAATCCGCTTTACCCTGTCTCAGGGGATTTACCCCATTCACAATTCACAGTTGCATCAAGAAGTGGTTTTGCTGCTCTCTGATTCCCACCCCCTATATGCCAGAAAAGAAATCACAGTGAAGAAAAAATGCCTGAAATTCACATCACCATTGTTATTATGTCTTTTAAAGTTTATTTTTCAACTTTAGAAAACTCAAGATCCATACGTACATCAGTGTTTGCCTGCATTTCAAGTCTGGAATAAGTGTAGGGTAGTTTTCCATACCATGCTGTGAGTCTGGGTTCGTCATAAGATCGATCTACAGGGGAAAGAAAAACTGGATGGAATAATTAGGGCTACAACGGAAACCAGTAATATATGATTATAAAGTTTTTTTGACATTTGGGGAATAAATGACTTAATAACTCTTTTTTAGCATTTTTTTGCCTTCTCTAGATAAAAAAGCTGACCAAATGAGTCTTTTAACTTGCAATTCATAAATAATACAACAAAAGGAAAATTATTCTAGGCTATGTATACATCAGTGAAGTTGTTTTGTTTGAAATACAAATTTCTAGAAGAAAATGTGAGAAGTAACACAAATGCCCTCAAGTAAACCAAGCTAAGGCAGCTTATGGTTTAAACACCATGGTATTTATAAGGTAAAGGTAAAGGTTCCCCCGCACATGCGTGCTAGTCGTCTCCAACTCTAGGGGCCGGTGCTCATCTCTGTTTCAAAGCCGAAGAGCCAGCGCTTGTCCGAGGACGTCTCCATGGTCATGTGGCCGGCATGACTAGACGCCAAAGGCGCACGGAACGCTGTTACCTTCCCACCATAGTGGTCCCTATTTTTCTACTTGCATTTTTACGTGCTTTCGAACTGCTAGGTTGGCAGAAGCTGGGACGAGTAACAGGCGCTCACTCTGTTACGCAGCACTCGGGATTCGACCCGCCAAACTGCTGACCTTCTGATTGACAAGCTCAGCATCCTAACCCAATGAGCCACCGCATCCCTAATGGTATTTTATGCCCAAATCCAATAGATACAAAAAAATAAACAAAACAAGGAAAACAGTTTGTTGTGTGACCAACCGAAAACACGCCACTGTAAAAACCTGCTTTAACACAGAAGGTGCAGTCCCAACTTCATACTGCTTTTAGAAACTCAGGAACAAGCAGACCAGTTCAGAGCTGAAATGATAACACTGAATCTCCAGCCTCTCTGCCTTCTCAGCAAAAATAATCACCAGCAAAACAACCAACCAGCGCAAACAAAGAAAAATCACTAGCAGGTGCACAGATCCTTTCTGAACCTTTAGAGCAGGAAAAAACAAGTAAGTTTGTTTTGGCTATCTCCTTATACTAAACAAACACAGGTTAGCCTTAAATCTATGCATTAAGTGGAGACTAGCTGAGGGCCAGGTATTTTGCTGGCTGCAATGGATTCTACTAGAGCAGGGGTGTCAAACTCAATTTCATTGAGGGCCACATTAGCATTGCGGTTGCCCTCAGGGGGGGCAGGTGTGTATGGCCAGGGTGGGCGTGGCCTACTGGGTGGGCGTGGCTAGAGTGTATATGGCCTACTGGGTGGGCGTGGCCAACTCTACATCGTTCGCATCAAGGGTGCCTATGGGGGCCTGGGCAGGAGTGGGACAGATCTGAGGGTCTCTGGCGGAAGGAGGGTCTCTGGGCCAGGGCCAAGGCAGTGGGGGCCGTTCCCTCACTGTTTCCAGGATGGCTTCGCGGGCCACATGAAACCACTTTGCGGGCCGGATCCGGCCCCCGGGCCTTGTGTTTGACATGTCTGTACTAGAGCAAATATTCCAAGATTTACTGCTAGACCTTGCAAAAACAGAAGTCAATAGTTAAAGGAGACCGATAGCAAAGCTACCGTGTCTAATGTGTGTCCTTTGCCTCCAGGGAATTTCATGGAACAGCTGATCAAACATCCAGTCTGCTTCGCTCAATGAAATGAAGCCAGGAATCAAATGAATCCTAGAATAAAGAAAAGTCACATTAGACGTTGATATTTTCTGATTTATTTCAAACTAAGACATTCCAGACAGGTTCTGAGTCATTTATTTCCATCAAGCAAAGAAAACAAGTGGGTTGCTAAGAAAAGAGTATCCCCACCACCACCACTTCCATATTATGAGTTGCTTATCAAGCTCTTCTACTCCCTGCTTGCTTATGATTATGGTATTGTTGGAGAACTTTTTTTAGCTCGTTTTTTCTTTTTGTACTTTGCCTGGAGAACAAAGGGAATAGTCTCATGGCATCCATGAGAGAAACAAGAACACAGAAGTAGATGTAAGGAGAAGTAGAGTAAATAGTTGATTTATGCTGAAAAAGTGATTTGGAAAATAGTAATTCTTCTAGACTTCTCAATAACATTCAATACCATTGCCCACTGTATCACTTTGAGTAAATGACAGGCCAATGCAGGCACAATGTTATAGAGTTCCAGGTCATTCAGGAGAGACATATGGAAATTATAGATTCTTTGAAGCAGGTAAGAGGTCAGTGAGGATATATGAGTCAAAATGCGCATACAGACTCATGTAATTTCGATCTAGCTCAAGCACCAATTCATTGTTAACTTTATTTCTTAAATAGATCTGTAATCTCATGGTAACACATTTTAAATCACTTTGGCTCTCGTATAAATAGGCAGACAAAATCAATAAACAGAAGACAAGAGATTACTTTTTTCTGAACACAAGTCGTCTTCTGAAAGTGGAAGGAACTCCCTGTACATTTTTCTTCATTAGAAAGGAAAAAATTAAGTTCATTCATGTCCTTTTGTGAGCACAGAAGTTTTTGTACATCATGCAGAAAGTGAGATTTGGAAAGGAATGAAGTTCAATGTTCTTCTAACCAAAAGTCTATGGGTAAGTTCCCAAGCTCTGCAAGCAGATTTCTAGTAGCATTCTTTGGATCCAGCAAGAAAAAAAAAAGATTAAATAAGCAAGATACAAGATTTACTCAACAAGACAGGAGAAATACTCAAAATAATTGTCAGTTTAAGAAAGCTATAGCTATTTCCCACATTATAAAAACTGGTATGATAGATAAAATGTTAGATAAGGATTAGGGAGACTTGATTTCAATCTTTGCCTTGGAAACTCAATGGATGATTTTGAGTTAATCTCTCTAAGCCTTTATTATTTCATAGGTTTCCTATTGTGTGCGTACAATAGAGGAAGATCCCCGTGTACGTTGCCTTCCGCTTTTGGGGAAAAAAAACCTTAGAATTTAAATCTAGCAAATAAATATATAACATTGTTGGAAAGTAACTAATAGGAATGGTCTTTACCCAATGATTCTTTTCACCTGAAGATTTAATAAAAACAGCTTTTAAAAAGTTAATTTTCACCTACATTGTAGACTTATATCTATCAGAGAAGAAAGCCAACGTGGAAAGCGTTATTAGAACAAGTGTCTATGATAAAAGGATATTCTTAACTTGGGTGAAAATTAAGAAAAACATAATTATTAAATTTCTCTACAATACCATGGTTCTCCATGTTTATTTGTCCTGTATAACAACCTCTTTGCTATAATTACTTAATAGTATCCAAATACTGAAACATAATCCTAACAGAACTATTCTGTAAGAACACACGCACACAAAATGTTAATATACTTACTTTGATATTCCTGAAGGCAATGTGCTGATCTCATATAGACCCTGTTTTCTACAGCAGAGGAGGAAAAAAATCCATCATTGTTGGGTAGAAGACATAAAAGGGTTAGAGAAAGAAAATTTACTAGATCCAAGAGATATGGGAGTAAAAACACATTACAGGTAGTCCTTGACTTATGATCACTCATTTAATGACAGTTCAAACTTCTGACAGCACTGAAAAAAGTGACTTATGACCGATGCATTCTCCTCATAATCCACTGGAAAGTATTTACAACGGTTGCAACATCTTGGGATCACATGATCACCACTTGTAACCTTCCCAAGGAACTTCCAACAAGCAAAGTCATTGGGGAAGCCAAATTTGCTTAATGACTGCACTGGTTATTGACAAAGTTCTGGTCCCAATTACAACTGTGTGGACTACCTGTAAGAGCAACAAAGCCCAAATGATCAAGAGATATTAAAATGAACTAAAACTGGAATACTTACTCTATTATTCTGGGTTCTGGGACTTTGCATACAACCTAAGGATTAAAAAAAACCTCATATTTTTATAAAGTATGTATATTTAGTTTACCACAGCTTAAAAGGACAAAGAACTCCTAGTGCTGCTTTGTATTACTAAATCATGTTTAAATTTGCACTTTCTCCCCCCCCCCCCCCCATAACTAACTTTCCTGTACTGAGATGGGAAACACTATACAGCAGGATGGAAATTATTTCAATGGGACAAATAGGTAGATTAGTAGGTTGAGGAAATTAAACATAAACAAAGTGTACTAATTTATGGGTGAGGGTAAAACATAACTAGAAATCATGTATTTTGCAACCAAAGTGACAAATATTGCTGAAGATTCCAATAATAATTGTTTAGTTTTGCTGCTCTACGATGCTGATAATGGATCTGAGTTGGGAGATATTGTTTAAGACAATGCACACAAGAAAGCATTAAAATGTGCTTTCTATGTGTTCAGGTAATTTTATATACATATAAACAAAGCAATAACAATATAATGCAATATTTTTACCTCTTCAGGTGCTTTAAAAACAAACTGTCTTTTAGATGAAACCTCTGCCTCTGCTTGGAATGTGGATGGTGCAGAATTGGCAAGTGCTGGATTTCTAGCATTGGAATTTCTAAAGGCTAACACAAGAAAGAACAGTATCAAACTAGATAACAAGAACTTTCATGTTTTCAATGTTATTTAGTATCTGTATTTTCAAATTAAGAGTACATTCACACACACACAGGTAACATTTTATCCTTTGGTAATTCTACTTTAAAGGGCAGTATGGTGGTTCAGCAATTAAGATGCTGGGCTTGTCAGCTGGAGTGCTGGCAATCTAGGTTTGAGACCTGAGCGCCATGCGACGGGGTGAGTTCCCGTCCTTGCTCCAGCTCCTGCCAACCTAGCAGTTCAAAAGCATGCAAATGTGAGTAAATAGGTATCACTTCAATAGGAAGGCGACAACGCCACATGACTGTGAAAATGTCTTCAGACAGCCCTGGCTCAATGGCCTTGAAACAGATATCAGCACTGCCCCCTATAGTTAGCAATGACTAGTGGAATAAAATCGGCAGAAAGTCCTTTACCTTTTACTATCTCTACTTCAGGAACTGTGATTTTTGTGAGAGAACTCGGAAGATTTGGGAGCACTTATTTCATGTAGAGCCCCCATGTGTGAAGTACTTTGAGAATCTGATATTAAAAATAATACTATCTAAAATCAGGTTTATTATTTTTTCATGCTATTCTTATGAAGGTACGCACGGAAGTTTTCAGACAGGCTCAAATAAGCATATGAACCATTTCTACTGGTTTCATTTCCTTCACGTTAGTAATTAAGAAATCTATACCTTTGTGTTGAAACCACATTTTTATAGTCCTAACAGAAACCATTATAGCAAGCTCTATGGTTTTTTTAAAATAACACTTAGAAGGCATACACTATAATCCTATATCCTATAAAAACCCAGATCAATAATCACTGAAGTTAGGAAACTGTTTCTACAGCCTCCATTCTAAAGATCTTAGGGAGACAATTCAGCCGTAGATTTAAAATAATATTTTATTTCCAGAAATGAAAAGCTAGCGTGTGTCAAACCAACCACCATCCTCGTACCCCTTTATATAGGAGCACAATAAAACAAGATGGTAAAGAGCAGGATGAGAAATGGGGAGGGGGGGGAGAGACACATATCAATCTACCTTGGAGGTTTTGTCATATAAGTGACCATTTTCTGAGAGTGGCCATGAAGATTCCAAATGTTTCCTCTAGCCTCTAAATTTGATATTTGTCTTTAAAATTGGCATACGTACCACTAGTACACATATGCAAAAAGACTTAGGATCTTTAGTGGCCCAACACACCCCAAAAATGTTTGAGCTAAATGAGAGTTAAATCGCTGACCCCAAGGTTGGATCAGCAGTCAAGAGAGAGCTAACTTGGAGAATAAAAATGAATTATGAGAGTAGCAGCTGATATAAGAAATCAACCTAGTAAACTAGTCCATAGACTCAAGGGGGAGCATAGAGAAACTCCTTCTGCAGTACTTATAGGTAGAGAAAAGATCTCTGTGAATTGGCAGTAGTGTTCCTGCTAGGCAACAAGGTTCATTTGTTTATATACATTAAAAAGGTAAAGGTAAAGGTTCCCCCGCACATGTGTTCTAGTTGTTTCCAACTCTAGGGGCCGGTGTTCATCTCCGTTTCAAAGCCGAAGAGCTAGTGCTTGTCCGAGGACGTCTCTGTGATCATGTGGCCGGCATGACTAGACGCCAAAGACGCACGGAACGCTGTTACCTTCCCACCGTAGTGGTCCCTATTTTTCTACTTGCATTTTTTACGTGCTAGGTTGGCAGAAGCTGGGACGAGTAACAGGCGCTCACTCTGCTACGCGGCACTCGGGATTCGACCCGCCAAACTGCCGACCTTCTGATCAACAAGCTCAGCGTCCTAACCCACTGAGCCACCGCGTCCCTTTTACATCAGTTTACAAAGATATAATAAGAGCCCAGGAAGAAATAGGATAATCTATGATTCAAATCCCAGTGTGCATTTTTACGTGCTTTTGAACTGCTAGGTTGGCAGAAGCTGGGACGAGTAACAGGCGCTCACTCTCGACCCGCCAAACTGCCAACCTTCTGATCGACAAGCTCAGCGTCCTAAACCACTGAGCCACTGCGTCCCTTAATATACATTATATATATACATATACATTATATACATTAAAAGACAGCATTTACCTGAACATGAAGTCATTCTGCTATTACCCTGGCTAGCCCAGCCACCCTGGACTCTGGCTCTCTGCCTTTTATCTTCCATTACTCTTCTTTACCAGTCTTCTTGTAAGGGGCTTAACATTCCTAAATCAAAATATAAATTCACAGCCTGCTAAACAACTTCGCTCTTAGTTCCTACTGCTTTTGAAGAAGGGTGTAACAGGGTATATAATGTCTGAACAGAAAACACAGAAGACAGCCTCTGGATACATTATTAAGAAACACTAACACTGCATTATTGTTAACAATAGAACGATAGGTAAGAAACTGCCTTCTGTGTAAAATGTAGCAACGCCCAGTTCCATAATCTTGCTCTGTTTTATAGGAATAGGTCTTGTTCAGATCAAAAGCCTTTTATTATTATTATTTTCCGTTTTTCCTAACCTGGGATTTCAAGAGACTATCTGCCCAACAGCGCCATCAACTATTCTAGGCAAGGCAGCCCCAAGGACATCCTGTAGGGAAGCAGCCTCGTGTCTACATTGGAAGGAACACGCAGAGCAACATTGCAAACTGAACTGCTGTACACTACGGTCCATGTGTGTGCAGAACCAACTCCCTGCTACCACGCCAGCCAAGAGTTATGGGCCCTGGGATTCCATACGTCCCGAGGTCACTTATTTGGAAAAAAACGGGAGCGGGGAGAGGTTAGAATAAAACCGGCTTAGATTTAAGGAATATTTTTCTTTCCACCTCCCCGCTCCTCACTCCCACCCCCCCCAGACTCAAACCAAAATTCTCCCGGCTACAGCACCGTATGGTTTAAGACCAATTAAGATTTCTCTGCCTCTTTCCTTCAGTCCATTTTCACACTTCCCACCACCCTTCTCAGCGCTTGCGGACAACAGAGCTACTCACACAAGGACGCCGCCGCCAACTACACCCTATGTCGCAGGCGACCTCCACCAATGTGTATATATATATATATATATTTAAAAAAAGCCCTCCAGCACACCTGCGCGCGCAGTTTCCGGAGGACACGCCCTTTTCTCTAGGCCAGGGGTCGGCAACCTCGGCTCTTTTATGACTCGTGGACTTCAACTCCCAGAATTCCTGAGCCAGCATAGCTGGCTCAGGAATTCTGGGAGTTGAAGTCCACGAGTCATAAAAGAGCCGAGGTTGCCGACCCCAGCTCTAGGCGCTTATTGAGCGGAATAGGCGACTTCCCCTCGCGCGGCAATCATTGGGCGGTAAGACGTTCTTTGCCCCGCCCACCGCTGCGTCTCCGCCCTTCTCCGCGCCGAGCGGAATGTTAGGAGCGGGGGGGGGGGCGCGCGCTCCTCGTCTTGAAAATTCTTGGAGTCGGCTTGCCGCAGAGCAACAACCTCGCCGTAGCTCGTTCGAAAACTTTTCCGGGTCGCCACCCCGTTTTCTCCAGGAGGCAGCGGATGACTAGATTTATTTCCGGCAGGGTCTTGAGTCTCCGCCGGCTACTGTTCCTTACCAACTGGCCTTCTGAGAGGAGATGCTTATGATGACAGGCTGCACACCTGTAGTCCCCAAGTTTTTAATCACTGGGTGTTAGCGGTTTCATTTTGAGCTTTAAAATGATAAAAGAATTGGACTTTTAAAATTACTTTTAGCCGCGTTTAGAGTTCTGTTAGAGCAGAGGTCTTCAAACTTGGCCCTTTTATGACTTGTGGACTTCAACTCCCAGAATTCCTCAGCCAGCATGCCTGGCTGAGGAATTCTGGGAGTTGAAGTCCACAAGTCATAAAAGGGCCAAGTTTGAAGACCCCTGTCAGAGTTTTAAGTGTGCGTGGAGTTCCTGATTTATGACTTGACCTGACTTGTTTACTCTAAAGCAAGACTGCGGTGCTTGAGGGGTCCTTGGTGCTCTCTGAACTATGCACGGGTATCGTATAGGTCAGGGGTAGGCAACCTCGGCTCTTTTATGACTCATGGACTTCAACTCCCAGAATTCCTGAGTCAGCACAGCTGGCTCAGGAATTCTGGGAGTTGAAGTCCATGAGTCATAAAAGAGCCGAGGTTGCCTACCCCTGGTGTAGGTGGTACCTTGCTCGATAGTAGTAACTGTGAGAGGGATCTCGGAGTCCTAGTGGACAATCACTTAAATATCAGCCAGCGGTGTGCTGCAGCTGCCAAAAAAGCCAACACAGTCCTAGGCTGCATTAACAGAGGGATAGAATCAAGATCACGTGAAGTACTAATACCACTTTACAATGCTTTGGTAAGGCCACACCTGGAATACTGCATCCAGTTTTGGTCACCACGATGTAAAAAAGATGTCGAGACTCTAGAAAGAGTACAGAGAAGAGCAACAAAGATGATTGGGGGACTGGAGGCTAAAATATATAGGGAATGCTTGCTGGAATTGGGTATGTGTAGTTTAATGAAGAGAAGGGTGAGGGGTGACATGATAGCAGTGTTCCAATATCTCAGGGGCTGCCACAAAGAAGAGGGAGCCAGGCTGTTCTCCAGAGCACCTGAGAGCAGGACAAGAAGCAATGGATGGAAACTAATCAAGGAGAGAAGCAACCTAGAACTAAGGAGAAATTTCCTGACAGTTAGAACAATTAATCAGCGGAACAACCTGCCTCCAGAAGTGGTGAATGCTCCAACACTGGAAGTTTTTAAGAAGAGACTGGACAGCCATTTGTCTGAAATGGTATGCCTTAGCAGGGGGTTGGACTAGATCACAGGTCTGCAACCCGCGGCTCCGGATCCACATGCAGCTCTTTCAGCCGTCTCCTGCGGCTCACAGTCCTCTGCCATGTGCAGTCTAAAAAAAAAGTGGGACTAAAAAAGTTCAACCAATCAATTCAAATATGCAGGGTAGGTGCATATCTCGCCTTGGCTCCACTCTTCAAACCCTGTTCTGCGCATGCATGCATGTACGCGCATGGGAACACATTTTTTGCGGCTCCCAGTTTTTCCTTTTGTGAGGGAACCGGTTCCGAGTGGCTCTTTCACTGTTTCAGGTTGCTGACCCCTGGACTAGATGACCTCCAAGGTCCCTTCCAACGTATTATTATTATTATAACTTGGTTGTTTTCTTGCATTTCCTTACCCAAATTGGATAACATCATCAGTGCTAGTAAGGAGTGCAGTTTGCTGTCAGTTTAGATTCTAGTGGCTTACTGTGGTGCTTACTAGAGGTGGAAACTGGATAAATCTAAAGTATTTGATTTTGATTTAAGTCTTTTGCTATCATGTTCACTTTTTAAAAAATTATTTTGATGTACACTTATTGGGAAGCAAGCAGCAAACAGAAGTGCCTAACTTTTTGCAGTCTGTTAGCAATCAATCCAAACCTAACAACCAGCCCTGATGCTAAAGGGAGAAATGGCATGAACACCTGGGACATTATCTAAGACCTCTTTGCTGCAGTCTGTTGCATGAAGACACGCTCTGGCAACATCCTCCTTTTGCCACATCTGTGAATCTGCCTTCATTTCAAACTCACTAAAGGAGTTAGACTTAAATTAAATGACACTAAACTGGCAAGAGTAGCCAACAACCCAGAAGACAAGCTCAGGATCCAAAAAGTTCTTGACAAAACTTGAACATGGGCCTTATCCAACAAAATGAATTTTTATGTGGAGAAAAACAAAGTTTTACATTTAGGCAGGAAAATTCAAAGATGTAAGTACAGATTAGGAGAGACCTGGCTCAAAAACAGTAACTGTGAGAGGGACCTTGCAGTCCTAGTAGACGATCACCTGACTATGAGCCAGCAATATGCAGCAGTCGCCAAAAAAGCTAATACAATCCTGGGTTGTATAGAGGCATAAAATCAAGATCACGCAAAGTATTAGTACCCCTAGTAAGGCCACACCTGATCACCTGCTGCCGGCGTCAACTTCCCTCCGCCCTGTGCCTTCCCACAGAGAGGGCCACCTCAGGGTGCCTCCAGTCAATGTCGGCTGGCGCCCCCAGGGGGAGGGCCTTCTCTGTGGGCGCTCCGGCTTTATGGAATCAGTTGCCGGTCGAGCTCCGGATGGCACCTGACCTTCGCTCCTTCTGATGCGGTCTGAAGACCCATCTATTTGAACAAGCCGGCCTGGCCTGATGGGGGATGTGTTGGGGTTTTAATGGGGATTTTTATAATATTATTGATTGTTTTAGCTGGGCTACTATTTAATTCTTATTAATTTTTGTATTCTGTATTTTTATATATGCCCTGTTCACCGCCCTGAGTCCTTCGGGAGAGGGGCGGTATACAAATATAATAAAATGAAATGAAATGAAAATGAATACTGGAACCAATTTTGGTCACCACACTACAAAAAAGATGTTGAAGCTTTGGAAAAAAATTCAGAAGAGCAACTAAAATGATCAAAGGCCTGGAGACTGAAACATATGAAGAACGGCTGCAGGACTTGGGTTTGGCTAGTCCAGGGGTCGACAACCTGAAAAAGGAAAAGAGCCACTGGGAACCGGTTCCATCACACATAAAAAAAAGTGGGAGCCGCGTGCGTGCGTCCATGCATGGGCATGCGCAAAAATGCGCAAAACGGTTTTTTGCGCATGCGCGGACGCAAAGAGCGGCACCGCTGCCCATTCCGAGAGGTGCGCGCGCACCTCTCCGAACGACCGTAGGTGCGCGCGCACCTCGCCAAACCTCCCCAAACGTCGGCAGGTCTCCGTACCTCCGCGCGAACGGGCAGCGGCGCCGCTTCTTGGGAAAGCTGCCGCGGCCTGTCTGCAAAGCTGCCAAAAACGGCAGCTTTGCAGACGAGCCGCAGCAGCTTTCCCAAGAAGTGGCGTCGCTACCCATTCCGAGAGGTGCACACGCACCTCTCCGAACAACCGTAGGTGCGTGCGCACCTCCCCAAACCTCCCCAAACGTTGGCAGGTCTCCATACCTCTGCGCGAACGGGCAGCGGCGCTGCTACCCATTCCGAGAGGTGCGCGCGCACCTCCCCAAACTTCGGTAGGTCTCCGGATGGCAGCGGCTTGGGAGAGGTGCGTGCGCACTCTCCAAACCCCCACCATCCCATTTGCACAGCTGCCGTGTTCGTCAATGTTTGACGAACGCGGCAGGTCTCGGGACGGGACGGCGGCGGCTTGGAGAGGTGCGCGTGCACCACTGCCCGTTCAAAGAGGTGCGCGTGCACTGGGCGGCTGGGAGCCGCAGGAGACGGCTCAAAGAGCCGCATGCGGCTCCAGAGCCGTGGGTTGCCGACCCGTGGGCAAGTCTAAAGAAAAGAAACGGGTGACAAGATAGTATTCCAATATTTGAGGGGCTGCCACAAAGAAGAGGGCATCAAACTATTCTCCAAAGTACCAGAGGGCAAGACAAGAAACAGTGGTTGGAAACTGATCAAAGAGAGAAACAACCTTCCTAACAGTGAGGACAATTAACCAGTGGAACAGCTTGCCTCCAGACAGATCTCTTTTGCAACCAGCTATGTGAAAAAATATACATACATACATACATATATAGGGGTTTTTTGGCTTGATAACAAAGAATAAAGGGAGACTGATATGATCATTTCAAACTTATTTGTTCTCATCAGTCAGCCATACCCCTTGATTCGAACCTGGGCCGACTCCGTCTTAAGCAGTCAAATTGCTAATAAAGAATTTTTTAGGGAGGCTGAAATGATCATTTCGAACTTCTTATGTTCTCATCAGTCAGTCATACCCTTTTTATCTGAGATTCGAACCTGGGCTGATTATATATTAGGCAGTTGCTTTATATATAATCAGCCCAGGTTCAAATCTCAGATAAAAAGGGTATGACTGACTGATGAGAACATAAGAAGTTCGAAATGATCATTTCAGCCTCCCTAAAAAATTCTTTATTAGCAATTTGAATAATTTACACACACACACACACACACACACACATATATATATGATAGATAGATATATAGATATTGATATATATATAGATAGATATAGATATACACACACACACATATATATATATTTACATATGTGTGTGTTCGTGCACTACGTGTAAATAACAGAAAAACTTCCATAGAACTCTTTTATTTTAATCATAAAATGTTATATATTTCATAATATGTATACAGGCATACCAGCAGATATTTTACCTACTTCCAATTATTCCATAAATATAAATTGCCATAATGTGTCCTTCAATAACTTCACTAAAAAATTCTGCACTGTATTTCTGATTCCCAATCAACACCTTTGCCTTGGTTTTTATTTTCTATGTACATTAATGTTTAAACACATTTATTTTCTCATCAGCCTTAAGTTACTCCTCAAAGGACAATATTCAGAATTCAGTTATAGGGTTTCTAGCAGCTATAAAACATGTTCAAATTAATTTGCAGAAAATATTTGTATGCATATGGATAAAGACAACTGCCCTGATAAACCAAAGTAAATGGAATGGTAGTGTGCATTTTTTCCCCCCTTTCCCCACTCAGGCAAAGGTTGCATTCCTTATGGCTACCATGAATCTCCACTGAATATACTTCCAGGCTCAAATGACTTTTCAATAAAGGAAGGAAGCCCATAACAAGTTACAGCATTTTCTTTTTATTTGTTCCGAAAGTACAAATAATAAGATTTTAGAAATTAAAAACCCAAATCTTAATTTTCACGTAAAGATAGATAAAATGTTGTCTTTTTTTAATTTCAATGAGTTGCAATGAAAAAAATCACAAATCCCTGTTAAATGTATTACCAACATTTGAAATGACTTCTTTTAATTTTGGAGGCAAGAATTCTTACGCAGGAGGACAGGTTGTCCATACATGCTTATTTCTTAATCTCATTACCCTTTGCATTGTAGCCTTCTATATTACATCTCATATCATTCAAAGAGCTCCCTCCACCTTGTAATCTCATAAGCAGTTCCTGGTCCCAACCCATAAGTGTTTATATTAACAGAACATCCAGGTAATCAAAATCTTGTCTGCTGTTGCAATCTTTCTTTTTAAATATTTGATACAACAGCTCTCACAAAGTGCCATTTTAAAGTATTATCATTAGTAAAAAAAATGAAACATTATGAACATAAGTCGGTGCCAGCATTATATTTAACTCTAATTCTTAAGCTTTGTAAGGAATAAAACAGTATTATGATGCCTGAAACTATCACATAATGAATTGACATTGACATTAACAAGATACATCCTACAGCCAATCTTGTAATTTTTAAAACCTTAATTTCAACAAGGGATATTTCTTGAAATATCAAAGTAGAGGGAATAGATTTTTAGTTTAAAATACAGAAATAATGTGACTCCATTATTGGTAGAGGTGTTACAAATTCCAAATTGTTTTATTTCAATTTCAATCACTTTTCTCAAAATGAACCTATCTGAAACACTATTGATGCACTTCAGTAAATGTATTAATTGAAAATATTGTTTAATAATTATATAACAAAACATTTTAATAGAATGGATCCAGAGCATTATATACTCTAGACACTGTTAACTGATTTTTTTTCTACACCTCTCATATATCTTCACGCCAGTCTTGGGTTTGCCTCAGAATAGACCATACAAGAAATATAACATATGACAAAGTATTTGATGCTTCAAAGTAGATTTTAAAAATACCGAGGATCTTGTCAAAGCAATTTAGCTTAGTTTTCCTTTAGTTTCTTTAAATAGTAAGCTCTTGATTTTAAGGCTGTATCTGTGATGGTTTTTTGGATATACCAGGCAGGCATTTTTTTCGCAAACCATTTCTAAGAAACAGAAGCAGAAAAAGATGTGTTACTAAGTTGTTAAAAGACCAAAGTATCAATGGATTGATAAATGAAAGCAAGTTGTAAACACTCTGGGAAATTTTAATTTCTCTTTAAATATACATACCAAAAATGCATGAGAGGGATATCCACAAGTTACTCTTTCCTGATCAAGAGTATTGAGGGAATATTTTACATATTGTTCAGGAGTGGGTCTAAAAATGTTTGCTCTACGAAGTTTAGACATTTTTGTCATGACAAAATATGGTTGAACAGTCTGAAAAAGAAAGAACATGGTTTTCTCATTTGTAGAAATTGGTCACTTGGATATTTATAATATATCATGAAATACAAGTCATGCCAAATATTAAGATCACACAAAAATATTTAGAATTCAGCATCATGGGTGATTGAAAATCTCCATTGTTAGGTATATATTGGCTTTAGGAAGATGATAAAAGCAATTTGGAACAGGCTAGAAGAGATGAATGATTATTTTCAAATAATCTGGTACTTCAGCTTCCAATTCTTAAATCTGTGCAGATTTAATATGTAAAAGATCCCATCTTACAATCAAGGTAATTAGGCAAAGACTATTATCATTATAGATTTCTAGAAAAATGACTTAGTTATAATAATGGAGGCATTTTAATATTATTCATAGGATTGAACAGGCTTTTTAAACACTTTTTCTTTTAATTAAATTTATGTCCAGCAATTTGTATCTGTATATTGTCTTATCTTATTTAATATCTACAACAGTTCAATGCACGTGCTACAAAACAATTTAAGCATAGAAACTGCTATAGTGACAGCATATTATGTTAAGAATCACATGATTAACATAGGTAGTCCTCGCATACCAAGTGCTTCAGAGACCATTTGAAACTATGACAGTGCTGAAAAAATAAATTTAGGCCCAAATGTGTAGTATTCATAGTGTCATTCATGTCATTACATGAACATGATTACAAACTTCCAATGGGAAAACGGCAGATTGACGAGCTACCCTGAAGTGGCAGCCCACATCCATATGTTTCGGGCTCAGGCAGGTTTCTTTAACAACTACCTTGCTTAGCAATGAAAATTCTGGTCCCAACTGTGGTTTTAAGCGTTTCAACACCCAACCAGAATGAGCATTTAAAAGAGCCGGGAATTCTTGTCCATTTTGAGCTAGCTATTCCAATGACATAGTAAGCATTCCGAAGGGTGGGGACATGCGGAAATGTGATTTCCCACTTTGCAACAGCTTCAATAAACAACACAGCTGCTGGCCCCAATTGGATTGGCCTGCTTGGGTACAATAAATCATTGATTTAGAAGCAACATTGAATGATCTATGTCTCCTTTGTTCATACATGATTGAGTTAAAGATCAGTTTATCTGATATTAAGTGTACATAATGTATGTATCATGGATTAATTCATTAGGAACATTGTATTGAGGTATATTGAAATGGAAATTTAGTCTTCAAACTGCAATGTTCAATCATGGCAGTGGGTAGCACCAAAGGATAAAATATTAAATATTGTAATA
This sequence comes from Vipera ursinii, assembly GCF_947247035.1. Lineage (NCBI taxonomy): Eukaryota > Metazoa > Chordata > Lepidosauria > Squamata > Viperidae > Vipera > Vipera ursinii. The sequence continues at coordinate 78,652,723 of NC_139512.1, forward strand.
ATTACAAGTGGTATCATTTTGCAGTTTTTCACTTAAAAACTGATCTTCAGGATGTTATTTTGAAAAAAAAAAGATTCCATATTAACAGATTAGCAATTGCGTCTGATTCTTGGAGATTGCTTGGACACGTCCCTGCAGTTTTCTTGGCATGGCTTTTCAAGTGTTTCCCATGGCCTCCTTCCTAGGGCTGAGAGAGACAGTGATGCTACAAGGTCAAGCCTTGTGCTTAAGCCAGATTAGAACTCACCGTCTCCATGTTTTTAGCCTGAAGCCTACCATATTATTCCTATATTACCCATTTTCAATTAAGTTTTAGAGTTAGATTAATAAAACTAGATTCATTTTTTTCTGATCGTCATGTTTTCTTAAGATAAACACAACCTATTGCTTTTTACTAATACTTATCTGGTATTTTTAAAAAAATAATTTGGTACAGTATTGTGCTCATTTCTCCTGGGAGAAGGAAAAACAAGCACAAAATTGTACCGTCCTCTCAACTCCCAAAGCCACTCCAGATATCATGACCTGAAACATCAAGAACAAGGATGGATGTACCACTCTCATCCTGCTCTCACAAAAGACTGCAACCAGGGCTGTCAGGACCTTGGTCAGGCATGCAGGAGGCTCCTTCTGAAACCCAATTCAGTCCATTTGTTACCTGGGGCAACCTAATAGGTGCAGCTTCCCTGCAACGTGTGTGTATGTGTGTGTGTACAGTAGCTTGAATCCCAGCCCCAGTGACCCTCTTGTGGATGTTTTAAAAAACATCTCCCCACAGTGGAAAATAGGTTATTTAGATTGCTCTAAAATTTTGTCATTTTGGGAGATGTGGCGTGTCTTCACAGCCTTTTGCTTCCCATGCTCTTTTGACATTTCTAAATTTTTGCTATACTTTTTTGGATGTTCCTGATGTTGAAAATGGAAGTACCCTACCATACTGATGAAGGAGAGGAGACTAGAGTTTAACCTCATTTTATACGATGCAAGTAACCTTCTAGCCAGGAAAAGGAGGCACCAAGTGACCCTACAACTTTCAGTCAATTGCCTAAAGGGACATTTGCAACCACAAATTAAGCAGGAATTCCAAAAGTATTTCGAATCCCCAAGATGACAATGAGATAGCCTCCCCTGAAGCCAAATGACCAAGATGCTCTTGAAATACATGGCAAAGAATGTTCATGGAAGATTTAAAGACTCTAAAGGTCACATGGAAAGATGCTGAAGTACTCATCCAAGACTGAAAATGCTGGAGATCCCTTGCTACCCAATATGCTATATAACGTGAGGGTATAATGCTAAAAAATAGAATTCAAAAATTGTCAAAGAACTCCTGCAGTAAAAGCAAATAAATAAAAAAATTCCTGCAAATTAACTAAAAGCTCTCTATCAGCCAGATGATTTAACATAATAAAGCTTTAAGGATGGTATTTCATAAAGTCAGCACTATAATGAAAATAATTTGATTCAAGGAACTGCTTACTAATTTGTTTTTGGCAATGGTACCTACAATTGTCTTTCAGATAAGGAATAACTTTGGAGTGTATTTTAACCTCTAGCATCCCATACTATCAGGTTAATTAAACATACAGTATCAAAACGGATCACACTAACCTGCACAAGGACACCTTTGTCTTGATATTCCAAGCTGAGTGCTTGAGAAAAGATATCTGCAAAACCCTAAATATATATAAAGAAATATAGTGGTAGGAATGCCAAATATGAAATGCAATAAATCATATACTGTACATTTTTTCATACCTTGCTGTTGATTGTACACCATTTAGTATGGAAAATAGCATTCCAAACTAGGAACTTTGTACATTGTAAGGAAATGTGAGCAATACTAGTATCTCTAACTTGTATTGTATTATGATCAGCTAAACATATTCATAATCAATAGTATATTGTTCACACACCTTAAAAGAACAGGAAGATATATTCCAGAAAAGTCATAGAACTCAAGATTGTATTCGTGTTACATTATTTTAGATTATGAGGAACAGTCCAGTCACAAACAGGAGTTTTTTGGGTGTGGAACTCACATTTTGGCAATAACCGTGCTTCATTTTGCATTTTTGAACTTGCTGCTCATTTCATTTTTTCCTTGGTTCTTATATCAATACAGGTAGTTCTTGAGTTACAACCATTTGTTTAGTGACTGTTTGAAGTTACAACAGCACTGAAAAATGTGACTCATGATCATTTTCACACTTTTCGACTGCTGCACCATCCCCATGGTCACGTGATCAAAATTTGGATTTGTGGATTTAATTTTGCCCAGTGGGCAAATTTTTCTTGTTTGGGAAATTTTCAAGTGACTTGTGGACTCATAGGCCACTGCTCTGAGGACTCCCATCGGTCTGCTTTTGGCTGGACTTAATTGGCATAGTTCTGAGGTTTTAGTAAAGGTAATTGCTAGGGAATATTAATACAGCCACTAAACCCTATTACATTGTGTGAGTGAGCAGGACAGTAGAGCTGGAAGAAATGTGAACATTGTCAGACTTTGAAATAGTACTCTATTAATGTAATAGAAAATTGGACAATATGATTTTTTTAAACTGTGATCAAGATTCAATTTGCTAAGTAAAAAGTGAGTTCTAATTTTTTACTTGTAATTTTTAGAAAATTATATTTTTAAAAATATATTTTTAGATTTTATAACTTTAGTGAACATTTGTTAGTTACATTTATTTTATTCTTTAATACTACTTAAGCATTTTATACTGTTGATTTATATTTTTAAGCAATAATATCAGTTAAAAAACAAAGCATTCCCTCCATTATTTTTCTTGCAATAACCCTGGGGAAGTAGTTTTGACAGAGACAATATGATTGAGCCAGCGTTAACCAATGAGCTTCTATGGCTGAGAATGTTTATATAATTAGTGTACTAGGCTCACATGTTCCCTGACCCTCCCTCTAACGTGGCTGCCAGAACATAAGAAGTTCGAAATGATCATTTCAGCCTCCCTAAAATTCTTTATTAGCAATTTGAATAATTTACAAAAATAATGAGCTGTCATAAGTTGTGATTATATCCTGTGGATAGCCTTGAGTTAGGCCAAACAGGAAACAAAGAGTTAATTAGCAAGGCGTATTCAAAAGACTTTGACAAATATTTAACATATATATATATGTGTGTGTGTATGTGTATACACACACACACACACACGTGTATGTTTTGTAAATTAAAATGTATACATTCATAAAAACAATTAGGTGGTTTTAAAAATTGTTCTCGCATCAAAATACTTTCTTAAAACAGTGGCATTTGAGCCAACTTCAATTTGGACTCCTTGCACAAAGCTGATGTTAGAGGTCCTTGCCACACCTCTGAACAAGAAGAAACAAGCCGTTGAGTTCATGGGTGGTCGGTTTGTTTACGGTACGCTCTGGCATGCAGTATTGAAACAAACAGCAAAGTCCACCCTCGGAGCAACTGCCTTCCAGCACTCTAAATAGATGCCTCCCGGCCGGCCCCACCCCCCCACCCTCCTAGCTACATCTGGCATGAGTCCTGGTATGACAGCAAGGCAAGGAAGCGAGATAGGATTTCAGCTGCTCAGCTGGATGGCCTTGCGGTGCATTCCACAGGGTCCCCCTTCCAGCATACAGGTACGAGGGAGGGAAAGGGATGTCGCTGCCATCTCTGCTGCTGGTCCCATCCGCTACCTCTGGACGTCTCCATCCAACGATCTTATCCCCCCTCCCATTAATGGCAATCCCACAGAGGCTTGACAGCTGAAGGAGGCAACTATATTTTTAAATAGAATGCTTTCCCACACAAAAAAGTTATAGGTACAATTCATTTTAAAATCTGAATTAAAGAGACTAATTCCAAGGTGTCTGTATTCACTTTCATGAAATGAAATCATTATCCTCTTAAAAATACCATTATAAATGTTGCATTTGCCAATAAGCAGTTTAGTTGAAGAATGGGAAAAAAAAACAGTTTTCCCTATATATATACCTTGGCTGCTGAATAAAGAGCTAAATACGGAGCTTGTCCTACTGCAGCCAGAGAAGTGATATTAATTATAATTCCCTTGGACCTGAAAGAGAGACAAAATATAAAATGTAAGATTTGTTGAAACAAAACAAAAGTCTAAAATATACAAATGTTAACTATTCTTATGGCATTCTGTGAAATAAAGATGGAACACAACTAAAAGATGTTTCATTATGAAGTGAACATAGTGATACAGATATTATGTTCATTTTATGACGATGCTAAGTGAAGGCACTTACAACCTTGTATCCAAAGTTATGGCCATTGCAGAATCCGTGTAACTGCATAATCAAAATTTGGGCACTTGTCAGTCCAGTATTTTTATGACCAACCACAGGGGAGCTGCAACTGCCCCCCACTTCCTTCCTAATGACGTTGTACAATTTGGAAAAAGAGCCTTATGAACTATCATGAGAATAAGGAAGGCCATACCTCATATTGGCAGGGCATGCCTGTCAGCAGCTGCAGAAAAATACACACTTTTGAACTACGTATCTACTACATAGAAAATGAAGCTAGGCAATGGATTTTTCTCTATGCCTAATTATTGCCAAACTAGTACATTAGAAAGCCAAACTTGTGGACCTAATCGAGTCGATGAAAGACCTGGTAGTACTTGTGATTTATGAACAAGTACACAGATTATGGATGGATGGTAACGTTGAAATTCAGCTTTATCAACACTGTTAAGTTTTAATGGTAAAAATATTCTAATATTGTTAATTAATTAAACACATAAAAATAATGTTCAGATAACATACTAAGTCAGAATGAATGGCTAAATGTGGAATGCTAAAACGTAAGGCCAAATCTTATCTGAAATACCATTTGAAGTACACAGTTCATGTACAATGTAAGTAAATTGATTTCATAAGTAATTGGTTAAAAAAGCCTTGAACCTGACTCCTAGTGACTGCATAGAATAGCCATGTAGTTTTCAGGGCAAGAATGTAGAAATGGTCTGCTACTGCCTTCTTCCTGGCTGTTCTTTTTAAAAAAAAATTAAAAAAACAACTTCCCAATCTAGGATACAAACCTGAGATTTCTTAGTGGTTTCTCATACAAGTACGTTACTCTTCACTTACTGATTGCCTTGTTTAATTGACTGTTAAAAGTTACAACAGTTCAGAAAAAAACTGTCATTGTGACCAATCCTCACATTTATGACTGTTGCAGTGTCCTATGATCCCAAAATTATCATCCAGGCACTTCACAACTATCAAGCATTTAATGTACAACCATCATAGTTTCATGTGGTCACATAATTGTCTTTTGAATGCTTCCTAACCAGCTTGCAACAAGCAGAATGGAGCATGCAGAAGTAAAATTGTAGGTTAGGGTCGCATGATGTTTCACATAATCACCACAGTGACTTGCTTAATGACTGAAGGGGAAAAGATGTCTTAATTCTATCACATATGTTTTGTTTTGTTTTTTGTTTAGTGACTGTGGTATATAGTGACAGAATTGCCAGTTGCCAATTGTAGTTAACTGAGGAATGTCCAATTCTGGTTAGCTTTTTCAAGATTACCTGCCATTTGCTTTAACATAATTAACTTAATTTATTTTAAGAACTTCACCAATGAAAGAAACATTTTAATGACTTTCAGACAATTGAGTGATCAATCCATGCAATCAGTATAAGTATAGTCAATACAAAGGAAAATAACTGTTTACATGATGCATATTTTTTGTTATAAAGTACATTGCTTTCTATCTGCTACACAAAGACAATAAGCAAGTTCAAAATTAAGTAATAGTATAAAAAGAAAAACAAAATAAACCAAAAAATAATAAAAGCATGGTTTATAGTATTTTGATAACATAATTCTTTTTCCACTGATACAAATTGGAAAGTTTTGTATGGTTGGTTCTGCCCTTTTACAAGTTTTAGAATAAAAGCATAGTTCTAATACTCAGTTAATCGAGATTACAGCTTATTCATTTAAAAAGTTAATTTAATTAAATATTAAATCCCCAATGGCTCTTAAGATTTCCCAAGAATATAGGATTTTGTAGGATTATCTTTGTTTTTTTAAAAAATATTTTATTAATTTTTTACAATAACAATCTTTAGTGCTTCATGAACAGTGTGTTGTCTGGGTTCATATATTTAAAACAATCAATAATAAATAATTTCTACAATTAATATGTTGGTTGGTCCTCCTCTGCCAGTAATATTCTTTTGTCTACATTAAACAAATATAATTCTTAATATTTTCAGTATATACCAAGTTGAATATATTTTTTAGTATTTATGCATATAATAACATCAACATATGTTTTTAATTAGCTTGTGTTTCCATTGTATTTATAAGTCATCTTATTAAGTCATTATATGTCCTGTTTTCAACACTCTTATTGAAGCTTAGTTTCCCCTCAGTATTCAGACCACTCTTATCAGTCATAGTTTTCTCAAAATTCATTACCTTTAAATATCCAAACTTTTCATTTAAATAGACCCTTGACTCCAACTCTAATCTTCTTCTTTTGCCAGGTCACTTTCCAAATCAGTAACTTTGGCTTGCCAGGTTGTATTTTTGTAAGTGTTGTTGGGGACAAAAAAAAAAACCAAAAACAAATCAAGAAAAGTATCAGTTTTTTGTCTCCCATGTTTTAATGATTCTTCTGACAGTTCTTTAATCAATTTTATTAGTTTTTTTTATCCTCAAATTTGTTTTGAAGTCCTGGAGGATAAAGCATCTTTTTTGTCTTCTTTATTATAGTGAGGTTTTACAGATTTTTTTGTTTGTATTAAATTGTAGTTTTCTTCACTTGTAGTTTTTCTATTTAAGTCACTTTCATTTATGTTCTGTTGTCTGATTTGTTTGTTCATTCTTTGTTGTCATTTTTTGAGTATTATTTGGTTGTAGGTTTAGAGATATGTTCGTTTATATTGTCAAACTTATTTCTAATCTCATTATGGTTTGAAACAATTATCATTTGGATCTATCGCAGCATTATGCATATTTTCTCCTGGATTTGTTTCGTCTTGAGTCATTGTTCCTGCAGATCTTTGAAGCTCCAAACTGGGGTCTTCAGGAGAAGGTGTTTGGTATGGTTTTCTATCACTTTTAGATAAGTATATAATATCCATTTTATCTCTCCCCTGTATGTAGCTTTTCATCGGTGTCATAATCTTTTTAATTAGGTTTATTAACCCAGTCCATCTTAAAATCCAAACAGCCAGATCTTATATGTAGTTCTTATCTTTATATAATGGCTTTATAATCCAATACGTTTCCACTTGTCAAGGCACCACTGAAAACAATATTTTGTGACAGTTCTTTTCAGGGGTCTTGTAATTATCAATCAGTCAGGATTCAGTCCAAAGTATTTGACCATCTAAAAGTTTTCCAGTAATTTCTCCTTTAGAAGATTAGCCAAAGGCCAAGATTTTTCTTTTTCTTCAAACAGTTCTTAGGTTTAAAAATGCAGCTCAGTGTTTATAATACCAGACGGTCAGCAGTTTCACTCAGTAGTAGATAGCTCAATGCTTTGTTCCCAGCTGGGTCAATGCAGCTATAGTTTTCTCTATATATTTCATTGCCATAATTTCATCAATGCTTTTTCAGGTATAGCGTTTTATCAATTTTCTTAGCTTTCAAATTTATCCAGACTGTAGTATTTTATATTTTTATTCCCCATAAGGATTTAATTTACCGTTTCCGTCTATAGAAGTGTAGGGTGTAATCCCTTCCCTTCTCACTTTGGGAGGCATTTTGCTTCTTGGGGAGCTTTTCCAGGAAATCAAATATAAAATAGGAGAAGATCAAATTCCTCGCCCAGTTTCAAAGCATACTGTTCACTGGTGTGCTGGTTAGTGCGTTTGGACTTTGGCTGCAAGTAGCTTGGGCTGGTCAACAAAGTGTGACCAGCCTTTCCCCTGTTGGGCTAGAAGGCTTCCCCCCAAATCGAGCAAAACGACCACTGTCATTCCAGAATCATCGGGGCACCCTTCTTTTATTTGCTGCCTCTGCAGGGCAACTTATACTCATTTAGGGTCCCCTGGAAACTAGCCGTGGGGTGTGGAGGTCTGCGATCCCAGGACTGGGCGCTATGACGCAAAACCGGAAGTCAGGATTTTCTTTGTTTTTATAACACATGATCGTGAGATATTACAGCAGGGTCCAATTCAATGCCATAAATCAAAACACCAGCCTTTCCTCTGGGATGCCTTCAGGATAACAATAAAGCTGTATGTAATTTTATCATATTTTTACTAGTCTTCTCACAATATGAATACATAAAGTGATCAACTAGGTCAGGAAAAGGCAACCTTGGCTCTTTTATGACTCGTGGACTTCAACTCCCATAATTCCTGAGCGAGCTGGAAAAGAGCCAAGGTTGCCTACCCCTGAAATAGGTATATTCTAATTTTATCAATTTTTTCTCTTTACTGCACTCAAAGAAAACATATGTAATGCTCCCATTGTTGTTATAGTAACCTTTGTTTATACAACTGAAATTAAAATGCAGAAATGATAGGTAAAGGTAAAGGTTCCCCCGCACATGCGTGCTAGCCGTCTCCAACTCTAGGGGGCGGTGCTCATCTCCATTTCAAAGCCGAAGAGCCAGCGCTTGTCCGAGGACGTCTCCGTGGTCATGTGGCCGGTATGACTAGACGCCAAAGGTGCACGAAACGCTGTTACCTTCCCACCGGAGTGGTCCCTATTTTTCTACTTGCATTTTTACGTGCTTTCGAACTGCTAGGTTGGCAGAAGCTGGGACGAGTAACAGGCGCTCACTCTGTTACACGGCACTCGGGATTCAACCTGCCAAACTGCCGACCTTCTGATCGACAAGCTCAGCGTCCTAACCCACTGAGCCACCACGTCCCTCAGAGATGATAAGTCCAGATAATTTGGAAGTACTTCAGTCTCATTTAATATCTGAATTGAGCCTGTTGTTCACAAAATATACTGTTGGACAGGGTGGGGTTAAGAAGTATATGGCATAAATTCACTATCTTTGCTGTTAAATAAATCCAGTAGGCAGGGTGAAAAATGCTATTCCCAGACAAAATATACTTATTCAAAACAAGAGTTACTGACAATGAATAAGAGTAAATGTAAAACTAAGGTCCAATTCTCTCTCTTCACAGATAATAGTACTTCACTGAAGTACTTCCAAATTATTTGGACTTATCATTTCTGAGGGACGTGGTGGCTCAGTGGGTTAGGACGCTGAGCTTGTCGATCAGAAGGTTGGCAGTTTGGCGGGTCAAATCCCGAGTGCCGTGTAACAGCAGAAAACAGGGAGAATTGCTTGCAGAGCTTAAAAGTTCTTCTGCATAGTGAACAAAAGTAATCACAACAAAAAACAATGCCTTCAAAATCAGGAATTAGAGGTTTATTGAGGATATAGATTCAAACTGTTGGAAAGTGCCAAGAATGAAGTTCCAGGTACACTCTGGATTCTGAATAGAATAAATATTGATAAGATTTTTCAGGAAAAGTTTCATAACTGGAAGAAAAGAAATTCTGTTAGATGGTGATCTTCCTAGTCTCAAAAAATCCTAAAGATGATGAGATGAAATCAAGAGAGTACTGATAGCTGGAGGTAGAGAAGCACTTCTTGAAAATTTTAGTGTCAAACATTTCAGACCTTAAGGAGTGTAGTCTCTTCCACTGAAGTTCTGCAATACATTCAATGGGTCTTGATGTACATACCATACACATGGATAGTACAGCCCAATTATCGCAGTTTATTCATGTACTAATTATATTTATGTGGGCTACAATTGATTGGGTGGTCAGCAAAAGTTGAGATTACATTTATCAATACAAAATAAGATATCTGCTATACAAATACTAAAATACAGTAACATCATAGAGGAAACTTATGTAGTGCTGTAATAGCAGTGCTTTTTTTCTTAAAAAAAGGTGCTGGAACTCTCATCTTGGTGGGCGCAGGAGGCGGGGTGGTGGTGCTGCTGCAGTCACAGGTGTGAAGGGTGTTGGCGGCGGGCTCCCCTCCCTGGGGCCGGAGCCGGCACGGCTGGTGCTGTGGGAGCAGCAGAGCCCACTCTATATGGCGGGCTGTGCAATGCGGGCAGCGGAGGCGGTGCGGGCCAGGCGATGTTTTAATCTTATGATTTTAAAAATATATTTTTTCTATTGTAAGTTTCCCCAAACCTCACCATGTGGATTGCTTACAAATATTATATAATTGGTAAATAAAGGTAGAACATATGTTAAATATACATCAAATGATAATATGCTTCCCTACAAAGTCAATTGTTGCTCAATGACAGACCAAGGAGTTAACTCGGAAAGGCAAGAGGAAAATCTAGAAGAGGTCTGTGCAGCTCTTCAACATCTTCATCAACGATTTGGATGAGGGGATAGATGGGGAACTCATCAAATTTGCAGACAACACCAAGCTGGCAGGAATAGCCAATACTCCAGAAGATAGGCTTAAGATACAGGAGGATCTGGACAGACTCGAACACTGGGCACTATCTAACAAAATGAAATTCAATGGTGAAAAAAGTAAGGTTCTACATTTAGGCAGGAAAAATCAAATGCACAGGTATAGTATAGGTGGTACCTTGCTCAATAGTAGTAACTGTGAGAGAGATCTCGGAGTCCTAGTGGACAATCTCTTAAATATCAGCCAGCAGTGTGCTGCAGCTGCCAAAAAAGCCAACACAGTGCTAGGCTGCATTAACAGAGGGATAGAATCAAGATCACGTGAAGTACTAATACCACTTTACAATGCTTTGGTAAGGCCACACCTGGAATACTGCATCCAGTTTTGGTCACCATGATGTAAAAAAGATGTCGAGACTCTAGAAAGAGTACAGAAAAGAGCAACAAAGATGATTGGGGGACTGGAGGCTAAAACATATAGGGAACGGTTGCTGGAATTGGGTATGTGTAGTTTAATGAAGAGAAGGGTGAGGGGGGACATGATAGCAGTGTTCCAATATTTCAGGGGCTGCCACAAAGAAGAGGGAGTCAAGCTATTCTCCAAAGCACCTGAAAGCAGGACAAGAAGCAATGGATGGAAACTAGTCAAGGAGAGAAGCAACCTAGAACTAAGGAGAAATTTCCTGACAGTTAGAACAACTAACCAGTGGAACAACCTGCCTCCAGAAGTGGTAAATGCTCCAACACTGGAAGTTTTTAAGAAGAGACTGGCCAGCCATTTGTCTGAAATAGTATAGGGTTTCCTGCCTGAGCAGGGGGTTGGACTAGATGACCTCCAAGGTCCCTTCCAACTATTTATTATTATTAATTTGTAGAAAGGAAAGGCCCACACTGATAAATTAAAAATCTTTGTAGTCTGCAAAGGAATGCTGGTGGGCTTATCAATGATTTGGTGACTAGAGGAGCATCTACAGTGTTGGAGCTTGTAGTCACGGTAAGCCATGGAGGCACTAGGCAACATGACTTTCAGGACAGTGGTGGTGATTTTATTACTTGTAAAAAGAAGTCTGTGCTCTGTCCAAGGGTGCTTGGTAGGCTGCATGTACAGACCTGGTCTAGAATTTATTTTGGAGCATTCAACTATCTAGAGCAGGCATGTCAAAGTCATTTTGTTTGAGGCAACTTTTTATAAAAGAATTGCCATTAATTTTTTTTAATAAAATAATTTAAATCAATTTTTCACTTGATTTCAAATTAAATGAATGAGATTTTTTTAGTACAATTGCCAAATGCTATAAACTGGTTTTAGGTATATGTTACTGGAAGGAAAAAGCAATCCCTGTTGCGTTACTGATCCCAGAGAAACATTTGCATGTATGCAGGTATCCTTAGGGTGCCATAGTTATGGATGAGAAATATTGGTTGCAAAGTTGGCATTTCTGGATGTAATACAGATATTTTGGACTTATTTTTGTTTCTTTGCATGTTTGATATTTTTAAAAAGGCATATGCTACTGACTACGCTTATGCACATATGTAACATGATCACTGCTTGTCCAAAATTTTACTATACAGATAATACCCCCAGAAATTATTTTAGCCTTTTTAATAAATGTTGTTATTGATGTTAAGCTCACCAGGGAAAACATCATATATTGTTATGTATATACTAGGTTAATTATTTAAAGACTGAAGTGCAATATAACTAGATTCTAAATAATCTGTTTTTCAAAACACACAACAGTCCAAACAGTAAAAGTAAAGTCCAAATTAAGAATATTTCATTCTTAAGAATTGTTTAGATTCAAAATAGTTTTCAAGAGTGTACAAAAGATACTATTTTCCCCTAGAATCAGCTAAATTAGACATATTACATTGAGAAAAATGTTTCTCATTTCTTTCCTGTTACCTTTGATTTCATTGCAGAGATGTTAACATAAGAAATAGATTATTTTGTTATCTAATTTTACCTTCCAAAAGACAGAAGCAGATGAAAAATGTGAGGTTCTTTCCTGTTGGCTTTTCTGAATTAGCTGTTTTAGATTCTAAAAGTTTAGTTCCTAAAGAAGTAATCCTGTAAATAATTTTAATGTCCTCCTCTAGTGCAGGCTCTTTTATGACTCAAGGACCCAACTCCCAGAATTCCTGAGCCAGCATGACTCAGCTTGGAAACCTCTCCCTTTCCCCTCAGCATGGCTGGCTCAGGATTTCTGGGAGTTGAAGTCCACGAGTCATAAAAAAGAGCCAAGATTGCTAGCCCTGCAATAGGCTTAGGAAAACCAATAAGGGAGCTGGGTTGTTTGTTGTTGGGGGGGGGGTTGAAAAAAGAAAAGGTTCCGGAACGCCGTTCTGAGCGTTCTATGAGAAAAAAAGCCCTGTGTAATAGATGCGAAAAGGTTTTCTATTAAAGCTCTTTTTGAGTGCTTGCAGAAAGCCCACAGCGTAAGCGTGGATTGAATTCCTGGCAGGAGTTGTTCCACAGTGCAGGCACCCCACTAAAGCAAATTTCAGTTGCATCAGAGTCAACAAAATGCTTTGTTGTTTTGTATGGATTAAGCCTGTTTGGACATCTTTATAATCAAAAACATATGAAGAAGAGCAGCTATCTTTATTGCACTGAAAATGATGGTGGCAAACAATGAAAAAAGAGAGGATCAGAAAGCCAGAGCAATTCTTTCTTTCCACTGCATCTAAATCTCTACATTCCTCTTCAGATGGAGCATAGTAAGGTAAAACCAACAAAGGAGGGGCAAGGATAACTGAGGTAGCATATAATTGGAGGCAGAGATGCCTGCATTAAGAGTGAATGATAGGAGTGCCTCCCTTTATTCATTTTCAAAGGCTTATGAAGATGTATGCTTAAAATAATGCTTGTGCACTTCCTCTTTGATTACAACTGATCAAGGAAATAACTCAGCTAGCTACCAGAAAGTATCATTAGATGCTGTGGATGGTGCTGATAACTGCTCCATAAACTGGGCTGTCTGAGTCATGGGTATTGTATAGACGCGGTGGCTCAGTGGGTTAGGACGCTGAGCTTGTTGATCAAAAGGTCGGCAGTTTGGCAGGTCGAATCCCGAGTGCCGCGTAACAGAGTGAGCGCCTGTTACTCGTCCCAGCTTCTGCCAACCTAGCAGTTCGAAAGCACGTAAAAATGCAAGTAGAAAAATAGGGACCACTCCGGTGGGAAGGTAACAGCGTTCCGTGCACCTTTGGCGTCTAGTCATGCCGGCCACATGACCACAGAGACGTCCTCGGACAAGCGCTGGCTCTTCGGCTTTGAAACGGAGATGAGCACCGCCACCTAGAGTCGGAAACGACTAGCACGCATGTGCGGGGGAAACTTTACCTTTACCTTTTATCTGTAAGACGGTTTAGGGAAAAACGTATTTTCACCAGATCAGTTTAATATACTAAATGTCCTTTTCCAAGATACAGAATTTTTAGAGAATACCATTTAGAAAGTTGTTCTTATATTTCAAAAACTTTTAAAGCAATGCTCCTATTGCTATAAGTGTTGCTTTACAAGAAATGCTAGTGGTACTACCCTTGACTGTAGAAATAAGAGAAAACAAAATTAATATAAGCAAAGGGGGGAAAAATAAATCAGACAAAGAACAAAAACAATCACTTATTTTTTTGCCAGAGAAATGCAGGGCAAGAACCAAATTGTGTTATAGGTACAACAATTGAAAAGGAACTCAGCCTCATTTTTGGGTACATGTATACCTTTCACCACAATCTGAGTTACTGAATGTATATTGCACATTATGCAGAACTATCAGTAATGTGTTAAATAGTAAACATGAAAAGCTAAATGGGAACCTTAGTCCTGAGAATGTGACAAAGCTGAACTCAGAAGCATTCCAAAAGTGTAAAATTGATATGGGGAAGACCTATCAAATCCAGGAGACTGCAGCAAGAAAAAGACGACTTCAGCACCAATTTTAATTTCAGCAAGAGTTTATGTGAAACCAAGGAAGATTTTGCTCAATCAATCAATATTAAACACTCAATAGAGAAAAAAAAATACTTTTAATGGCCAAAATCTCTTAAGGTTTTTTTCTTTCTTTCTCCAACCATGATCTGGACAAATGAGCCTGGATATAAAAATGGACTACTTAGCAAAGGAGGGGGAAAAAACTGCAGAGAGCAGAAGACACTTTAATGCAGAACCAAATACTGTGGTTCAAAAAGAAGTATATCCAACTGAATGAGGAAGATATACTAATGATAGCATGATTTTCTGTGTCCATTTTGAGGAATATAACTGGAAGGAACTGAAAAAGGAATAATTTTTAATTTTCAGAAAAATTATGTATCTCGTGTAACAATGGCATAAATGGAAAAATGCCAAAAGTATGATCTACACTAATATTGAAATATTGCCATCTCTTAGCCCCCTATTATTCCAGAGCCTTTTGCTTTTGTGCACACATTTTCTGTGCCTGCCATGTAAGTAGAGCTTGTTTTCTCTATTCTCTGTTTTCCTTCCACTGACACTCAGGAAAGGCTTTAAGGTTATTCCCAGGAATATCCCAGAAACATAGCCACCCCCACAGAATAGCTTGTTGTTGAGTTCTCACTGATGAGTCATTCAGGCTTTTTAATTCCATTTTAAAAAGAAATCACCAAACGGTGGAAAGAAAATAAAAAAGGACATCAAGTAAAGATAGGCTTTCACGGTCTGATGATTCATGTACCCAATCCCATGACTCACAGAGCATTACACTGCCAATAAAACATGGAGGCCTGACTGATTAGTCACAGTAATGAATTTTTCAAAGAAAGGATTTTCCCCTATAAATAATAATGGCTGTCTGGATGTGTTTATGTGACTCACCTTTCCACCATGCGAGGAAGCACCAATTGTGTCATCTGAAAAAAAAAATAAGAAAACGATTGAGTAATAGGCAGAAAACAGACTGAGGAAAGCCTCTCACAAAACAGCTGACCTCTCTTCACCTCAAAGAATTATAGAAGAATTTGAAGGCCATCACTTGTATGGCAGTGTATTTTTATTCTATTTATACATTGCGGGTCTCTGTTAAAATATGTTGAGCAACTCGGATAAAAGCTGCACTTATAAACAATTTAATGAGTCTTGTCTGATTTTGCATTATTAGAGAATAGCTTCAGAACTTCTGCATGTTACACAGGTGAGTTTCATCAAATATCTATTGCTAATACCAGACAATGCAAGAAATAAATTTAATTAAAATCACAGCAACAAAAGCAAAAGTGGTTGAACAATGCAACTGTCTGAGAGGTATCAGGAATGGCAGTCTAGACCACTTAAAAGAATATGGAACAAAAGTCAACTGATCATGGATTGCAATTCCCATACGTCTCAGCCAGCATGATTAAGTGGGAGGTTGTATCAGGCACTTCTCATAATTCATTCCATCTTACATGAAGAGAAGGCACAGGATAGATAGACAAAAACCATGAATAACATTTTCCAAGCTGTTGATCACAGAAAGAAATCAAAACCTTTTGTTTTGTCATTTTTTAACGGTAAAAATTTCCATTATTTTGTAATCACTGAGTGAGTTGGGTGGCCATATAATGTAAGTAAATAATCTAGAAAAGCAAGCCACTGAAAGAGCTAGAATTATTCTACTTTGCCACACATCACCTAGTGCTGCCATTTATCTTATGCAACAATTTGTATTAGCCAGCTTTTAACATTAAAAACTGATTCTAAAAAAATATTTTCTTACTTATTTCTCATATGAAATAAATTGTCGTATCAGAAAAATTGGTTCTCTGGCCAAAGCTATGATGAATTTAATCTGTATTTTAATGTATCAAATCTAAGAATACCGTACTATAGCAGTTACCATTAAAAAGAATGCATTTTATCAAAAAATATAAGCTACTGATTTTTACAGCGCAATCGCCATTATGAGAATATGATCTAATCTCCAAGTTCCATTTTTAATCTAATTCAAAATGCAAGTTTTATGGCCACAACATCTGCACTAATGTTGAACTTCTTTTGCCACCCGTTCCCCTAATACAGTCTGTCAAAGAACTTAGGAAAATGTAAACCATGCAAAATTTTCTTTGACATTTTATTGTTAACCCTTTAAAAATTACATTGGTTGTTTATGATAAATTATCATGCAGTTACTTGAATTAGATAAATTAAAAAGATTATATTAGTGACAGATGATTACATTTCAGATACAAAATGTAATGGAGTATATTAGGGACCAATGTAGTGTGTGTGTGTGTGTGTGTGTGTGTGTGTGTGTGTGTGTGTGTGTAATGGTAGTATATCAGGAACCAATTTAGTGTGTGTTTGTGTGCGCGCACACACATACATATACATACATATATATACGTTTGTATGTATGTAATGTATGTGCGAATGTTTTTTTGTTTCATTTTGTTTATTGTCCTGTATTTTATTCCCTATGATAAAACAATAAACTTATAAAAAATATTTCTGTCTATATTCGAGAATAAAGGAAATTGCTTAGAGGAAAAAAAGAAGAGAGAAAATAAGGAAACACTAATATCGGACGATTACAGAGTTATTTTACATACCTCAAAGTATGTGAATTATTTCGCCTTAACTCATAGTTAATTATTTAGGCTTAAATATGAACACAGATTAGGTATAACTTCAGTTACTGATGAAAAGCAAGATTACCCAATTCTTTACATAAGAAATATAAAATTCTCTCTATTTCCAGCCTTCCTAGGTGAGTCAGAAATGGCACAAATGAGAAATAATTTTTTTCATAAAAGCAAACTTTTTTTGTGGGGGGGGGGAATCTCCAGGGGAGACAAGGTCAGAGAAGAAAACAGATGGGATACAGAAGCCTTATAGAACCACCAGCAGTGGCTACAGAATGCTTGAAAAGTACAAGAATAGTACAAATTACTTCAGTCGACATGAGTCCTGAATATATTATATTGTCATGTGCATGATATGGATGCAACACTTGACTTCCTCAAGCATGTAAGGTCTATATCAATGCTGTGTGATAATGGAAAATAGTTCAAACAGGAAAAGATAGCTTTTTATTCTACACAATACAATATTTCCTACACTATTCTTTATTGCTATATTTATTTTATTTATTTATACTTTGCTCTTAGCCTGAAAGTATCCCAGAGTGAATCTACAGAATACAAATAAGACAAGCTCTGCCCTCAAGAGTAGCTTAAGTGGGGAGTGGCAGGAATCCCAACTAGGGCTGACCTAGGACAGTGGGAAAGTGTCATAGGGGGAGGTTAGGGGAAGGTCCTGAGTGGGTCAGTTCAGTGAGTGAGTTGGGGAAACTGAGGGAGAGCTTGGGAAGCCCAGCACAGGGTATATACATGTGTAGAAAGGCCAAGGGATGGTAAGGTAAAGTGGGACGGGAGCACAAGAATGCCAAGGGTTGGATAGCATGGTGGAGTGTTAGCACATGCAGCCAAGGAACTTACCAAAGCAACTTCTGAGCTTTCCTGTCTGCTTCCCTATTGACTTTGCTTGTGGAAAGCAGGCAGGGCAAGGTGCAAATGGCAATCCCATAACAATGGAACACTGCAACCATTAAGTATGAACCACTTACCAAGCTCCCAAATCACAATCACATGACTGTGGGCTGCTACAATGGCCAAAACTTTGTGGGCTGGCATGTTTATTCAATGCTGTCACAACTTTGAACAGTCAGTAATCAGGACTACCTGTAGTCCAAACTTTATTAAAATATATATGTTTAAAAAATAGTTGACGAGTAAATGGGGCATATTTCAGGTTCAAAGTTATCTTAACACAATATTTAACACACTCTGACAGATCCTCTCCTACATATCCCTACTAGCAAATGACAAAATTAATAGTGTTAATAAGCAGAGGACAATTCACACTCCTACTTATTTAAAAGGGAAAAAAACATGTAATAACACAATAATAAAAATTGATTATATGGTATCATGTATCATTTTCCAGTAGAGGCCTGCAACATTTACTGTTTCTAGAAAGCGATTATACTTAAATTCAGATGAAATAAAAAGCTGTATTATACAAATAATAAATTAGGAATAGTGAGGAGTGCTGGTTGTTCCCTTCATATCAACACCTTTTTAGTAGATTTATCTGTTTGACCTCAACTTTTGATAAAAGAGATTTGCTCAATTTCAAAAGACAGAGAAACATTGCCTTGAGATTTTGAAACGAAAATGCCTCACAATATTGTTTGGGGGAAATGGCAACAATATGCCATTATCTCAAGTAAAGTAGAGAAAGTAACAGTCTTTCTCTTTCAAAGTGGAAATGTCAGGCTTCTAAATGAAACATTTTTAAAATGATATCCAGAGAAAAGGGAGAAGAAATGCCTGAAACATCTAATATAACTTAAAAAAAATTAAATGGAACATGGAATAAAAGGAAATGAATGAATAAAACTAAGTAGAAAAAATACGCAGGGAATTACTTGTGGAATTACTGAGATTCAATTTGCCATATAAAATGAAACGATTGGAAAAACCATGTAAATATGGTTTAGGCTCTGAGTTTTCAAATGTCCTCTGTTGTTGTTGTTTTTTTTTTGCCTGAAATAGGATTCTTTAAAAAGTGTTACAAGTCCATCTGCTGCAGGTAGTCCTTGACTTACAATAGTTTGTTTAATGACCATTCAAAGTTACAATGGCACTGAAAATAATGACTTATGACCCTTTTCCACACTTACAACTTTTGCAGCATCCCGGTCTCACACGATCGAAGTTTGGCTACTTGGCAACTGACTCATATTTATGACAGTTGTAGTATGCCAGCATCACCTTTTGCAACCTTCTGACAAACTTACTTAACAACTGCTGTGATTCACTTAACTGTAGCAAGAAAGATCATAAAATAGGACAAAACTCACAACAACTATCTCATTTACCAACAGAAATTTTGGGCTCAATTGTGCTTGTAAGTCAAGGACTACCTGTATTTCTGATGTTGCATATGGATACCTTCTACATGCCACTTTTCCAGAGTAAGAAAACATTTTTTTAATAAATATCAAAATGGCTTGGCAGGCTGAGGTATGAACAACTTCAAGTACATTTTACCTTTTCTTCTCCTAGAAAGCCTTATGCTATTAGCATATGTAAAAACACTTCTAGAGGCTGCTAGAAAAAATGGACTTATGGAGAAACTCTAGAGCAGACATGTCAAACTTGCGACGTCACGTGACGTCACGCAACGTATCAGGATGGTTTTGCCACTGCCGGCAATGGGGTGGGCGTGGCTTCCACGTGAGCTATACGGCCCGCGGGCCGGCAGTTTGACACCCCTGCTCTAGAAGGAAGCCTGTATAATTGAACCTGCTTTACAGAGAGGAAATTGTACAGAAATTGTTTTAGACAAATTTTATTTTATTTTATTTATTTATTTTATTTTATTACTCTATAAGCAATATAGTCAATTCTCCTGCATTAGCACAACTTCCCAAAATGGCACTTACCTTGCACATAGACAGGGCATTAACATTTATCATCTTGTCAATTTGCTGTAATGGGAAAAACAAAACAGCATTATTATGAATTCTTGATTTAAAAGTTTGCAAGCAACTAAGATGACTAGAGTATATACTATGCACAAATTATCTGGTCAAACTCGGGAGCTCAATTGGCAACTTGGTAATTTATTGATCTAATGTGATTTCTGGATCCAGAATTCAAAGTACAGTACTGGAGAATCAGAAATTTAATTCATTTTTCTTGGCAGAGTTGTTACAACCATGCTATATCGATGTGTTATCTTAAACTTTGTTTTTTAAAAATATTTAATTTAAAATATGCCTTAAAATTAGCATTTAAGGAAGAGGTCCCCAACCTTTTGGGCACCAGGGACTGGTTCTGTGGAGAGGGGTTTTTCTGCAGACCGGAAGGTGCGTGGTTTTTGTGTGCTGCCTGCATTCCACCGATGGGGCTTTGCTTGTTTGTGCGGACCGATTGCTGGCATGCCTGGTACTGCTCCACGGACCGGGGGGTTGGGGAACCCTAATTTAAGGTCAAATTGTCTTGAAATTTACATGGATATAATCTCTACAGTGATAACTAAAGTCAGAGAGGTGTTTTTTTTCCCCCTGGAAAAAAAAAGGGATGATATCCCTTCTTGAATGCAGAGGACATGATTATTGATACTGATATGGAAATATAAGGGATTAATTCACTTCTTTAACCTTGCTAAATATAGTACTTTGAAAACTATAGATTATAGCTTCAGCATCTCCGAATTAAACTAATGTTCAGACTAGAACACATACAGACTGAATGAAAAAAATAAAATTATCACACTTAGGATGAATAATTATGAAAAAATAGAGCACGTGAAGCAAATGGTAAAATTAAGACTCTCCACTTCGTGATCTCTTCACCTGCAAGATACTGCGATTGGTTTGAGCCTAATTGCACAGATTGTTGTGTTTTGATAACAAACCTATACGTGACGTGTATATAAATTATTAATGCTTCTCTTCCTTTTCTACAGCATCATAAAGCACCAATAAAAGAGATTAAGACTGGACTTCATTGATACCCAACATTAGAATGCACTGGGTTCAGACTTATCCACTCAACATTGGGAATGAAAATGTGGTTCAAATGATTTCCTTTCCCCTTGGCATTTCCCCAAATTACACTCACATTCATCACATGTCAGATGTGCCCATTTTGAATGGAAAATCCGCTACTATTTGTTTTAAGTGTTTTTATTTTATCACAAATAGATATTTTTTTCGAGCGATAGGATTTAAAGTTTAATTATAGTTATTTAGCATATTTTAGTTTAAGTTTGTTAAAGGCAATACCCTGTATTGAGCTCTGGGAAGTGGGGGGGGGGGAAGGGGGAGGGAGGGGAATTGGGGTTATGTTTAAAATGTACTAGATAATGTATGTTATGTTTATGTTTAAAATGTATTGTAAAACTTTAAAACTCTTTAATAAAAAAAACAACCAAATAGATATTTTTGTTATTTCTGGGTTGTGAGCTGTCCAGAGCTTCACTCAAGATGGGCCTCTATAAAATGTTTTAAATGAATACATTCACTCATTCGTCAAGGATTTAAGAATGAGTCTTGATGGGAGAGATGTTGCAAATACAAGTCCTGAGTCCTGTTGCAAATACAAGTCCTGAGGGACAAAATCTTCTTAAAACAAAACTCAAGAGAAGGTGGCTGAGGACGCAGCAGAGCAAAAGAAGACATAAAAGGCAAGTAAGGTAAAGACTGAAAGAAAAGCAATATCACAATTTGAAATAGCAAATATCTATATACTTTTTGGATCCAAATTACATGCTTGTGCGATCAAGGAGCAAGTACAACTTTCTATTGTTTTTTTTTTCATTTTGCTTTTCAAAGCAGCTTAAAGAACTCCTACATAATAATCTACTTTCTCATCTTGAATCCTTGTGTGAAGTGTGACATAAAACAATTGAACATAAATTGGCAATAAATCAAATCCCTTAGGTCAGGATTGTCAAACTGCCAGCCCGTGGGCCGGATACATCATGCCAAAACCACGCCCACTCCATTGCCGGCAATGGCAAAACAAGTCACGACACCTGACGTTGCGAGTTTGACACCCCTGCTTTAGGTATTGTTTTGGGAGCTGGGGTGGAATTTTTATTATCATAGATTTTCATTTATCGAAATATAGTTAATATAAAGTACATTGTAATTAATTTATTTAAAAACTTCATTTTACTATTTTATGTGATATTGCTTAACTATGTATACAATACATCTTACATGCATTTTACCAAAATAAAGTGCAGCTCAGAGAATCAGGTTATGTTAAACACAAAGCAATTCCTACTCTTTATGGCCATTAGAGCAGCCCCAATTATTTTTTTTGCATGTGAAATACAATCAAAATAAGAGGCTTCTACAAAACTGAGAGGAAAAGATGTAAATGCAACATTAATTCAAAATGAGACTAATGCCCTTAATATTAGGGTTTTTAATGAATGTATTGAAGGTATGAAGTATTCTGACTCCTTGGTTTAGGATTAGTCATTATACATTTTAATTTGAAGTTAATGAACTGTTCATAGGACTGTTTCTAAATCTAGGGAGGGGAGATGCTAATAGGTTCTTATTCATACTCTTGCAGTTATGATTCTATTAACAAATAAAATAAAACCAGTGTTACTCTTAACAAATATTTAAATTTAATATTAAATATTAATTTTAAAAGACAGGTGTGGAAGGAAAAGAATACTCACTCTATCTAAATCTGGAATCTCAAGGAAATATTCAGGATAATCATATGAAGCACCCACATTGTTCACTGAAATATAAATAATTTTTAAATATACACCTTGAATGTATCATATTTAAAAATTAAAGTTTTGAGAGCACTGTGTTTAGCAAATAGTTAAGTAGCATGTCACGGACATCCCTAGTTCCTATAAGCATCAATGCCTGAGATTATGCATGTATTAAAGTTTTTTGTTATTAATCAAGGCAAAGAACAGCAATGAACACAAAAAGACTGTCAATATTGTCACTTCTGTTAAAATCATAAAGCACCAGAAAGGCTAATTTGGTTGGATCCAGACTTAGCCATACTTACAACAGATTCATGTTTGTTTTCACACATGACATAAAACCAGGATTGTCTACTATGGTTAATTTAACAAATCATAATGGCCTGGATCACACATAACACTAAGCTATAACAAGATGATTCATATGTTAAGCTAAGCCAAATAGCTCAATCATTTTGTTTGATGTGTGAATTTTGCTGCTGAAATCAACAGGACTTACTGTAATTTATCATGATTTCAATACATCTGTTTTAAGAGGATCTCTGGATTTAATCTATGTTTAAATGTCAACTCATCAATTACAGTCTAAATTCAGTTTGATCCTGGCCTACCAACTTGGATCTGACTATAATTTATAATTATAAATTAAATAACAGATTAAAATACAGCTTCTCAGTTTAGTTATAGCAAATTAACTGTTCCACTACGCAGGAACAATCCCAATTTCTTTATGCTAAAATATGGTTCACTGGACTAAATTAAGTTTGGATCAAGTCACTGTAAAGTATGATTTTAAAAGTATGCAAATGCTAACTTATATAACTGTGTTTGATTGGTACATACAGCTACAAAAACATTACCAGCTAAAACAGTGTAACATACAGCAGTTCTTAGGATGAAGAACTTTATATGTCAATGCACTCTAGTTACTGAACTTTAAATGACATATAGTAATCAAAGAGATTAAATTTTAAAACAATGCAAACAGCAACATTCCAGCAAACATGTTAGATGAATGTAGTTGAACATTCAACCTAATTACATGGCAATACAGAACTGAATTTGTATTTATCAGACAACTCATAAAATTATGAATTGTACTCTCATTATTCTTAAACATAAAAGCGTTGCCATTTTTGCCAATAAAACACAGTTATATGAAAAAATATATTTGGATAATCTAGGTTGTTGGTGTTTTGTTTTTTTTTGCATCTCCTTGTCCTGAACATTAACACACACTGATTAACAAATAACCCTGTGTACAGCTTGACACTGTGAAAAAGCATTCACCTCTCTAGTTTAATTAATTAAATACTTTACTAAACCATCACAAATGATTTGAAACAATCCTATACTATATAAATCTCATAAACTTTGGCACCCTTTATCTCAGTGAAATTCTTATCATATTGATTCTACAGATATGTCATGGTCCCATTTCTGAAGAGTTGCATTAAAAAGTCACTGCCTATTAAGTTTGAGGAAAGTTACAAAATGATTTCTAAAATCTGGAGCACAACCAATCCTCAGAGACAGAGTTTTGAAATGGAGAAGACTTGAGCCAACAATGAATCTTTCCAAAAGTGACTATTCTGTAAAAATCATAAAAGAAAACAGTGTAAAATCATCCAGGAAGTCATAAAAGCTTCAGAACATCCAGAGGTCTGCAGGGTTCTCTCGCTATGGTTTATCCCATCAGAAAAGTACCAAGTAAAAATGAAATTCATGGAAGAGGTTAAAACCCAAGAACACTGATGCTCATTTCAAATTTGGAAAAACAAAATAAAACAAAACAGATTTTCCCCTAAATAAAACCCAGCACCTGGATGACTGGATGATTGACTGATGAATCAAAAGTGAATTGTTCTGGGCTACATGGATATCATTAATGTACAGCAGAAATCATACAATGCACTCCACAAGTAGAATCTCATACTACTGTCTAGCCTGGAGGTGATTGTGTAATGGTTTGAGGATGCTTTTCTGTCTCAGGATCTAGCCAACTTGCCATTGTTTAAGAAAGATCTGCTTTGTATCAGAAAAATTTACAAGGAATACAGATCTCTTAACCATAATGGGGGAAAGGCAGCAAGACAGTGATTTAATAATAAGGGACCTTGGAGGTCATCTAGTCCAACCCCCTGCTCAGGCATGAAACCCTATACCATTTCGGACAAATGGCTGTCCAGTCTCTTCTTAAAAAATTCCAGTGTTGGAGCATTCACCGCTTCTGGAGACAGGTTGTTCCACTGGCTAATTGTTCTAACTGTCAGGAAGTTTCTCCTTAGTTCTAGGTTGCTTCTCTCCTTGACTAGTTTCCATCCATTGCTTCTTGTCCTGCCTTCGGGTGCCTTGGAGAATAGCTTGAATCCCTCTTCTTTGTGGCAGCCCCTGAGATATTGGAACACTGCTATCATGTCCCCCCTCATCCTTCTCTTTGTTAAACTACACATACCCAATTCCAGCAACCGTTCCCTATGTTTTAGCTTCCAGTCCCCCAATCATCTTTGTTGCTCTTCTCTGTACCCTTTCTAGAGTCTCGACATCTTTTTTACACCGTGGTGACCAAAACTGGATGCAATATTTGTCAACCAGAAGTCAGTCTTACAAGGGAATGGATGAAGAATAAATACAATGTTTTGAACCAACCAAGCAGAAGTCCATGGAAATATTATGGCTATGCTAGAAAATCTTCCAATGTTTTTGAGTTGAAACAATATGCCATAGAAAAAATTGCTTCAAATTCCTACATAGTGACGTAAGAGATTGATCATCAATTACAGGAAGCATTTGGTTGCAGGTACTGCAATCAGTTATTGAATCTAATGGGGTCATTGGTCACTGCAAAGTGGATGATTTTTTTAAATATACTGAACAACCAAACTTTCAGTCATTTCATACATCAATAAGCCTACATGAACGTAATAATATTCAGCAACAATGACATGCAGAAATTCAAAATAACCAAAAGGAGGTAAATACTTTTGCACAGAACCGAATATGCCTTTTCAAAATTGGCTCCAGAAAATAAATGAATAAAGTTTATTAACTATCCTATCAGCCTTCTTTCATTTAGATGCAAATTTTAACTACTTATTTTCTACTTCAAATAAGCATCCGTTAATTGTACCTAGAGAACCAGTTTGGTGTAATAAGTAAAGGCACCTGGCTAGAAACTAGCAGACTATGAGTCTAGTCCTGCCTTAGGCATGAAGGCAGCTGGGTAACTTTGGGCACTCATTTTCTCTCACTGCTAGGAAGAAAACAATGGCAACATCCTTCACGAAATCCTGCCAAGAAAACTACATGCATTTCTCCAGGCGGTCATCAGGAGTCACTCTCTAATCAGCTGAATTATTTTACAACCGATACTGTAAAACTACTGTATGATTATTTGCTCCAATATGCCAAATTGCTATCATGAACTGCACATCAATATCATTTATAGCCCTATTAAGAGTATTTGTTCACGATGTCTAAGAATAAATGATCCTCTTCCACTGAGACTGAATTAGACTATAGAACATTAGATGGCAGTATAAACCCACACATGGTGTACATGATCTTTGAAATCTCTCAATAAGGAATATTTGAGTGGAGTGAGGAGAGCAAAAAAGACGGAAATTTATTTATTTATTTTAATTCCATTTATATCCCGCCCTTCTCCGAAGACTCAGGGCGGCTTACAAGCTTAGAATAATGCAAAACAGTAGCCTTAATAACAATGTTATTATTAAACATTTTCTTTCAGTCCCAATTTCTTGTTTTTAAGATGTTTTCTGTTTTGTTTCCATGTTTCTAAGAGGTCCATTTTTTACAGATTAATTAAATGTAAGTGTTCTGAATTTTTTTTCACACACTTCAATTTTTCCCTCCACACAATCTGTGATGTTCCAGTCATCACCAATCAATTAAATAAAACTCGTTCAACATAATTTCAATCTAGGTTTTTCATGAAGTATTTTTGGTTACTGGAATTACCACTCACATTAAATGAGTCCTTTTCAAAACAAAAACCAAAACCTGCTTTCTCTGGGTGGTAAATGGTTATGTTTTCTTGGGCTCAAGAACAGAGATAGACAGTATGTTGAAGCAGTAAAGAGATTACTCCTCTAGAAGAAGGCAATGACAAAATTTAACAAGATCATGAAGAATGAGGGTACTGAAAAGACAAAAATAGTTTGTGGTAGCAATATATGGATAAGAAGATTGGTCACTGATAAAAAGAAAGACAAGAGGCCTATAAAATATGGACTTAGAGGTGATTGTTAAAAGTACCATGAGCCTCAAGATGAAATCAACCAGTCTTAGATTAAATGCTGCATCCTTGAGCAGATGGCCAACAAGCAAAAGTGTGCATCCTTTGGACATGTGATGTGAGTAGATGGTAGATTAGAAAAATGATTACGGTATGTTTCCCAACATTGAAAAAAAATGAAACACTGTTCTTCAATTGTTTTCATTGCATGGAATCTGTTGGCTAAATAATAATGTGATGTTTTATGGATTTGTTTGTAGATAAGAGATGGGATACTGGATGAAGAGAGAAATGTTTGTATCTTTTGAGAGGATGAAGATTACCGGTACTAAATTTGTTTATACTTTGTGATGAAGCTTTGGAACTCATTTCTTTATACATTGTTTCCTCTTTTTATTATATTCTTACCTTTTCTTTTTCCCTTGCACTTTTTACTACTTTTCTCTATGGTCTTTCCTTTAAGTTTATTTTGTATTAATTTTCACTATTACAATCACAATTTTTAATAAAAAATAATACCCCAGAGCTTCTGATCAAAAGGCAACTGTCTAGTGATAGAAAATTGGCTGCATTTGAAGGAACTTTTTTTTTGTCCCTTGTCTCACTTGGAACCACATTAAATTCCCATGAAAGCCTAGGTTTCCATGGAACACAGTTTGAAAAATTCTGAGGTAAAACTGGAAGACCACAAGATGAACGGGACAGATATTATTCGAATGTCCTCATAAGAGCTATTGTTAGTGACTGGAAAAATTGGAGTCTTTTAGGAGTCTGCAATGTCCCACAGGGCATCTCCTTTGTATGCCATTATGGAGGCTCCATGGGTCTAGTCCAGGAGTCAGCAACCTGAAACAGTGAAAGAGCCACTCGGAACCGGTTGCCTCACAAAAGGAAAAACTGGGAAACGCAAAAAAATGTGTGTGCACATGCGCGTACATGCGCGCATGCGCAGAACAGGGTTTGACTGAAGAGTGGAGCCAAGGCGAGATATGCACCTACCCTGCATATTTGGATTGGTTGAAATTTTTTAGTCCCGCTTTTTTTTTTGGACTGCACATGGCAGAGGACTGGGAGCCACAGGAGACGGCTGAAAGAGCTGCATGCGGCTCCGGAGCCGCGGGTTGCAGACCTGTGGTATAGTCCCTTTTTGCTGTGCTCCTGGGCCAAGCTGAGGTGCTTATGGCTTCTTTCCCTGGCACTGCACTTGCATTGCACTGCATTCTCCCCCCCCCTGATATTTTTTCAGTCTGTGCCAGGCCTTCTAGGAACTCCAACCTGAGGCTCTCAGCTCCACTTAACAACTGCACCTGGGAGAAACAGGATGCTATCATAAAGTTATCTCATGTCACATAGTAACCCACTTAATAACCACAATGACTTACAACCATAATTCTGGGCTCAATTGTGATTGTAAGTCAAGAACTACCTGTAAAGTAATAAAAATACAGGGTAATTGACATTACATTAAACTTTGGCCATGTCATGCAGGGGAATTTCCTGGAGAAAGCAATTATGCTTGGAAGAGTTAGCAATAAAGAGAAACCAGTCCACCAAAGAACACGGTGATAGGACACCATCAAAGCTAACATTAGCCAGAGCATATAACAATTCAAAAAAGTAGTGCAAGATTAGAAGATATGGAGAGACATGGCCCACAGAATTGCCAAGATTTGGACATGACTCAATGGATAAAATAAAATCATCATCATTATCTTTGGAAAGAATGCTCTATTTTTTCTGTGTTCAAGATATCAAGCTTTGTTCCACAGACAATAAATACAATTAAAAAGTGCATTTTATCTACCCATTGAGAGGTTATAGTTTCTTCCCACCCTCCCAAAAAACCCCCAAAGAAATTGAATTTAAGATACAAACCTAAGATACCAATTTCAAGGCCTTCCAAGTCTGCTTTTATTTTGCTGTAAATAGTATCTCGGTTTTCAAAGTCAACAGCAATTGTTTTTGTTTCTACCTTGAATTTGTCCTCTGAAATAAAGAATACATACATAACAGGTAACCATGGAGCACTGTCTCATTATATTATACAATAAGGTGAAATGGTAAAACAGACAAGGTTTTGAAATATATCATTTTAATGAATCTTTTTATCAGATTGTGCTTGAAGTTTGCTCAATTTTAATTTAAAGGCTTTCAAGAAATTCTAAGTTTATTTTGCAATAAAGATTTTTTTTAAAAAAGTTATTATTCTACAATACACCACGTCTCTTCTCTTGAAGGGCTAACAGATTACTTATTTAGTAATCATTTACAATTATTCTTGTCTATTCATCACTGACTAGTTTTAAGCAACCTACCTTTAATACTGGATCAGATATTTTCCAGGATAAATAAATATGAATGAACTATTATTACTTAATAGCAATAAAGCACTAACAACAACCTGGGAGCAAAATAATCATCTGACAGTTAAAAGTTGCTTCTTAATATTTTTTACCCAAAAGCAAGAGCAATAATAGAATATAACACAGAGACCATATCAAAATATAGATTATAAAACACAGAAGATTAATAAGACCGTATATAACAGAATAAAAGAAACAAATTAAATAGAAAAATAATAATAAAAAAGCAAATTATATTTCTGTAACACCCGTACAATTTACCACGATCAGATATGTAGATCTCTAGTTCATAAAGGGCTATATAATATGTAATGTTTGAATTCTGATCACACGTGAACTATGTTCTTTTTAATATAAGGATCCAACAGGATTAATATTCAACTGATTACATATAGATTAATAAAGATTATTTATCGTGGTTCATCTTTTTTCAATATCCCTTAAAATCTTGGATTACTGTTACTAGCCATAAAAAACCTACGAGGCTTTATAATAAAGAGATGTGATCTAGAAATAATGCTCATTGAGATTTCTTTGCTAAAACTGTGACCACAGGATTTCAAAGCAGAACAGATGTATCTAAAAATAGCAGCACTCCACCTCACTCTAGAGATGTTCAACCTGTTGTATTTTTTTTCCTGATGTGATCACAAGATTGCTACTGCAGTAAGAACTATTTACGTCATTATTTTGCATAGCAGCATGTCCCCTGGGGACTTGAAAATAATGCACTTACTTTCAAAAGATGAAGTACAAAGTGAACGTTTGTATTTTGCTTTAAGGGCTATTTATTTGGGGGATGAAGGAAAAAGTAACTGAAAACAATTTATAATTCTCCATGGTTAGATAAACAATCTAAAAGCAAAATAATTGTGTACCATGCGGTTTGGACCCTAGTTACAAGGTGACTAATTGGGAAAATGTGGAAATCTGCACACATTTGCAATGACAGAAGGGAAGGGCAAAGCTAAACTCTTCCCTCCTAAAATACAGTATTTACCAATCTAACAAGAGCACAATCAAGATTTATATATCTGCATGCCACTTCACATTTTTCTTTTAAATAAATGAACACAGAAGATGATTTTAATTACAGAGATACAATTTGGTGTCTAACTATGATTAGTGTGTTAAAGGCTATCAGCAGAATGCACTTATGTGCAATTTATGGAACATAAATGAAGACTAAATATTTCATATATTACATATTAATACTAATTGTTTCTAGCCTTTCTGCTCAATTTGTCCTATAAGGTGGAATACAACAAATAAAAAACAAAATTAAAACAAAACAAATTAAAAAGGCAAGTTAAACTCAGTACAGACATGTTTTTAAAATTTAAAATCTAATCTAGGAAACCAAGTGCGTCTGTATTTTTATCAAGAAATCAACCAGCTGTATATTAAGACGTTTAACAATATTATTCCCTTAGTAGCCCTATGTAGCCCTATTAATAGCCCTATTATCAGCAGTATGGCCATATCCTTTGAGCAGCACCCCATATCATTGCCTGCATCACCTTCCATTTTAACACAGATGGCAAGCACATGTGGGAATGGCTGAAACAAAAATGGCAAGACACAATAAATGCAGATATGAACATTGCAGAGTTGGATCTAGATGCTGTGCTTGATCGTGCAAGATGGCGTTCATCGATCTGAAAAAAAAAATTCTGCAGATGCGGGAATATTTATTTATTTATTTTATTGGATTTATATACCACCCTTCTCCCAAAGGACTCGGGGTGGTGTACAGGGCAGTTAAAACACAATATACAAAGTTAAAAATAAATTAAATTAAATTAGCCCCAACAAATAAATCACATTCTAAAAATTTAAAATCCCAATCCCTCAGTCCAGGCCGGCAAGCTCAAATAACCACGTTTTCAGGTTGCGGTGAAAGGAGTAAAGGTCGGGAGCCATCCGGAGCTCAACAGGGAGCTGGTTCCAGAGGGCAGGCGCGCCCACAGAGAATGCTCTCCCCCTGGGGGCCGCCAGTCGGCATTCCCTGGCCGACAGCACCCTGAGGAGGCCCTCTCTGTGGGAGCGCACAGGACAATGGGAAGTTGACGCCGGCAGAAGGTGCTCCCATAAATAATCCAGACCCATGCCATTTAGGGCTTTATAGGTCATCACCAGCACCTTGAATCTCACTCATCTTATTTAGGATGATGATGATTCCTTAGTTTAGTAGCCCTATGGCAAGACAAACATGTCACCAATTTATTGTTATCAGGGATTTGCAAGGTTCTTATTAAAAGTCATGCTATAATATTGTGCAAATGCAATTAAAACTTTCCAATTCATGTAACTTTTAACATTTTTAGCTCACTCTACAGACAAAAATCATCTACATTGGTTGACTGATGGTGCTTTATGTATTTGACTAACGTGGCCATCCATTTGGAAAAAAAAACACCTCCCTATGACTTACAACAGGGGTCCCCAACCCCCGGTCTATGGACCAGTAATGGGCCGCGGCATGCCAGCAACCGGTCCACACAAACAAGCAAAGCCCCATCCGTGGGATGCAGGCAGCACACAAAACCACGCTCTCCAGTTTGTGGAAAAACTTTTCTCCATAGAACTGGTCCCTGGTGCCCAAAAGGTTGGGGACCTCTGACTTACAACAACAAGAAAAGCCAAAAGCCAATAGAATCAAAACATTCTCCAACACACCCAGCAAAACCATCCCTGAGTTTGAATCTTACCCTAACACTGCACTTGTGGAAAGAGTCAGTTCTTATGGTCTTCTGGAAGGCTATGAAGGCAGCAGCCTGCTGGGTCTCAAGAAAGGGGTTCCCATAGAGTTGGGTCTGCTAAGGATAAGTTTCACTTCCCAAGTCCTGCTAGGTGGCAATATTACCCTCAGGGAGAGTCCTGCAAATATCTGTTCCATGCCAGGTTAGCAAGACATTAAATAACAAACCAGTTGAAGAACCAGTAATGATGACAGTTTGATTATTCTTCTCTTTTCACAGGGTGAACTCTGAGAAGAGCAGCAGTAATATGTGATTATGACTAATTATTCTTAGCTAAGGACTATAAACTAATTTTGTATTTCTCACGTTCTACAGTTACATGGCCAAACAATTGCCATTTTAATATTTTTTACATATTGTATGTAGTATGTAATACTTTCAAGTAAGGACTTTCCAGTAAGTGGAAAATAAAGGACTTTCTGATAAGCAGTTTAGGTAATGAAGGAAAGTTTGGGAGGCATCGCCTTATACTTTACTGACTGGAAAACAGATCACGGATCTGTTTTTCTGTCTGGCTTTTTAAAACTGAGCTCTTTCATGTGAAGTATTTGTCTTTCCTTGTGGAAACATCAAGCTTAATTAACCTTTTTTACTCCTAGCCTTTTATACCATTTGCACATTTTTCTTAGTTTAGCAAAAATTGGAATAGTTTAAAAATACACAGAAAACATATTGCCCATGACATGATGCAATTGAAAAGTAGGGAAACACATTTAATTATTGATATTACAATATGTTTAATGTATACCAATAGATTGTGGTTTGTACAGGATTGTTCCACTGTTGGCAGACTGCCAGCTAGGCTCGAAGGAGGAGTCAAGCAGGGACCCAGCTTGGAATCGGTGTGCAGTGGCAAGAGGTGTAAACTTGACCTCCCCCAAGATCCATGAAGCCTTATCTAGTTGTTCCCAGGGGAAGACAAGCAATTTGGGGAGATTCATGCAACATAGGTAAAAGGTATAGATAAAGGTTCCCCTGCAGATGCGTGCTAGTCATTTCCGACTCTAGGGGCCAGTGCTCATCTCCATTACAAAGCTGAAGAGCCAGCGTTTGTCCAAGGATGTCTCCATGGTCATGTGGCCGGCATGACTGGACGCCAAAGGCGCACGGAACGCTGTTACCTTCCCACCGTAGTGGTCCCTAATTGTCTACTTGCATTTTTACGTGCTTTCGAACTGCTAGGTTGGCAGAAGCTGGGATGAGTAACAGGCGCTCACTCTGTTATGTGGCACTCAGGATTCGACCCACCAAACTGCCGACCTTCTGATTGACAGGCTCAGCGTCCTAACCCACTGAGCTACCGTATCCTCTTGTAACATAGGTAGAAGAAAATAAATGCGGTCACTTAAGCTATTTATGAGTGGCTCTGGTTGCTTGCACTTGACATCTACCCTTTCAAATCACTGGTGGTAATGAGAGGGCTGGGGAGTTTTGTTCTGCCACTAGAATGACATCAAGTATGTTCAATGATACCCAAAATGATTGGCTAGAAAGGGAGCATTCTGCTTAGGAAGCAGCTGTTTTTATAATCAATGTTTTATCAATATAAGAGGTGTGTGTGTGAGTGAGTGAGTGTGTGTGTGTGTGTGTGTGTGTATAAAATCCCCTATCTTTTCAACTACTGCAAAAGAGCTGCAGAAAACATTACGTTTATTACAGACCCTTTCATAAATCTGAATGATTTAGCACGAGGAAGATTATATTCATTTTAAACTTCTTCTACAAGGTTGTCATGATGCAGCTCATGTCTGAGTGTGTTCCTCATGCTTATGATAATGAGTGCTATTTTTAGCCTTGTTGAAAGGCAGACACCTGCCCAGAGGTTCCTGCATGGATTGTACCGCATACACACTCTTGTGGATAATTAAGCTTTGTTTTGATGCTTGGATGCATATGGTGATTTTAGTAATGTTTAATTTTTTTTCGTAGTAGCAGATTTTTGAATTTGCATCTAGAAAGTATTTTGACATAAAAACACTGATAATTCAGAGCTACTGTGTATAGGAAGGCCAACTGCTCTGAATCAAGTACTAATAGTGTTGTAGTGCTCTTTCAGCTATAAATGCACTTTTTTGCATTTCTTCCAGATTCTATGGAAGCCCAGATAATCATCTCTAAAAGTGTCTCATTGTTGAGTTTTTGAAATCATTTTACGCTGCTTCTGTCTTTGTCAGCAAAGTGATCTTTTCCATACTTACTTACATACATACTTACTGCTAAGCTTGTAAGCCGCCCTGAGTCTTCGGAGAAGGGCGGGATATAAATGGAATTAAAATAAAATAAATAAAAATACACTTGTGCAAACATATATTTCCCAAATGTGTTGGACTTTAACTCTCATAGTTTTGACTGATATTGTCATGAGAAGAATAAAGTGGCATTCAAGCTAGATAACTATAAAAAGCTTTATCTGAGGCTACCTGGGAAGAATGTAACCAAATACCATTTTATTTACACTATACTACTCCTCCATACAGACACCACCAAAATATCACTGTAAAGAAACCAAATTTAGTCAAGCACTTCAGCTCATCAACACTGCATTTGGCAGAATTTTACAGCTGTTTGCTATGTCCCATGGTCACAATTTGCACCTTTTTTGCAGGTTTCTGGTATTTAATTTTGGTTTTCGGCAAAAAATGCCCATTATGGGAAATGGATTTACTTAACGACTGCCACACAAAACGTAAAAATTTTTAATCTGGCCATGCAATGCCTTGACTGCCAACCATAATTCCAAGGTCAATTATTGTTGTTAAGTCAAGAACTATCATAAAAATAATAAAGGCAGAACAAAAGAAATCTTAAATTTAAACATCACCCAGGCTGCCTGAGTGGTGGCACAGTCTGCTTGGGGCCACCTCACTGAAGGAGAAAAAAGGCTACTGGGGGTACAATATATTTCTGTCTCTGGTGCCCGTAACTTAGCCATCACCACCATCTGGGGGAGGAACCTTTGTGATGTGATCAGCAGGGGAGGAAGCTACCACAAACGACCTACCTAACCCAGACTGCATCTCTGCTCTCTTGCCCCACCCTTCCTGCCAGTGACTGGTAAATGACTAACTCCTGCTTTCTAGCCAAAAGAGGTAGAGGTAACCCTTTCTTGTCAGCTCCATCTTCTAGTGATGAAGAATTGATTTCATAAAAACTAAATATGGTCATGCACGGTTAGTACCTGGACAGAAGATCACCAGAAAATTCCACAGTGCCTAAACAAAGGAATCCTGGAATAAAGCAATAGTAAAATGCTTCTGTTTTAAGAAAACTACATGAACATGTTCTTGAAATCACTAGGAGTCTAAATCAACTCAGAGATTTTTTTTATTAATCAAGAAAAACCAAGATAGATACTCACCTATTTCACTGGCAGTCTTATTCAGTTTTTCTTGCGATCTGCTGATAAGAACTATTTTCATTCCTTTTCTTGCTAACTGAGAAAATTAAAAAAAATACAAAAAGATTAATTCCAATTCTGTACAGGCTCAGGATCATTATTAAGAATTGCAATTGTGGGGTTGAATCCAAAGATTCTGCCAGAAGAAAAGTTTAGTACCCACTTAATTCCAAATAAATGTCTCAAATAGGGAAAAAAGGCATTTTTATACAGGAAGTCTTTGACTTATAACTGATTGCTTAGCAACCATTTAAAATTATGACATACCTGCAAAAAAAGGAAGCTTAAGATCCAGTTTTGGAGTTATGACACTTCTCATGGTCACATGACCACGTTTTGGGCAGTTGGAAGTGGCTCACATTTATGACTGTTTCTGGCACCCTGCAGTCATCTGACCATAATTTGTTTGTTTGCTAAATTTATTTGCTGCCCGTCTCTCCAAGGAGCTTCTTTGGGTGACTTACAACAGTAAAAATGCAGAAATGAAAATATGTGCAAACATAACGGTGTCAAAGTAATGAAACAATAAACAGAATAACCAATGAAAGTACAGCAATATGAGATTAAAAATGGACAGGGAGAAAGAAGAAGGGTAGGGAGCAGGTGATGTTTGCTATCAGTCTATTAGCCACCTCCAGTGTAGTGCTCCCCCGTTCGGTCTGCAGGCCAACAAGGTTCTTACAGAAAGATAGGGGAATATGGGCTGATCTCAACCTGGGGTAGGTGGGCGGGCACTACTGCAGAGAAGGCTCTTCTTCTGAATCTTATCAGCCACCGTTCTGCCCGATAGGATCCACAGTAGGCTTCCTCTGCTGGCACAAGTGAGGCAGGCCTGACATAGCGGGACAAGACAGTTCATCAAGTAGCCTGGACCCATGCTGTTTGCCATTTATGACATTTATGCTGGAAAATTGTGTTTCCTTCCAGCACCTGGCAAAAAATACCCCACAGCAAGCAATGGGTTTGCTTCATGGCCGCTGGATTTGCTTTATGACCATCACCATCACACAAAAGGTCGTAAAATCGGCTCCAGTTATGTGATGACCTGCTTGCCCATCATGACTGTAATTGCAGAGTTCAATTACAAACTACCTGTAGCATCCAAGTGAATGCACCAAATTTAGCTAATATGAATGACTGATCAATTTTGAAATGAAATTTCAAAATGAAATTTTTAGATCACTGTGAACATATTCTCCTGGTCAGCCAACTGACTCACCCATCCCACCCAAATATCGGAATGTAAGTAAATATACAGTGGAAACCAGAAGATTATTGGATAAAGAACTGGGGGGGGGGGAAATTGGAACTTTGTTATTATATATGCTGATAGCAGAAAGAATTTTATATGCTTAAAAATGGATACTCCCGTGTAACACCTCCCGATACTTCCATGTAACACCTCTTCTCCGTGACCTGCATTGGCTTCCGGTTGCCCTCCGGGTGAGATTCAAGGTGCTGGTAATGACCTATAAAGCTCTAAATGGCTTGGGTCCGGATTATCTAAGGGAACACCTGCTGCCGGCATCAACTTCCCATCGTCCTGTGCACTCCCACAGGGAGGGCCTTCTTAGGGTACCGCCGGTTAAGGAATGCCAGCGGGTTATCCCCAGGGGAAGGGCGTTCTCTGTGGGCGCGCCGGCCCTTTGGAACCAGCTTCCCACGGAGCTTAGGACCGCCCCGACCTTCGCTCATTTCGTAGGGACTTGAAAACTTGGTTTTTTGAGTTGTCTGGCCCAGACTGAGGGGTTTTAATTTTTAATTAATGGGGTTTTAGTTAAGTTCAGTTAAGTTCTGGGCAGGGGTAGGGGCCGTCTAGGTAAATCTAATAGAAGGCCTCTGATTAATTTTTTATCAAAAATTTTTATAGGGCTAGGGAGTGGGGTGGGAGATAGGGGTTGTTTGGCTATGGGGGGTGGCCAATCAACCATGGTCCAGGCCAGACTTGGGTCCGACTGCACGGGGGGAGTACGGGGTGGCGTTGTCACCGGGGCTCATGAGCGGGTCGTGGGATCAGCAATTCCCACGACGGGGAATGGCAGCAGGCAGATAGACAGGGGGCCGTATCGCCACCGGGAGGGCCGTCTCCGCTACTTACAAACGGTGAGACGCTCCGACCCTCTGCGTCTTCCCCGAGATCCCGGGAGCGAGGATGTGCAGCCTCCTGAGCTCCGGCTGGTGTACCTGAATGCCAGGTCCGTGGTTAATAAAGCTCCCCTCGTTAGGGATTTAGTTGAGGGTGAGCATGCGGACCTGGCTTGCATCACGGAGACCTGGTTGGGCCCAGAGGGTGGGGTCCCTTTGGTTGACCTCTGCCCACCAGGCTTCCGGGTGCTACACCGGCCACGAGCTCATGGTAGGGGTGGGGGAGTGGCGGTTACTATTAGGGAGACCTTATGTCCGCGGGAGACCACCGTGTCTCAGATAGTCGGGTGTGAGTCTCTCTTTGTGAGATTTGGCTCTGGGGCGCAGTTGGGCTTGCTGCTGGTGTACATTTCGCCTAGTCGCACAGCAGCAGCCCTGCCCGAGCTGCTCGATATCCTCTCGGGTTTGGTGGTTGAGTTTCCCAAACTTATAGTTTTGGGAGACTTCAATCTACCATCCCTGGGAGGTTCATCTGAGCTAGCTCGGGAGTTCATGGCTTCCATGACGGCCATGGACCTGACGCAAGTAATTTCAGAGCCAACCCATGAGGGAGGCCACACCCTTGACCTGATTTTTTTATCTAGACGGTGGTTGGATGATCTTGGTGGGGGCGCTCCATTTATTATGCCCCTGTCATGGACCGATCATCATCTCCTGCGGCTGGTCTTCCGCTTTGCCGCCCCCCGCCGTGGGGGTATGGAGCCAATTAGATGGTACCGCCCCAGACGCTTAATGGATCCTGATAGATTCCAAGCGGCGCTGGGGTCCCCACCTGCCTCCATTGCTCACAGCTCGGCGGATGCCTTAGTGGAAGCCTGGGAAAGGGCAGCCACTGAGGCACTTGACCGGGTTGTACCCTTGCGGCCCCTGACCCGGCGCAGATCCCAGCGAGCTCCATGGTTCTCCGCGGAGCTCCGGGAGATGAAGCGTCGGAAACGGGGCCTAGAGAGCTGTTGGAGGTCTAGCCGATCCGAACCCGACCGGTTGCGGTTAAGAACCTATATTAGGTCTTATCTCGCAGCGATGAGGGTGGCGAGGTGTAATTACTTCTCCACCCTCATCGCGTCCGCAGATAATCGCCCGGCCGCCCTGTTTAGGGTGACTCGCTCACTTCTTAATCAGGAGGTGAGGGAGGATCCCTTGCAGGGTCGTGCCGAGGAATTTAGTCAACATCTGTCGGATAAAATCGCTCGGATTCGGACCGGTTTGGACTCCAACTGGGCAGAGTCAGGCGATCAGGACACGGGCGGTCTTGTCGATACCACCTGGGATGAGTTTGATTCTGTGACTCCGGAGGAAGTGGACAGGATTATGGGAAGGCTGAGCTCCTCCACATGTTTGTTGGACCCGTGCCCTTCCTGGCTGGTTTATGCAGCTAGGGAGAGGACACGAGGCTGGCTCCAGGCGGTTATATCTGCTTCCTTGAGTGAGGACTATTTCCCCGCCGTCTTGAAGGAGGCGGTGGTGAGAACTCTCCTCAAGAAGCCTGCCTTGGACCCAGCTGTATTGAACAACTTTCGTCCAGTCTCCAACCTTCGCTTTCTTGCGAAGGTTGTCGAGAGTGTGGTGGCGCATCAGCTTCCTATGGTCCTGGATGAAGCGGATTATCTGGACCCCTACCAATTGGGTTTCAGGCCCGGGTACAGCACGGAGACGGCATTGGTCGCTCTGGTGAATGATCTCTGGAGGGCTCGGGACAGGGGACATTCCTCTGTCCTAGTCCTATTAGACCTCTCGGCGGCTTTCGATACCATCGACCATGGTATCTTGCTGCGGCGTCTCAGGGGATTGGGAGTGGGAGGCACAGTTCTTCAGTGGTTCTCCTCCTATCTCCTGGGACGCTCGCAGTCGGTGTTGGCAGGGGGGCAGTGATCGGCCCCTAGGTCTCTCGTTTGTGGAGTTCCTCAGGGGTCGGTTCTCTCGCCTCTCCTGTTCAACATCTACATGAAACCGCTGGGTGAGATCATTCGTGGTTTTGGAGTTGGGTATCATCAATATGCCGATGATACCCAACTTTTCTTTTCGACCTCAAACCACCCCAGTGATGCCCTCGCTGTGATGTCCCGTTGCCTGGAGGCGGTTCGGGTCTGGATGGGGAGGAACAGACTTCAACTCAACCCTGACAAGACTGAGTGGCTGTGCATTCCGGCATCCCGGGACATTCAAAATGTTCCATCTCTTTCTATGGGGGGTGAGCTTTTACCCCCCGTGGATAGGGCTCGCAACTTGGGAGTCCTCCTAGATTCACGGCTTACCCTGGAAGATCATATAGTGGCCGTGACTAGGGGGGCTTTCGCCCAGGTTCGCCTGGTGCGCCAGTTGCGGCCCTATCTGGACCGGGATGCCTTGTGTACGGTCACTCATGCGCTCGTGACCTCTCGCCTTGACTACTGTAATGCTCTCTACATGGGGCTTCCCTTGAAGACCACTCGGAGGCTCCAACTGGTACAGAATGCGGCCGCGAGAGTTGTCTTGGGAGTTTCCCGGTACTCCCATGTTACACCTTTGCTCCGCGAGCTGCATTGGTTACCAGTTGTCTTCCGGGTGAGGTTCAAGGTTTTGGTTATGATCTTTAAGTCCTTACATGGCATGGGTCCGGGTTACCTCGGGGACCACCTGCTGCCGGCGTCAACTCCCCTCCACCCTGTGCGTTCCCACAGAGAGGGCCTCCTCAGGGTGCCTCCAGTCAGGGAATGCCGACTGGTGGCCCCCAGGGGGAGAGCCTTCTCTGTGGGCATTATGGAACCAACTGCCAGTGGAGCTCCGGATGGCATCAGACCTCCGAACCTTCCGTCGCGGTCTGAAGACCCATTTGTTTGAATTAGCTGGTCTGGCCTGATGGGGGATTATGGGTTTTAAATTGTTGTTTTAGAATGGTATTATTGTTTTAATCGGGCATTGGTTTAATCTTTTTTAACTTTTGTATTGTTATTTATATATGCCCTGTGAACCGCCCTGAGTCCCCAGGGAGAAGGGCGGTATATAAATTAAATAAAACCTTAAAACCTTAAACCTTAATTTAATCTTAGTTTTAATCATTTTTAATTGTATATGATGTATTTTAACTTTTAATTTTCCCTGTAAACCGCCCTGAGTCCTACGGGAATAGGGCGGCATATAAATTTAAATATAAATAAATAAAAATAAATAAAAATGGAAAAA
The DNA here is from genome assembly GCF_947247035.1 of Vipera ursinii. Classification (NCBI taxonomy): domain Eukaryota; kingdom Metazoa; phylum Chordata; class Lepidosauria; order Squamata; family Viperidae; genus Vipera; species Vipera ursinii. The sequence continues at coordinate 78,693,458 of NC_139512.1, forward strand.
CTCATTAGCTTCCATAATGGAAGAATGGATTGAAAGTGACAGAATTCGCAGAGATGACCAAGTTAACCACGTTAATGAGGGGAAACAACATAACTAGCTCTGTTTCCACTTGGAAATGACTTCTGGACTTTCTGTTTAAAAAAGATAAATTTTGATTTTGGGTTTTGATGATTAAATAGGATGTTATTATAGATTAGTTAGTATTTACTATCTTTATATAAGTAAAAAGCTGAGGTTATAATCTTGTGATGTAACTTACTGCATCAAAAAAATGGGAGCCCCTGCTTTTTAGCTTCCTTGCCTTTCCTTCATTGTAATCCTCTTCCATTTTTTTCATTGTCTTTATTTTCATTTGCATTTTACATTAAGAAAAAAATTCAATTAAGTTTTTTTTAAAGAAAGAGTAAACCACAGATAAACTGGGGAGAAGCCAGAAGCAACTCCTTACTGAAATGAATTCTCGTATAAAAAAACTGAGAATTAAGTAAATGAAACAGAGGAATTTCTGCTTTGGAAAATTGCTACTTTTTATAGAAGTAGGTAAAAGTTTAGCTAGAAAATTGTGTCACTATTTTTAATTTCTTTTTAAGCTGAGTGCTGCTGAGACAAATCTAGGATTCTTCTCCTCACAATCTAGAAAATGGAGTTTCATCTTAGCATTTTATTCAGGCTTATCATACAAATCTAAACACAACTTTCAACCCTTCAGCAAAGTTCAGAACTCCAGATTCATCAAAAGAAAACTGCTGTGTCAGGAATACGGATATAGGAAGGGGGGCAGGCCCTAGACACAGTTAGGTACGCTTAATAAATTTCATAACTACATTCAAAATGGAGTGGGCAGAGAATAAATGTTTTTTTTAACTGGACCTGATATTGTTGGGATGTGATAGAATAAGTAAAATCCTCTAATGTTTGCCAGAGAATGGGAAACATCAAGGATGGAGTAAAGGCACCTTTCCAGCTTTTGCCAGTCCAGAGAATGGCAGTAGATATCCCGAGGCCCGTCAACTTCCATCACCCTGGAGAAAAGCAATATATATTGTGGGCTATGCCATCGCCCTATTTTTTAAAAAATCTCTGAAAGCCCAACATTTCCTCAGGTCTTGGATTGGGGGTAGGTGGGAAGCACTTTTCACAATGTTATATGTTAGCACATTTTCTTCTGCACCACACCCTGCTTCCCCCCTATCCTTTTTTGGTTTTATTGATTTAATGCTCTACAGAGCCTGGACTCATTTGGAGTTAGGCAACCTTTTAGATTAAATTGATGGATTAAATGAATGGAGGTTAATCTGGATTAACATAAATGGTAAATCAAGTCTTGACTGAGTTGTTTACCAGGATAGGATAGCTGCTGGAATCATGATAGTTACAGCAATTACTTTTTTTGTAAAGGGCAATGGAGAAGTTATGGGCCACCCATGGTATGGAATATTCTCATTTCAGACCCTTACCTTTACCAAACAATTAGCTTAACTGACAAGTTAAATGGAACATTTGGCACCAAGAACATTCCAATAATTGGGATTTGATATTGCCATATTTCTTGTTTTACTTTAGTTGGGATTATCCCTTTCAAATCAATGTATGGCAGAAATGTCTGAAGGCCTTTGGAACCGATACATTAGCAGGTGAGAAAGAAGAAATAAGCAGGCTGGACCTTTAAAGCAGTATAGGAATTGGTATAAATAGAGATTTTTATCTTACAAATATGGAAAACTTCACTTCCCCAATGAAAATTTACTCTCTGTATTCTATAACGAGCTTAGTTACAGATATAAAATAACTTAGTACTATTATAACTGAATTACCATTCAAGTATCAGTTTCTAAATGTGGTCTGATTAGCACATCTTGGCAGCACATGTGCTAATACAAACACAAAACTTTAAGATATATTAATATCTTTAAGATATATGCATTTATATATTTTCAACCCAACTATGTAGGCTATCACCATATGCCTATCATAATTAATTTCAAAACTGCCACGTTATGAAATATAAAATTCACTTAAGTAAAAAAAGATTGTAAGTAAACACTCTGGTGTCCCATTGTAACTCAGAATGTAGTGAACTGACCTATAACACTCTTGTGATATATCCTTACTGCCACATTTGGATGGGGAGGGAGACTGTTCTGGGAAGGATGAGTGGAAAATGTCAGGAGTGTATGCCAAGAGTATATACCGTATTTTCCGGCGTATAAGACGACCCCCTACTTTTAAGAAGTTTTTCAAGGTTTTTTGCCTTATACGCCAGAAAATACTTACATGCCCTGCCCTCCCTGTCCGTCGCAGAGGAGGCGAAGGCCCGACTGGCCCCGCTGGCCCTCCCGCTGCTCCCGCGCTTCTGCCGGCCCCCGAGGCGCAGCGTTTCCCGGGCGGCAGGCAGCGTTGGAGGGCAGCCGCCACCCCGCCACGGCCGGCGCCCCTCCTGCTCCCCCCCAGCCCTTGAACTTCTCCCATTCGGCGCAGGGCGGGGCAGCTCCGCCCGCAGCCTCTTTTTCATTGCTAGATGATCATGTCTCCAGAACTGCTCCCTTTGGAAAAAACATCTGCCAATCTCTGAAGTAAAGCAAGAATAGAGCAGATCTATTTGCAGGAATCTATCCATTTTCTCTAGGCCTTTTCTTGTGCCTCTCACACATGTTATTTTGGCCTTTTGTGATATTTCATTCTCACACCATTTCATGGTTGTACCATTGCTTTGTATTGTTTTGCTTTGCTATTTGTCTGTTTACAAGACTTTTATGACCCTGCAATTGTTACCAAGTCCATGAGATGTATACACAGTATCTTTATAAGCAGGATTAAAACCATGCTTTGCCAAGATCAATAACTATAACAACCAATCAGATCAGTTGTACTTAAATGCCAAGACATAATATAATAGATTTAGCACCACTACAAGAAGGAACAACGTCTGAACCTGATCATCAATACTGCCTGTTGGAACAGCCATGTTTTAACCACTACAGAAGGAGTGCCTTGCAAATCTTGGGGAAAGTGATGTCCAGAGTAGGGTGACTCCATGTTTCATATGTAGAGAAAAGTAAGGTTTTACACTTAGGAAGGAAAAATCAAATTGATAGGTACAGATTAGGTGAAACCTGGTTCAATAGCAGTAACTGTGAGAGGGATCTTGGGGTCCTAGTGGACAATCACTTAAATATGAGCCAACAGTGTGCTGCAGCTGCCCCAAAAGCCAATCCAATCTTAGGTTGCATTAACAGATGGATAGAATCAAGATCATGTGAAGTATTAGTACCACTTTATAAAGCCTTAGTAAGACTACACTTAGAATACTGCATTCAGTTTTGGGCACCATATTATAAAAAAGATGTAGAGACTCTGTTCCTCTTTTCTGCACTCTTTCCAAAGACGATTAGAGGCCTGGAAGCTCTGTCAGTGGAGGCTTTTAAGAAGAGACTGGATAACTACTTGTCTGTGATAGTATAGGGTCTCCTGGTTGTGCAGGAGGTTGGACTAGAAGATCTCCAAGGTCCCTTCCAACTTATTCTGTTATTAATAAGCTACTGTGTCTAATCCTAGATTAGGAGACAATAACAGAACAGCGGGGATAAGCCTGATTGGAACCGGAGGGAAGGGTCATCCCTGCATCAGCCTGAAACAGCCCAGAAACTCCATTTTAATCCTACATACCGAATCTTACTATCTCTCTTCACTCCTGACATGGTGGAGTAATGTGTGACATTTTGAGGTGGCCATTGATACTATCAACTTAAGAGAAAGAGAGCACAGAAAAAATGTTGCCAGAACATATTTGGAACATAGTTAGAGGCAACTGGAGAAAGATATACTGTAAAGAATTCTATTTAGCATCAAGGTTGAGTTGCATTTCCTGAGGCTTATCTTGAAAAATAGGATAGGTATGAAGAACTAACTTCTTTAAAGAGCCTTTGAAACTTTATTTGTTTCAGATTGCTTTTACCTGAACTATTAGACTGAACTTTTGAGATAGTTTTACTAGCTAGTTTAATTATTGGATGTGTTTATTAGAGAGTAAGGGTTTCTAATTGCCTTTTCTCCTCTTTGCAGCAACATCCAAGTGGATGTGTCAAAGTATACATGATTGTGGGTGTATGGTTGCAATAGAAGCTCCATCCATTTTCTCCAGGCATACCGAAGGGATAGGACTGCAGTTGTGACATTGATCTGCCATCTGCCTCTATGGATACCCATGTTCCTTTGCTAAACAACTTCAAAAAGTACTCCAAGTTTTAATAAGCCAATTTTTAAAAAAAATACTGAGATTTTGCCTCAAGAGGGAAGAGCGAGCCGGCAGGGAAGTCCTGCGTGCGCGTGCGTGTGCAGGACTTCCCTGCCGGCTCCCGTCTGACGCTCTTCCCTCTTGAGGCAGCTGCTGCCTCAAGAGGGAAGAGCGAGCCGGCAGGGAAGTCCTGCAAACGCACACGCACGCAGGACTTCCCTGCCGGCTCCACGCTCTTCCCTCTTGAGGCAGCTGCTGCCTCAAGAGGGAAGAGCGTCTGGCGGGAGCCGACAGGGCAGTCCTGCACACGCGCGCACTCCCCAGCTGCTAAGGAGCAGCCGGGGAGTGTGCGTGTGCGCAGGACTGCCCTGCCGGCTCCCGCCAGACGCCACCCACTGATTTTCCGGCGTATAAGGCGACTGGGCATATAAGACGACCCCCCAACTTTTGAGGTGATTTTCATGGGTTAAAAAGTCGTCTTATATGCCGGAAAATACAGTATATTCCCAACAGGGTCACCTTAGGCATGAAGGTCATCCCAGCTACTCAGGTAAAGCAAGCAGACATTTATACTGGTCAGCAGCTATACTGCATCAGTCTCCACAATCACTTTAGTGATGATGGCAAAGACACCATTTTGTACTGTGCAGAAGAAGGCAATCGTAAACCACTCCTGTATTTTTACCAAGAAAACCACATGGGTGGAAAATATCAAATGACTGAGGATACAATACTGGACAATGAGCCTCTCAGGTCGGATGGCATTCAAAAAGCTACTGAAGAGATGCTGAAGATCTTTTGAAGTGCTAACAGCGTTTATGGCATTAGCTAGATTAAGTCTTTGGGACGTTTATTTGCTGACGCCACAGAGGAAAATGTGGCTGCAAAGATAGAATTATATTGGGAACATGGAACATAAGAAGCATGAATAGGAAAAAGTTCAATACAGTGAAAGATGAAAGGACTATACACTGATATCTAAGGCATCAGTGATGGATCAAGACTGCACATTTCATTCAGAAGATCATACTGTTTACTACTCAGAAATGAAAAATAAAGAAGAGTATAGTGTTATAGTTTGCAACAGTATAGTTTAAAAAAAAGTACTTGGCCACAATGCAATCAATGACCAAATAATACTGATCAGACTTGTGAACATATGACAATCATTCAGGTATATGCTCCAACCACCAAAGCAGAAGAAGAGGTTGAGTTTTATGATCAAATTCAATTTGAAATCCACAGAACATGCAAGGAAGATGTTGGTGCTTGTGAATGAAGACTGAAACCCTAAAGTCAGAAATATTAAAGGGGAAAATGTGGTTCGATTATATAGCTTAGGTAACAAAGAAACAAAAAAAGCAGGAGACTGGTTTAACCAATTTCTGCTCCTCCAATGAATTCTACATAGTTAAAACAACCAAAATGATGCTTCAATACATGGACAGCATCAGATGGAGAATATAGGCATCAAACTGACTGTATTATTGTTAAAAAGAAGTGGAGCTCAATTATAGCGTTAAAGACATGGCTAGGTGCTAGGTGCAAGTTCCAAGTTAAGCTAAAGAAAAAGAAGAAAGCCAGTCCAGTTTCCATGATACAATCCTGAACATCTATCTACCCACTACTTTCAAGGAGAACATTAGGAATTACGCTGAAGTAAGAGAGAACCAGAAGACTTATGGAATGAATGTAAATACATGTTAGGGATGAATGCAAAAAGAGACTGTCAGAATTGAAGACAGGGAAGAAAGCAAGCTGGATGTTGAAATAAACCCTTGAAATTGCCACAAAGTGAAGAGTAGAAAAACCAAAGCCAAAGAAGGTAAAAATCTGAGAAAGGAATTCAACAAATTTTTCAGAGAGCTGTTAGAAGAGACAAGAAGCAGTATTATTTTAATAAGATGGGTAAAGATATTGAAAATGGAAACAGACATGGAAAAACAAGGAAAGTCTTCCCAAAGATCTCTGAACTGAGAAGGAGGTTACAACCCTAAATTTGTATGCTAAGATGGAAGGAATAAACTGAAAACTGCACAACCAAGAAGGCAACAACCAGGATAGCTTAGAAGATACTTCCTACTTGCAAGAGTATATAGAAATAGAAGATAACATTAGATCAGCCCTTCAGTCATCACCAACTCAGAAGTCTACAGGAACTGATGAAACAACACCGAAATACAGCAAACAACAAAAGAGGAATCAGTCAAGATTTTAATTAAGCTATGTTAAGAAATCTGGAGAACATCAGTGACCAACTGATTGGAAGAGGTCAATCTACACTCCAATACTAAAAAAAGTTAACTTAAAGAGAATGCAAACTTTGTACAATATTCTTAATTTCACATGCTAGCAAATTAATGCTTAGAATCATGCAATGCAGTTTACAGCCCTACAGATGCCAGATGTTCAAAAAGGTTTTTTAAAAGGCCAAGGGAATATGAGACATTATTGTTAATATTTACTGGATAATTGAGAATGTCAAAGAATACCAAAAAGAAAATACTATAGGCTTTATTGAGTATTGAAAATCTTTTGTTTGTGTTGATCATATCAAAGTGTGGAATATAATCAGAATAATTGGAACTTCATTGTCCTTATGAGAAACCTAAATACAGTCAGGAAACAAAGGGGCAGAATATGGCAAAACAGACTGGTCCCAGCCAGGCAGCCTGTATTACTCTTTCCTTATTCAACTTTTATGCTGAAAATGTACGTTTAGGGAAGCTGTATTGGAAGAACATGAGTGTGGTTTTAAAAGTGGAGTAAGATACATCAATATTCTGTGCTATGCCAATCAAGCTTCTCTGCATAGCTAAAAATGCAAAGAATCTGCAAGCAATGAAAAAAAATGGGACTAAAATTAAATATAAAGACCAAACTACAGACGGTCATTGACCATTAAACTATTTGTTTAGCGACAGTTCAAAATTATGTCAGCGATGAAAAGTGATTTATGACCAGTTCTTGTATTTACAACCATCAGAGCATCTCCATAGTCATGTGATTGTGACTCAGATACTTGGCAACCGGCATGTATTTACAACAGTTGCAACACCCTGGGGCAGTGCTGGAAAACCTTTTAGAGACAAAGTGCCCAAACTGTAACCCAAAACCCACTTATGTATCGCCAGGTGCCAGGTCGGCGTGGCCCATTGGGTTGGTGTGGCCCATTGGGTGGTATACATACCAACATGTACACGCAGGGCTTTTTTTCTCATAGAATGCTCAGAACAGTGTTCCAGCACCTTTTTTTTTTTTGCAAAAAAAAAAAAAAAGCTCCCTCTATTGGCTTTAGGAGTAGACAATCTTGACTCTTTTTTATGACTCGTGGACTTCAACTCCCAGAAATCCTGAGCCAGCCACGCTAAGGGGAAAGAGAGGTTTCCAAGCTGAGCCATGCTGGCTCAGGAATTCTGGAAGTTGAAGTCCTTTAGTCATAAAAGAGCCAAGGTTGCCTACCCTGCACTAGAGGACATTAAAATTATTTACAAGGTTACTTCTTTAGGAACTAAACTTTTAGAATCTAACAGCTAATTCAAAAAAGCCAACAGGAAAGAACCTCACATTTTTCATCTGCTTCTGTGTTTTGGAAGGTAAAATTAGATAACAAAATAATCTATTTCCTATATTTACATCTCTGCAATGAAATCAATAAAGGTAACAGGAAAGAAATGAGAAACATTTTGCTCAATGTAATATGTCTAATTTAGCTGATGCTAGAAAAAAATAGTATCTTTTGTACACTCTTGAAAACTATTTTGAATCTATAACCATCTATTACAACTAAACCACTTTAAATTAAACAATGCTTAAGAATGAAATATTCTTAATTTGGACTTTACTTTTACTGTTTGGACTGTTTTGTGTTTTGAAAAATAAGATTATTTAGAACCTAGTTATGTTGCACTTTAGTCTTTAAATAATTAACCTAGTATATATGTAACAATATATGATGTTTTCCATGGTGAGCTTAACATCAATAACAACATTTATTAAAAAGGCTAAAATAATTTCTGGTGGTATTATCTGTACATTAAAATTTTGTTTAGTCACAATCTTTCACTTTTCACATTCTGGATAAGCAATGGTCATGTATCCTAGCAAAAGATGTTACATATGTGCATAAGTGTAGTCAGTAACATATGCCTTTTTAAAAATAACAAACATGCAAAGAAACAAAAATAAGTCCAAAATATCTGTACTACATCCAGAAATGCCAACTTTGCAACCATTGTTTCTCATCCATAACTATGGCACCCTAAGGATACCTGCATGCATGCAAATGCTTCTCTGGGATCAGTAACGCAGCAGGGATTGCTTTTTCCTTCCAGTAACAGATTGCTGGGAAATACCAAACAAGGCCTTGAGAATTCCAATGTTTGTTACAATTTTTTCTGGATGTGGTTGGAAAGAGGCTGTTTGGCGCTGGAGACCACTGCCACGAGGAACACAGTTCTGGGTCAGGGTTCGGAGCAGCTCTGGATGGGGGCTCAGCATGGGCCGCGGCGTGGCAACTGCGGGGGGGGAGAATCCCCACAGTGACTGTGGGGAGGGGAATCCCTGCGGCATGTGGCTACGAGCTGCAGGGGCAGGGATGCAAAGGACGGGCGGTGATGCTGTAGCAAGACACCGGCATCGCTCCGTGACAGCACCTCTGAGTTCCAGCACCTTTTTTTTTAGATCACCATATACAATAGGGACATGCAAAATACTTCAAATATGAATTCACTCATGTTCAAATCAGAACGCTTCAATCACTCTAGAAATTTCTGAGCTTGAAACTAATGCATAAATAACTGGTGTATTACAATAACTTATAGTGACTCACCTCTAATATACATGAAGGGAATTTTAAAAAGAAACTTCCACTTCTACAGCATGGAATAATAAACTTGATTATGAGTATAACACCAAACATCCTAGGGCAGAGATCACCAACCTTTTGGGCACTAGGGACCGGTTACATGGAGAGAGGTTTTTCCTTGGACTGGAGGATGCATGGTTTTGAGTGCTGCCTGCATCTCACGGATGGGGCTTTGCTTTTTTGTGCGGCCCGGTACTGATCCATGGACCGGGGGTCAAGGACCCCTGTCCTAGGGGAAAATACAATGTACACATCTTCCAATAGCAAAACCTAACATTAATGACACTATCAGGGGTTAACCATAATCATTAGAAACCCCTCTTTTGCACAGGGGAGTTCATCCTTCCCATTCCAATACAAAATGAATTTACTTGTGACTTTTAAATATATTTTGTGGCTCTTTAATATATATGAAAGAACACATTTGAATTACTTTTATAAAGAGAAACAGTTCCAAAACAGGCCAGCACTACCAACACTACACAGAATTACTATTTGGGGAAGGCCTGAGGTATACCAGGTTAAAACTTACCTGTTCTGCATAAGCCTTTCCAATTCCATCTGTAGCTCCTGTGATAACTATAAAATAGAAAGGGCAGAGAAGAAAATAAAATTATGAGAGTGAATTAAGATTTCCAAAGTACAGAACCATCAATAAACAAGCATATTAACATTCTTTTTGCAAAAGGGCCTTTAAGGAGTCTCTTTCATTTTTCCTCTAAATTGAAGCATTGTACAAATAGTCTTCATTTAACGTCCATGCTGAAGTTATGACGGCACTGAAAAGAGCGACCTATGATCAGTTCTTGCAGTTTTGACCATTGCAGCGCCCCTGTGAGTAAAATCTGGACACTTGCAAACTGGCATTTATTTATGATAGTTGCAGTGTCCTGGTGTCATGCGATCGCTACTTGCAACCTTCCAAAATGGCTTCTCACAAGCAAAGTCAATGGGGGAAGCTAAATTTGCTCAGTGCCTGCATGATTTGCTCAGTGCCTGCAGCGATTCACTTAACAACCACAGCAAAATGATAGTAAAATCAGGTGTCACTAACTTAATGACTACATTGCTTAGCATTGGCAATTTTGGTTCCAATTATGGTTGTAAATAAATTACAAATATTTCCTGTAATAACTGCATTATTTTATCATTTCCCTAAAAATTACAATTCAAGTCTGTTGTGAATGACTTAACAATATCCAGATGCAAATGACTCCATTACAAGTTAACATGAAATAAGTTCCTGTGTAGCCCTAACACAAATTACCAGTCACCATTATTTCACGATAGAAAAAGCAATCTGACTTTCCTGGCCTGTTTCTTTTTAGGAGGATTAGAGTGTGGGGCAGGGCTTTTCAACCTTTTCATCCATTGTACCACTTTTAGGACAAGGCAATGTCCGAGTACCACCAGTCGCCCAGCAAGGTGCCAAAAACTTGACACCCCACCCCCAGAAAAGGAAAAAAAAAGATAAAGTACAGGTAGCCCTTGACTTACAATGATTCACTTAGTGACTGTTCAAAGTTATGATGGCACTGGAAAAAGTGACTTATGACCATTTTTCACACTTATGACCGTTGCAGCATCCCCAGGGTCATGTGATTTACATTTGGATGCTTGGCAATCGATTCATATTTATGATGGTCACATTGCTCCAGGGTCATGTGATCGCCTTTTGCAACCTTCTGACAAGCAAAGTTAGTGGGGAAACCAGATTCACTTAACAATCATGTTACTAATTTAATTTCTCTCTCTCCTTCTCTTTCTCTCCCCCTCCTTCTTTCTTTCTCTCTCTCTCTCTCCCTCTCTCTCCCTATTTTTCTCTTTCCCTCTATTTCTCCCTTTCTCTCTCCCTCTATTTCCCTCCCTTTCTTTCTCCTTCTCTCTCTCCCTCTCCCTCTCTATTTTTCTTTCCCTCTATTTCTCCCTCTTTCTTTCTCCCTCTATTTCCCTCCCTCTTTCTTTCTCCTTCTCTCTCTCTTTCTCCCTCTTTCTCTCTCTCCCTCTATTTCTCTCCCTCTTTCTCCTTCTCTCTCTCCCTTTCTCTCCCTTCCTATTTCTTTCTCCTTCTCTCCCTCTCTCTATTTCTCTCTCCCTCCCTCTCCTATTGTCCCTTCCTTCTTTCCTTCCTTCCCTCCCTCCTTGTCTTTCTTCATTTCCTCCCTCCCATTGTCATTTCTTTCCTTCCTTCCTTCCTTCCAAATCCATTTTTACTAAGAAACCTGAAGCCCACTTAACTCTTCATGAAGCACCGGAGGAAAGTTGGGGAAGATCTATCAATGATACTTGGAGGTTGCTAGCTCATTTAATAAGCTTTATTCCAGCAACAGAAAGACCTTGCATTTGCTCACAGTCGATCCATGCACACTAACAATGCTGCTGTGGACCGCAGGGCAGGAAGGTGCCCTTCACACGGGAGGGATGGAAGACGCACCAAAGCACCCTTCGCCCCGCTCGCCTTCTGCAGACGCGGCCAGAGTCCCGGGTGGGGGTAGATCCGCCACTCAGGGAAGCGCACGCTAGCAACTCACAACAGCTGCTCTTGGGGGACAGAGGCACAAAGCCGGCCAGACAGGACTCAGAGCGGTTGACTGTCCCGGACTACAGCTGCGCTTCCAACTTTCCCAGGGCGGCCCCTGCAGCGGAGCACAGCGCAGGGCACCAGCATGCTCCACTGCCACAGAAGTGGCCTGCCAGAGCAGCCCCAACTCCTTCACCCGACAGGCCCTCGTCCCGGAGCCTCCCGCTGCTGGAAACCTGCGGTGGCGGCATAACAGGGCTTGCGAAAAGCGGGGAAGGTGGCTGCTCCCAGCAAATAGGGCAAAGCCGCTCCTGCTTGAAAGCCCAGGTTTGGCGGCCGGCAACGTGCTTGCGCAGGGCTCTCCCGGGGCTGGCAGGCCAAATGGGGACTGGCCTCTCCCTCTCCGCATTAGAGCAGTACCCGCGGAGGCGGCCCTGCGGCCCGGCTTTCTCTTGCAGAAAGCAAGCTGAAATGGAGCGAGGGAGATTGTCAGGAACCCGAATCGGCCGATCTCGTGCTCCTGCAATCTCACTCACTCGGTTTCAGCTTCCCTTGCTACAAGAGAAAGCAGGCTGAAATGGAGTGAGGAATCCACGCGCTCGCGTACCACTACCACCGGTTGAAAAGCCCTGGTGTAGAGCACTGGTATTTTAATTGGGCCTTGGACCATGTGACCGAAACTGAAACAGAACCAGCTTTGGTGATAGTCTGGACTTTGCAGCTCCAATATATATTCTAAAACCTCAGAACCATAAACGGCACTATCCCTTTTGAACAAAGAAACAGAGGTTTGAATGGCAAACGAAGACCAACATATGTTTGGGATTTTAGAATTCAAACACAAAAGCACCTGCCTCATAACCCCTTAGACAACAATTGTTGATAAGAAAAGACAAAAAGAATGCAGAGTGGATGTGGCAGTAGCTAGAGACAGCAAAGTAGGAGAGAAAGAATGGGAGAAAATCACAAAATACAAAGACCTGCAAACAGAACAACTGTAGCAAAAGAAACAAAGATAGTACTAACAGTAATAGGCACCTTGGGTGCAATCCCAAAACATCTGAAGCATCACTTGAACACCATCAACATTGACAAAATTACCATCAGTCAATTGCAAAAGGCAGCTTTACTCGGAACAGCTTACATCCTGTGATACCTTTAAAGCATCAAACAACAATAGCTGCCTTAGGAAGGATTCAATATGTGGATAAAAATGCCAAATCCAGTCTAAACATCTGGTTGATTGTGTGACAAACCAGAGTAATAATAATAACTATCCCAATGTTTCCTCCACAAATCACCATTAAAGTTAAACTGAAGTCCTTCACTTGAAAAGAAGAAAAATGCCTTTATATAACTTAACACTGGCACTTGACCCGTATGTATGTCTGCAAGATTCTCTGCAATCATAAATGAATTTTGAAAAATTAACTTGAGCTGGTTAAAATATGTGTGGTTTTAGCCTACAGCATTTATTTTTATTAATAATCACATCAAAATCAAAATCATGTTATAGGAACACTTGAAGTTTACCCTCTACCCACTACCTGAATTATACAAACTGCTCAGTTATTTGAAACTGGTTCAGCTCATGTCTTTTTGCCCCTTGAACACTTAATGCACAAACGCTTGATTGATTAAATATTAATGCTGCAGTAAGCTTTGACAGCTGTCTTTTGACTGGGTGCTTTTGGGGAGGGGAAATATATGCAATGACAGAGAGCTTGCATCAATATTCCTCTTGGGATCTATTACATGGAAAGCAAATTGCTATTTCAATTCTCCTTTCTTGCTAAAAATAGCAGCCCGATTGATTCAAGCAACACAGCATCAGCTTAGCAGTGCCAAATTTAGAAGCTACTGAAGTCCCTAGAAGTGAAGCTAATGGAGTCTAATATATGCTAACTCATATTTTAGTAAGAACAAAGAAGACAAATGTGCAAGCTAATGTTAGTACCAATACACTACAATAAGAGAAGCCCCCCCTCCAAAAAAAACCCCTATACAAAAACGGTACAAATGTGAATTTTTAAAATGTCTTCTTCATTCACCGTGTAACAGAATACCTTCAGACTTTGCACCTTATCTTTCTTTTGTTCGTTGTGCTTCCCACACATAAATTATGCAGAGATATCACGACATCATAATATTTGTGCAAAAGAATCACGACATCGTGGATTTTATATTAAAAGAACACAAGCATGTAAAGTTTATGAAGCTAAGTGCAAATAAAATAATACCTGTATAAGGGAATATTTGTCATAGCTGTCCCCTGACTTCCTACTCCCACCTGAACCTATACTGATGCAGGTTTCAGATGAACCATAGAGGCTAAAATAAGAAGACTCCCAAATACCTTGGAACCAAAACAAAAACCACAGATGCTGGTGATGACCTATAAAGCCCCTAAATGGCTTGGGTCCAGGATATCTGAGGGAACACCTGCTGCCGGCATCAAGCTCCCTTCATTCTGTGTGCTCCCACAGGGAGGGTCTTCTCAGGGTACCGCCAGTAAAAGATTGCCGGTGGACAACACCCAGGGGGAGGGACTTCTCTGTGGGTGCGCCTGCCCTTTGGAACCACCTGCCCGTAGAGCTTAGGACTGCCCCTGACCTTCGCTCATTCCGCCGGGACCTGAAGACCTGGCTCTTTGAGCTTTCTGGCCTGGACTGAGAGTATTAATTAGGGTTTTAATTGGATTTTAATTGGGGTTTTTATATTTATTCAAGGTCTAAATGTAACCATTTTAACTGTTCTTAATTTTTGTAATTGTTGTATTGTTATTTTAAAAACCTTGTGAACCGCCCTGAGTCCTACGGGAGAAGGGCGGTATATACCGTATTTATCGGCGTATAACACGCACCGGCGTATAACACGCACCTCATTTTAAAAAGGAAATTTCAGGAAAAAAACTTAAATTTCAAATAAATAACTTTAAAGCAAAATAAGGGTAGCTCAGAACTTTTTAAAATTAATATTATTAACACTTATAAGGTAAATAACGTAAAATGACAGTAAAAGCAACTGTTTTAACAAAGAAACTTGGATCTCATATGTTTTTACAATGATAATATCTTCCTTAACTGCGTCCCACGAAGTCTTTATCCACTGACACACTTTTGAAATGCCAGGTCTTTTCATTCTCCCAGAACTTGTACTTTCATGTTGGCTTTCATCACACATGTATTTATTCCATTCTTCACGCATGAAGGCTTTGAAGGGCTTATTAATGGAAACATCCAATGGCTGCAATTGTGATGTAAGTCCTCCTGGAATGACTGCTACTTCTGTTTTGCACATTTGAAATTCTTTCTTTGTTGGTTCTGTAAGATGAGATCTGAATGAGTCCAGTACTAACAAAGATGGCTTCTTTAACAATGCACCTGGGCGCTTCTCCCACACATTTCTAATCCAAAGCCTCATGCCTTCTTCATCCATCCAACCTTTGGGATGAACATGCACCTATATGCCACTTGGAATCTTCTCCTTAGGAAAAGTTTTCCTTTTAAAAATGACCAATGGTGGTAGCTTGTTTCCGTCTGCAGTGACAGCAAGGACCACAGTATAACGGTTTTTTTTCATGCCCTGAAGTTTTAATTGTTACTGTCTTGGCACCTTTTGCTTCAACAGTTTTATTTGAAGGAACATCAAAAGTGAGTGGTACTTCGTCCATGTTGCCGATTTGACCAATTTCAAAATTTTGTCTCTTCCTTTGTTTGATAATAAATTTATGAAAATTTATTATCTTCTCTTCATAATCTTCTGGCATACGCTGGGCAATCCTGGTTCTTGTTCGCATCCGAAGCTCATGCCTCTTCATAAATCTTTGGCACCATGATGCTGTCCCTTTGAAATCTTGTATTTGCAACTCTTTGCTGATTTTCACTGCTTGAATGATGATCATTTTTGTTGATAATGCAATGCCCGCTTTTCTATGATTAAGAACAAATTCCTTCACCCGTTCTTCTAATGTTGGCCATTTAGCAATACCGCTGCGAAAATTGCATTTTGTTTTTGATAATGTCTTGAGTTTTTCTTCCATTTTTCGCCACTCTCGTATTGTGTATTCTGTTGGTGGCTCTCCAAAATGCCTTGCTGCAGCCCTATTTACATGTTGCTTGGCATATTCCACAAACTTTAACTTGAAAGCGGCTGTATATGCTGCACGCTTTTGCTTTGATTCCATTAGGGATAGGGATACCGTAGTACGGAAATACCGTAAGTACCGTAATGAATGCACGTATGATAGTGCAGAGTTCAGCGTCGGAATGTCAGGATGAGTCACATTGCAGTGGTATACTTTTTACCTAAGTTTAAATTAAAAAAGAATACGGTAGTATCAGGGCTCTGTAAATTTACGGTTACTCTTGTTATATACGGTATGTGTGTTGTAGGATGGCTGTGTTAGCATGTGTTTGTATGGTATGGTAAAATTAAGGATGGGCTCGGACGTATTCAGATTGAGCCCCCCAGGAAGCCAATCATAGGTAGTGAGGCATTTCCCAAAAGTCAGCTTCACATACACACGCTACCTATGATTGACAGGCTGCAGTGTCGGCTTCCTGGCGGGCTCAATCCAAACACGCCCATCGCCTGAAAGGGGAAGTGGGGTAAAATGACAGGGATGGGGTCCTGTGTGTCTCTTAGCTCCCATCCCCCTCTCAGGTAGTGTTTCTTTACTCTCTCCCCCCCCCCAGGCAGATTTCTTTTGCCATTCTGGTCCCCTTAAGTGCCGGTTCACATTAGTGCGAGTACAGAGATCGCATGTAATTCGGAGCGCACTGCTCCTAAAATTACCATACATGCGATCTCATGTGCGGTGCAACTGTCAGCCATACAGTTTGTATGGCTGAATTAACACCGCATCAGCACTAAACACGCACATGACCCTTTTTTTTTTATCCGCAGCAGAATCGGATCGCATGGTGGTTCACACTAGTGCACGGGTCGGCAACCCGCGGCTCCGGAGCCGCCGTCTCCTGCGGCTCCCAGCCGCCCGGTGCGCGCGCACCTCTTTGAACGGGCAGTGGTGCGCGCGCACCTCTCCAAATGGAGAGTGGCACCGCCCGTTTGGAGAGGTGCGCGTGCACCTCCCCGAATGGGCAGAGGTGCGCGCGCACCTCCCCAAACCTTTGGAGAGGTGCGTGCGTACCTCCGCGCGAACGGGCAAAGGTGCCGCTCTTTGAGGAAGCTGTAGCGGCCCGTCTCCGAAGCTGCCGCTTTCGGCAGCTTTGCAGACGGGCCGCGGCAGCTTCCTCAAAGAGCAGCGCCCCTGCCCATTCTGAGAGGTGCGCACGCACCTCTCCGAATGACCGGAAGTGCACACGCACCTCCCCAAACCTTTGGAGAGGTGCGCGCGTACCTCCGCGCGAACGGGGAGAGGTGCCGCTCTTTGAGGAAGCTGTAGCGGCCCATCTCCGAAGCTGCCGCTTTCGGCAGCTTTGCACCATTCAAGAATTCCACTTGCTTATATTAATGACACATTCCAGTGTAGCAGAGGAAGGCTGCCGGGGACTGCAATGCGCGTCGATCACATCCATTCGCGCTGCTGTGCGGTATTTACTATGGGTCATTAACATTATATCGGCGTATAACACGCACACATCATTTGCCCCCTATTTTCAAGAAGAAAAAGTGCGTGTTATACGCCGATAAATACGGTAAGTCTAATCAGGGCTTTTTTTCTCATAGAATGCTCAGAACGAAGTTCCGGCACCTTTTTTGGATGGAACCTTGTAGGGTAGGCAAGGCGGGTTGTATGACATGTGTGAGTTCCGGCACCTTTTTCTTTTACAAAAAAAGCACTGCGTCTAATAAAGATAAAGATAAAGATGTCTAGACATTCTAGAGCAGGGGTGTCAAACTGCCAGTCTGCAGGGTGGTTGCATCATGCGAAGGCCGCGCCCACCCCAGCTCCGGAAATGGGAAAAAAGTTGCAGTGCATCGCAACACATATAGAGCGTCGAGAAAGATCACAGATTATGTCGAGAAAGATCACAGATTAGTTGGTTAATTTAACTGGAAATCTTAAAAGCAATTTTAAATAAACCTGTTCCATATTCGTAACTATATATGTCATGAGCTTCAGAACTGCTAATTATTACTTCTGCTTTGCAGTATTTTTCAATAAGTTTTCAGGCCAAATTAAATAAATTGCTTGCCTTTTATTTTATAGGATGAGGACAAATACCCACATGGAAGGCTACCTTAACTTGCCCCCACTAATAAAGTTAGGGCCTTCTTGATGACAACATCCAAGTTATAGATCACTCTTCAGTAGTGTGACGATATTATCTTCATGCCTGGACACTATCATTTTATATTTCCAAATACTGTATGCATGGTGTAATTTTAATGCTTTAATAGATATGCCCTTTAGACTGTAACTGTGTATTGATTTCATAACTAAAATGAAATGGCTGCATTCTTTTTGATATGGAAATATACCACACTTCCTTACACTAACAATATTGAGGTAGTCCTTGACTTATAACCATTTAGTGACCGAAGGTACAACAGCACTAAAAAAGGTACTTATGACCATTTTTCACACTTACAACTGTTGCAGCACATGGTCATGTGATCCAAATTCAAACACGTGGCAACTGGCATATATTTATGATGGCTGCAGTGTCCTGGAGTCATGTGGTCACCTTTTGCGACCTTCTGATAAGCAAAATCAATGTCAGATTCACTGAACAACCATGTTACTAACTGAACAACTGTAGTGATTCATTTAACTGTGGCAGGAAAGGTCGTAAAATGTGGCAAAACTCATCCTTTCTTAGCAATGGAAATTTTGAGTTCAATTTTCTGGACTCCCTAGCTTTCTCCATGATCCAGCGTATGTTGCCAATTTGATCTCTAGTTCCTCTGCCTCTTCGAAATCCTATTGGATCATCCTATAGCAGGGCTTTTCAACCAGTGGTATGGGTACCACCTGTGGTACATTGGCATCTGGGAGGTGGTACACAACCATCCCAGGAAAGTAGCAGGGGAGGGGAATGAGCTGAACTGGTGGCAGCACCGCACAAGCCTGAGAGACGGCTGGAGCTGCAGGACTGTCAGGGCTCAGCAAAAGCACCAGGATCAACGCTTGTTTGGGGCTGTCAGGGCTCAGCAGAAGTGCCAGGATCAGCGCTTCTTTGGGGCTGTCAGGGCTCAGCGGAAGCACCAGGATCAGTGCCAGGCTCCAGCTGGAGCTTGGCGCTGATCCCAGCACGTCTGCTGAGCCCAGAAGCACCGATGAACTGCAATGTTGCAGCAACCCCAGGGTCTTGTGATTTACATTCAGATGCTTGGGAACTGATTCATATTTATGACGGTCACAGTGTCCCAGGGTCATGTGAAGTGACCAAAACCTGCTGCAACCACCCAGCAGACGGGGGGAATATAAACCAAACACACACCCCCACCCCACCCCTGCTGCCAATCCTCAACAGAAATGCTTACAACAATGAAAACCTCGGACAGGAGGAAAAGCGCCGCCGGGCAGGCAGGCAGGTGTCTTGCTCGGCTGTGGCTTGGGAGGCACTTTTTTCAGTGCCATTGTAACTTCGAACAGTCACTAAGCGAACTGTTGTAAGTCGAGGACTACCTGTACTTCATCACTTTTTTCCTCTTTTTTGTCATCAGGTTTTTGACACCTTGCTAGGCGATTGGTGGTACTCAGATTTTGCCATATCCTAAAAGTGGTACAATGGGTGAAAAGGTTGAAAAGCCCTGTCCTATAGCCTGCATCCTAGTATTATACCACTTCCAGCAGAGCAACACGCAAGTGTAATGCTCTTCCCTTTGAACCTGGGAGATTGACAGTACGAAGTACATTTTCTACTGTACATCTCTTTATTGCCAATGACTATTTTTGCAGCAAAAATATATATGATAAAACAAGCTGTGTGCACTTTGTGAGCTTCTGATAAGGGCAACATATAATCAAGGAGCTACTCCTTTTTTTGGTCTAAATTGATCTCTATAAAAGAGAGACTATAAATATCTATGAAGCAAAGTTATACCATTATAAAATGTCTATGCTGATAACATCCTTGTTCTTCAAAGTTTTTCTTTGTGAACCTGTGACCTTACCCTTAATGCAGGCATAGTGTAGCATACAAGGGACAAACTGCTTCAAATCCTTACCCTGGAGACAAAATGTATCTCTTTCATTCTGTTTTTCCAGACTTAGCTTCTAATCATCTTAACTGGCATTGCAAAAATGTTTGGTACATCACCAGGGAGTTCAGAGTATGTAAGATCACCGGTTGGCTTGTATAACAATGACTCAGATAAGTACTGTTGCCAAACCTTTCTCACTGTTTTGAGTGTATAATCTGCATCACATGCACTTATTTGCTGTAATTGAGCTAATCTCTTATTATCGTTTTAAAACGTCTTTTTTTTTAACTAGTCCAATTTCTTTTGCAAGGAAGCAGCAAAACAGACACTTTGTCAAGGCACTCTTCTGCCACTGTTAAAGAAAAATATGGTTTAAGTTAAAACATGTCCAGTGTGAAAATATATGGCAGAGACATATACCATATACCGGTATTGGTATTTCAATGCTAATGCTACAAGTCAACAAATCAAGGTGGAAAGTTGGAATACTTTTTAAAAACACATACTTGTATACATTAGGCTTTACAGAACTTGGTGAAATGGAGAAGACTAGTGCAACACACTAATATCTGGATACTAGTTCTATAGGAAAAAATGCCATGAGTCAATATTCAACTAAATTGAATAATACCCTCCAATAAAGGAACCGTGTAGTCACTCAAAAGCTAACACTAAACACTCTAGGTAGAGAAAACTAGTGTGGCAGAACACCATGCTATATTATAAAAGGCTTTGGAACATAAGAAAATGTATTCCTTTCTAAGGGAGACTGAGGCCACACAGTATTAGATATAACATTAACAAAACAGGAAAAAAGGGAAACAAGCACCCAGACATTTACTGAATTATAACCATATTAATAAGATGCTGGTAATTATAGATTCACACCTAGTCGGTCAGAAACTCCCCATCCCTGTTTTGAAGTCTTCATTTCATTCTCCGATTACCAGTTACTGAATGTTACAGTAAACCATGAAATCACTAAATTTTCAAACTAGGTTCTGCAGTCCCCTAAGATTCTATGATAACTTGATGGGATTCTGTGAAAAACTAAGAGGAAAAAAAAGTTTATTCAAATTAGCCAATTTTCTATCACTGGAGCTTTTTCCTTTTTAATCAGGGGTTCTATGTGTTTGTTTTTTTAAAAAGACTAACAAGTTCCACTGCCCGATAAAATTTAAAAACTTCTGCCTCAAATCACAAATAAAATTTCTAGATACTGAATTCTAATTTTCACCAGCCCAAACCACTATGACCAGTGATAAAGAATGCAGTCTAAGACCTCTGGATGTCCACCACTACTCAAGCCTATTCCAGACACCTTCAGCTACTCAAAGAACTCAAAATGGCTGGTCCCCTCATTTGCTGTTAAGTCACCAGTGTTTGCAAGTGCTGCTCCATACAGGAAGTGACCGGTTGTTTTCCCTCAACATAAGCTCATCCATAAGATCAAGTCCTTGCCTTTTCCCAAATTCTGACATATATTTCTAACTCTGCAGGATCATGGGGAGTTTTTCCCTTCCAGTTTACTGTCCATATTGCAGGCAATATTTATGTGTATCCAAGCATGCACGTGCCATGAAGTCTACTTAATAATCAAAATGGCATCCCTGGGAGCCTCACTGAGCAGTGTGGAAATTAGTAAATTTAGGATTGTGCTGCTCAGCTTCAGTCATGTCTGTCTTTGGAGTGTGACTTCTTCTGGAGTAAACATAAATGAGCATTATATTTAAAAGAAAGATGAGGAGAAAAATGAGGGTTTAAGTGGCTTCAGGCAGGAAATGGGGAAAAAATACATGCCATGAACACCTATCCTAGCTCAGTATGTGCATATTATTTTTATTTTGTTTTTTGATTAAGTATAAAGTGTATTTTTTCAGATACAGATCATTTCCTACAAACTGGAAAAATTTCTGAAAAAGCAGAATAAAAAAGTAAAATAAATTCCAGGGCTGTTAAGTGATGCTATTGCTTCTTATGACACATATTTTGAAAAATTAGGTTCAAGCCCAAGTAAGAAATGGAAATATGAAAAGAATTTTATCAACTTTAGTTTTACATGGAATGCAAAAAAGATAAACCTAATGGATTATGTACTGAATGTCAGCAAATATTATTTAACTGTAATAGTGTACAATTATGAAGACATCAGGAAATCAAGTATTGCAAACTTGTGTAAATTAAAAGTACTGAATATTCAAAACAAAATGTGCAGAACTCCATGTGAAAAAAATGGTACTTTGTACCTTTTGATGTAACAAGACAAATGTCCAGAGTACTTATTTGATTAAAACTTTAACTTCTCAAATAATTGCAAAATTATTTTTGTACATTGGAAACAGTTTGCTCTTCATTTTATTGCCAATTTTCTATCATCAGAACTTTGTCTCAGAATTGAACTAACAGCCTGAAAAAAATTAAAAGGCCCTGGGCAAGTCAATGTTCATGTTATTTGAGACTCAAGAGGATCACATTAAAAATCTGACTGGGTAACTACTATACCCATGAATCAATCTACAGTTATTCATATATACAATACCAAAAAGGTAGCTATGTCATAGCTCAGTAATATTAATTTGTTCGCAAATTAAGTTTAAAATGTACATATCTAAGAATTCCTGTTAATATGTAATGCTTTAGACCAGACATGTCAAACACAAGGCCCGGGGGCCAGATCCGGCCCGCGAAGTGGTTTCATGTGGCCCACGAAGCCATCCTGGAAACAGTGAGGGAACGGCCCCCACTGCCTTGGCTCTGGCCCAGGCCATCAGGAGCCAATGTACAATTTTGTGGTGGTCATCTATGCTGAAATACATTCAGTCTTAGCTCCACCAAGGCCATCTGGAAACAGTGAGGGACCGGCCCCTGCTGCATCGGCCCCACCCCCTGGGTGCACGCTAGGGAGATATCACCCTTTGTGAGGAATGAAGAAATGCACCATCGCTTGGAAGTGGCCAGCACATGGCCCTGCCTACTTTGGGCAGGCTAGGGGCTGGGCAGCGTTGTGCTTCTCTTCAGATTTGTGCCACCCGGCTCAGCCTCTCAGCGCTGTGAGGAGAGGGCCATGTGCTGGCCACTTCCAGGCGATGGTGCATTTCTTCATTCCTCATGAAGGATGACACTTCCCTAGCTGCGTTTCTTGCCTGTTTTTCTCCCTTCCTCATCTCAAATATTTTCCCATCACTCTGTTGGAAGGAAGGAAGGAAGGAAGGAAGGAAGGAAGGAAGGAAGGAAGGAAGGAAGGAAGGAAGGAAGGAAGGAAGGAAGGAAGGGAGGGAGGGAGGGAGGAAGGAAGGAAGGAAGGAAGGAAGGAAGGGAGGGGTCTGAGGGAAGTCCTGCCTTAGTCCTTCCCTGCTGCCCTTTTACCATCTCCTTGCCCCCTCCTCCTGGCCTAACCTGGGTGGTCTCCCATCCTATTGCTAAGGAAGCTTTGGATACAAAGCCAGGTCTCCTCACATGGAGAGGAAGTGGGCCTCCCTCTTGACATTGCCCTCATACCCATCATGAGCAACCTGGCTAAGGAGAACAAGCACAGCAGCTGGGCACCCCTTTGGGGAAGTGGAGGTGGGCTTAGTGCTGAAGGTGCTTGAGGGCTAGGCTGGGCATTTGACCTCCACACCACCGTCCAGCCTTCCCCCCCGCGCATGGCCTGAGAGGAACAGTGAGGCTCCTCCAGTAGACTTGCCCCAGTCCCACCTCCTTCTGCCAGAGACCCTCAGATTTGTCCCACTCCTGCCCAGGCCCCCATAGGCACCATTGACGTGAACAATGTAGAGCTGGCCATGCCTACCCAGTAGGTCACACACACTCCAGCCACGCCCACCCGGGCCCCACCTACCCAGCCCCTCAAGGGTAACCGCAATGTTGATGTGGCACTCAATGAAATTGAGTTTGACACCCCTGCTTTAGACATAAATTCCATTATCTGATTATCATAGCCTATGTTTTATATAGAAACATCAAAGCAATAACTGAGGATTATTTCACTAAATATTGAATTTAAGTTAATTTATCACTATTATAATCAGTAAGAAACCATAGCCGTGATTTGCTCAGGGTACCTTGAAACATCATTCTCAAGCAGAAATAATAAATTTAGTCTCACACATAGAACAAACTTTCAACCTAATAAGTTGCACATACTGATGTTCTATCAGTACCTCTCATTTAAATATACTTGGGTTGTGTGGAGAACAACACATTATTTACAGTTATTGACACAGATTAAACTTCAGCATATTTTGTGGACGTGTTGATGCATATGTGGAAAGAAATTCAATTCAGAATTCTAGCAGAGGCATCTACATTGATTAATTTGCACCTCCCATGCCTTCAGTGTTTGAGCAGTAGAACAATTCAACCATAATAGACAATAAGCAGAGATGCGTAAGCAGCTGTGAATAGAAAACAATGAATAAAATTCATGACGTTAGAGAACTATGAATTGGGGAGTTTAGTGCATGAATTGAAATCTAAAGTTATCAGTCCCTCTGCCTTGAGCTGACCAATGCAAAGTAAACTAGAAAGATGAGGAAAAAAGGGGGAAAAATGGTCTCTGACACATTTACAGAAACTGATGGCCTGTCACCTAGACACTGATGAGTATTTTCACTGGATAAAAAAGGCAAGCAACAGTCTAAAAATAGACTAGCGTGCTGCAGAGCTGTCTGGCTTGGCTACACTACCAGAATACCAATGCAATTTTTTTGCCAAGATGCTTGTCCCTTACTTGAACAGTGAGGGTGAGAGGGAAAAAGGTGATTGTATACTGTTATTTGTCAGAATTTGAAAGAATATGCAATGTATTAGGCATATGTTTAGTTTAAATTTTGCAAGAGAAATAAAATTAAAATTTAACAAAAAAAAGTTATTTTCAATATGTAGGAAACACGAAAAAGTCCAAGAAATGATTGATCAGTCCACTAATGGGTGAAGAAAGTGATGGGCAGCAGGGTTAAAGCTTCTTTATCTTCACACAAAAGGAAAAAAAAATCCAGCCTACCAAAAGCAGCAGCATGGGAGACGGAACCGGAGTGCAGGTCAAAATAGGCAAGAAATTGGTAACAGAACACCTATGCCCTCTAGTGCAGAGGTCTCCAATCTTTCCGGGCTCAAGGACCGGCGGGAAGGAGAGGCGCTTCAAAATTTGTGCACGTGCACACAGGACCACGCACTCTGGCGCAGCACTAGCAGCCTTGTTTGCGCATGTGGCATGTGCTGGCAAAAGCATGAATGGAAGCACACACCTCAGGCAGCTAGTGGCCCATTCGTGCATGCGCAAATAGGCTGTGCAAACCACCTGGGCAAGCAACGCGTGTGCAGGCTGCGGACACCCATCCCACGCTAGCATCCCCATTCACACCCGCACGCATGCATAAACAGGGCCGCGGGCACTAAAGCAAGTTGGGGGGAATGCGCACGCACACGTGCGCATACCGACCAGCTGTTTCTGTGGCCACCTGGCCAAGAGCCCGCATCCTGGGACCGGGCTGAGGACCATAGGTTGGGGACCCCTGCTCTAGTGCAGTTAAAATCACCAGGACCAAAGGTTTACATCCCAGGGGTCTGAAGGAGCTGGCAGGTGTGATCTCAGAACCACTGAGCAAAATCTCAGTGGAATTTCTGATGCTAAGTGATGAGTCATAAAGTCACGTGACTTTATTCTTAGTGACAGCAATCTTGGCTGTCCCTGCTTCTGTCATTAAGCAAATTCCACTAGTCATTAGGCCGAGGAGCCACCCCAATCCAAACATTCTGGCCTCAGTCCCTCCCTCCCAGCCTTGATTCCTCAAAGGGTAAGGGTCTACCTCCCCTTCAACTATTCCCAACTGGCTACGCTCTCCCATCTCTGCCTCTTTGACTGTCTTGCACCTTACACCTTACCTGGCAGGGCAACAAGAAGTCCCAGAGCTGCAAAGCTCTGTGGCTGCTTGCCACAATGCATCTCAGGGCCTTCTTGGAATACTGAAGCTTTGGAACAGCAGAAAGCCCTTGAGCCATCCTGCAGTGCAAAGCTGCATTTGCCCTGGCAGCCTCAGCTGATCCAGCCCAGTCTTCCGAGGAAACCCCTGTGTGCGAACTGGAGAAGAAAGACTCACGCCACCAGCATCTGCCTTGCGAAGGATCAGCAGCCAGAGCAAAAAGATGGCAAAGATCAGCTGGGGTGGCAGCGCCCAGGGAGTTTGTGTTTGTGGGGGGAACGGGACAAAAGGGCATAGATGAGGAAGATAGGTAGGTGGGGGAGTTGAAGTATCTCTGTAGTTGTTAAGCACAGGTAGATTGAAATGACTTTTGATCAGATGAAACCAGGGGTGCTGCAGTGGCTGTAATTTTGAGGATCATTCGTTAAGTCCCTTCGTTCAGTGCTACCATAACTTTGAATGGTCACTGAACAAATGGTCATTAAGCAATGAATACTATATGGAATTATTTCAGGTTTTGCTTCTTAAACGTATCACCGAAAAGCAGCACAAGACATGACAACCCGATCTCTCAGATGTATCAAATATATGCATTTAGTAATTCCTCATGCAATAAACACTTGATTTAACAGACCTCCATTTAGTAGACTTCTGATGAGGTGGAGAATTTCTGTCCTTATGCTATGCTTTTGTGCATTCATAACTGAATGCAATAAAATCTTATTTCATTAAGAAATCTAAGTACAAACATGCAGAAAAGGAGTAAACAAAAAAGTTATTAAAGACCTTAGACAGCTATGACAATATCAACATATATATATATAGAGAGAGAGAGAGAGAGAGAAAGAGAAAGAGAGAGAGATTAAGTGGGATGTTCCTTAAAACTCAGCTGTCCAGACCCAAAATGAACTTCACATCTGTAGGGCTTACTGGTTCCTTTGACAGCTAGAGTTTGTAATCATTAATAAATAACACACTTTTTGGTGATTAATTAAACTGAAAAACAGCCAAAAGTGAGTTCTATAACCAAAGTGCAATTTAAACCTGATATTCTGAGTGTTAAGCCAAAATGTAAAACAGAAAGCACTTAAAAATCTTCTTTAAAATAAGCTTTTTACATGCCTCTTTCAGGAAAATTTTCTCACACCTCTATTTATCACCAAAGCAGACATGAGATCTATCTGCAGCGCCTTCCATTTTCTTCCATTTGGAGTAGTAATGTCAAAAAAATTAATAATTTCAAAAATAAAAAAATATCAAACCAAGTTGGCAATTGGGACTAAGTAAGTGGGAAGCTATGCGAGAACACTAACTAGCTACAATTTTCACAATTAACACTGATTTTTTTAAACAAGATTATTCAAAGCAATTCCTAATTAGAGATAAATTATAAAAATACAAATTTTCTGCTGTACTGTTTGGTTGAAAATCTACAAAGAAAGGCAACAGTTTCTAAAGAACACTACTATGGTTAAATAGAAATTACAAAGTCATTCACAAATTAGCCAGCAGAGGTAGCAATATACCTTTTTCAGAGGCAGAATGTTATATGCTTTTGCATAGGTGTGTCAAAAAAACTGAAAAAACATTACTTTTAAACTTGACCAAATATTATATTTCAGCAATTAAACCTTGTGTCAGGACCCACCCCAATCCATGTCTTAGGAAAACAAAAACTCTTGGAGTCAGTTCTAGTCCAAAAGGAATTTTTACTAGGACATGCTTGGTTGTGGGAATACAAGACAGGACTTGGTATTGTTTTACAAATGGAAACTTTATAAAGAGTTCCCGGTTCAACCCCCATTCCCTCAACCCCATTTGGTCAGCCCCCCATCATTTTACTTCGTGTCATCCCTTTCGTGGGAAAAAGGGAACTTCGAATCTTTATGGTTATTGCCTTCTTCCTCTACAGATTCAAATGGAGACACAGGCCAGATGCCTTCTTCCCTAACCCTCCCTTTTGGTCCCCCAGTTCAAAAGGTTTCCCTTCGTCTTTGAAATAACCTAAGGCAGGCTGAATCCACATGCACTCCTCCTTCTTCGGGAGATGGCAAAATCCATGGAGGGGGGATAATGCTTTAAACATACATTTATGAATGTGATATAAATGGATTCTGACAGTCCGCTCTCCTTAAAAGAAAGATATGTCCATCTGTAGGGAAAAAAGGGAAAAAACATATATAAATGTTAACCCAGTTTGTTCGGATATTCTGTATGAAATCTCTTAAGCAGCTTTGGTGCTTTAACGTGGCGCTTGTTGACCCATTCATTTTCTGAGGTGGGGGGGTGTTTCCAAGCCACTAAATATTGGGTCATTCCATGATGTTTTCTGGAATCCAAAATTTCTTTCACCTCAAAATGTTGTTCCCCTTCCACCATGATGGGAGGTGGTGGTGGTGGGATTTTTGTTCGCAGGGGAGATTGTTGTTCTCTCTTTATTAGGCTGCAGTGAAAGATTGGGTGTATTTGTTTAAGATTTTTAGGTAGTCCTAATTCAACTGTTACTAGGTTTATGATTCTTTTAATTGGAAAAGGTCCAATAAATTTTGGTCCTAGTTTTTTACAGGGTTGGAGTGATTTAAGGTATTTTGTGGACAGATATACCATCTCTCCCACTTTGAACGGTGTGGGATCGGCTCTTTTCCTGTCTGCCTGTGTTTTGTATGCTAGTCTAGCATCTGTTAACACTCTTCTGACAATAGGCCAGGTGTATTGTAATTGAGCAATCCATTCCTTTAGTTCTGGAATTACCGGTTCCTTTGTGGTTAGTTCAGGTATGGGGTTGAAGCTTTGGCCTGTAGCTACTTGAAAAGGAGTGGAACCTGTGCTGGAGTGGACTGCATTATTATATGCCACTTCGGCAAAAGACAGTAGGTCCGTCCAGTTTTCTGCTGAAAATTAACCTAACATCTTAAATATTGCTCAAGTACTGCGTTAGATCTTTCACATTGCCCATTAGCTTGAGGATGATGACTAGATGTCAATCCTTGGGTAGTTCCTAGCAGGGATAAAAATTCCTTCCAAAATGCCGAGGTAAATTGCACCCCTCTGTCAGATATGATGCGTAGTGGTGCCCCATGCAATCTGTAAATATGCTGTACAAAAAGTTTTGCTAATGCTTTTGCAGTTGGAATTTTTTGGCAAGGTATGAAATGTACTTGCTTAGAGAACAGATCTGTGACAGTCCAAACAACGGTGTTTCCGTTGCTTTCTGGTAGTTCTACGATAAAGTCCATGGCTATTTCTTTCCATGGGGCTGAGGGATTCGCCACCGGTTATAACAGTCCTGGCGATTTCCCTTGCAACCTCTTAGCCATCGTGCAAATTTGACAACTGCTCACATAGCTTTCTATGTCTTTTTTCATAGATGGCCACCAAAATTGCCTTTTAGTTAAGTGTAATGTTTTTACAAACCCAAAATGTCCTGCTGATTTTGTATCATGGCACAGTTGCATGAAATTGATCCTCTGGGTGGTAGGTATGTATAACTTCTCACCCACCCAAGGTAGCCCATCTTTAATTGTGCACACATGCTTATTTTTCTTGAACTATTTGTCGCTTTCCAAGGACTTTTGGAATTCTATTCCGGTTTGGCTATCCACTTCAGGCTTCATTTTTACTTGTGCCCTGGTGGTGACTGGTGCTGCCAGTTGTTGTTCTGGTACAAGTGGTTTAAAGTGAAGTTACTCGTGTGCTGTTATATTGGGGCATGCAAGATAATGCGTCTGCCAGGAAATTCTTCCCCCCCGGCAAGTGTTTTGAGAGTGAAATTGAATTGGTGAAAGTATTGGGAGCAGTGGGCTTGCTTAGGAGTGAGTTTCCTGGGCGTCTTTAGCGCTTCTAAATTTTTGTGGTCTGTCCAGAGCTGGAAAGGTAATTTATTCCCTTCCAAAAATTGGTGCCATGTTAATAATGACCACCTTAATGAGAATGCTTCCTTCTCCCATATTGGCCACCGTTGTTCTGTTTCTGTGAGTTTTCTGGATGTATATGCGCAAGGTTGCAACGTCCCCTCATCATTTTCCTGTAATAATACGGCTCCGACTGCTACATCGCTTGCATCTGCCTGTATTACAAAAGGTTTGTCGGGATCTGGGTGTTTTAGTACAGGTTCAGCAGAAAAGAGTCTCTTTAGCCTCTCAAATGCTGCTTGACATTCCATTGTCCATTTTAGAGGCTGGCTGGATTTCACGGGGGGGGGGGGGGGGCTTCGTTTTCAACAAGTTTGTGAGGGGCATGGCTATTTGGACAAATGCAGGGATGAATTGGTGGTAGAAATTTGCAAACCCCAGGAAACTTTGCAATTGCTTCTGTGTGCTGGGGGGTGCCCACTCTAATACTGCCCTGACCTTCTCAGGGTCCATTTCGATGCCCTCTGGAGATATGCGATATCCCAGGTAGTCGATTTTTTCCTGATGGAATTCACACTTCGATAATTTAGCATATAAGTGGGCAGCTCGCAACTTTTTCAGGACTGCTCTGACTAGTTTGATATGTTCCTCTTTGGTCTCTGTGAAGATAAGAATGTCATCCAGATAAACCAGGACCCCCTTATATAGGTGCTCCCTTAGCACGTCATTAATTAATTGCATAAAGACTGCGGGGGCCCCTTGCAGTCCGAATGGCAATACTTTGAATTCGTAGCACCCCACTGGGCAGTTGAATGCAGTCTTCCATTCATCTCCTTCCTTAATCCTAATACGATAATATGCTTCCCTCAGATCTATTTCAGTAAAAATCCTTCCTTTCGATAGGTGGGATAGCATATCCTTCATTAGGGGTAGAGGGTACAGACTACATTCACTAATTGTGTTCAGATTTCTGTAATCTACACACAAATGGAAAGAACCATCTTTCTTCTCCCTGAACAGGACTGGGGCTGCCTCTTTGGGTTTGGCAGGCTCGATGAACCCTCTTTGTAAGTTTTTCTTTATGAATCTTTCCATTTCTGCCATTTCCCTTGGGCTCATGGCATACATCCTGGGTTTGGGGAGTTTTGCCCCGGGTTTGAATTCTATGGCGCAGTCTGTGGGGCGGTGGGGGGGAAGCTCATCTGCCTGCTCCTCACTGAAAACCTCAGCAAGGTCCCTGTATCCCTCCGGTATCTCTGGTAACCCCTTCTCTTTCCCCACTGCTGCTGTCTCCTCCCTTTGGGTTGGGGGGTTGCTTTGGGGGGGGTTACATTTTCCTGCTCCCCTTTTGGGAAGTTGAGTTCTGCTGTCCTCCAGTTTATCCCGGGGTTCCATTTCTTCAGCCATTCCAGTCCTAAAATCATTGGGCATTCCATGACTGGAGCCACTATAAACGTTATGTCTTCCTCATGAGACCCCAGGGACAGGTGAATTGGTAAAGTGGTTAGGGTAGCTGGTCCCCCCCTGCTATTGATCATCTAATTGACTAAAGGAGATTAGTTGTTTTAGTCTCCTCACTGGAATGCTCAATCTCTCCACCAGCGTTGGGCTGATGAGGCAGCGGATGCAACCAGAGTCTATCAGAGCTTTTATTTCGATGGCTTTAGGTATAGAGGAAGCTAATATAGTCACTGTCTTAAGTATAGGTGGAAGGTGTCCACTTACCAATGGTTCTCCCTCTGAGCTGTCTTCCGAGGTGTCCACCGCCCCTGCAGTGTAGGCCGGAGTCCAATCCCAGTTCCTGGCAGGAATTGTGGACTCTACAGCCCGTCCCCGTCATGGAAGATTCTTTTGGGTTGCCTTGGGGTTTCCCTAGTTTCTTGGAGGGTGATGACTCTG
Organism: Vipera ursinii; assembly: GCF_947247035.1. NCBI lineage: Eukaryota > Metazoa > Chordata > Lepidosauria > Squamata > Viperidae > Vipera > Vipera ursinii. Next base: position 78,724,866 of record NC_139512.1, read on the forward strand.
CTTTACACTGGGGGGGTTTTGAGCAGCATTCTGCGGCGCGGTGACCCTCTCTCCCGCATTTGAAAGAGCCTGTTGATTTTTTAGCTGTGGGCGGTGAGTTCTCCCTCTCGCAGGTTTGCTCGGTTGGCGGGCGACCCCATGGTTTCCCCCGACGGTGTCTCTTCAGTAGGTCTATCTCCCCCTCCTCTGCCAGGACATACCAGTCGTCAAGATGGTGTGGGTCTTCTTGAGGCAGGAAAGCATCATACAGGTCATAGTTTAGCCCGTCTTTGAAATGGCTAAGGAGGATGTCTTCTGGCCAGTTCAGCTTGCTGGCAATGGCTTGGAATTCAGCCACCGGCCGTCTGCCCTGCATGTTTTGATTCTCTCCTGGGCTTTGCGATCAGCCAAGGGATCTTCGAAACGCCGCCTCAAGGATGCCATGAACCAGTTGAAATCGTTGAGTTCTGGGGCATTGGAGTCATGTAGGTTCACCACCCAGTCTGCAGCCAATCCATCCAGGGCAGATTGCACAATTCGGATGCGGGTTTTGTCACTGGGGATGTCCCGTCCGTATTCTTCCATATAGCTAAGGACTTGGGTTAAGAAAAACCCCAATCGTGATGGCTCACCCTTGAATTTTGTTTCCAGGGGCGGGAGTCTTTGACTGGAGCGTTGTCTGCACCGCAGACAGTATCGCTCCTCATCCTGCTCCCCATCTGTGGTTCTGGGGGGGGGGGTACTGCTGAGGCAGCGACTCCTGTTCTGTTGGATGGCCCCGGGGTTTCAGGTGCTGGATCCCCTCCGTTACCTCTCCAGTTGCGGCCCCAGGCGCTGCCTCGGTTGCAGTTTTCAACTCTCTCCTCCCTTAGTGAGCTCAGGGTTGCTTTCATCAGGTCAATAGCTTTTTCTAGGATCCGCTCCTCCTCACTGGGGTGCAGGGAGCTCTCCATCTCTTGCCTCCATTCCGGTTGGTGGTCGCTCCATCTCAGGGTCACTTCTCCCGATGCCTTTTCCCACTCACTTTTCCTTCCAACGCCCATCGACCATCGGGGTTATCAGTTGTGCTGCTCTACCGCTTTTTCCCCGGGGAAATATGCCAGTTAAGCTTCCCATCGTCTCTGGGATTCCATTCGGGGGGGAAAGATTCCCTTTCCGTGGGGCTTCCCTTCTCTCTTGCTTCGTCGCCAGATATCGGATTTATTGCAAAATCCCCCGGTAAGGTTTCTCCCTTCCAGGTTGACTTTCAGTGCAAGTCCTGCCTAGTGTCAGGACCCACCCCAATCCACATCTTAGGAAAACAAAAACTCTTGGAGTCAGTTCTAGTCCAAAAGGAATTTTTACTAGGACATGCTTGGTTGTGGGAATACAAGACAGGACTTGGTATTGTTTTACAAAAGGAAACTTTATAAAGAGTTCCCGGTTCAACCCCCATTCCCTCAACCCCATTTGGTCAGCCCCCCATCATTTTACTTCGTGTCATCCCTTTCGTGGGAAAAAGGGAACTTCAAATCTTTATGGTTATTGCCTTCTTCCTCTACAGATTCAAATGGAGACACAGGCCAGATGCCTTCATCCCTAACCCTCCCTTTTGTTCCCCCAGTTCAAAAGGTTTCCCTTGGTCTTTGAAATAACCTAAGGAAGGCTGAATCCACATGCGCTCCTCCTTCTTCGGGAGATGGCAGAATCCATGGGGGGGAATAATGTTTTAAACATACATTTATGAATGTGATATAAATGGATTCTGACACCTTGAAATTTCAATTTTAAAAAAAATTGGGAAATGTCACAAATGCCATATGTGAATATTATGAATAATGCCTATGTGCACTAGGTTGCTCAACCAAGCATAGATGTTTAGAGGAATAATTAAATTCAAAAGAAAACATTTTGTTACTAAGATTATTATTATTACTATTATTACTATTACTGTTATTACTATTATTATTATTATTAATTATTATTATTTGGAAAGGGACCTTGGAGATCATCTAGTCCAACCCACTGCTCAGGCAGGAAACCTTATACCACTTCAGAGAAAAGGCTGTCCAGTCTCTTCTTTAAAACTTCCAGTGTTGGAGCATTCACAGCTTCTGGAGGCAGGTTGTTCCACTGGTTAATTGGTCTGTCAGGAAGTTTCTCCTTAGTTCTAGGTTGGTTCTCTCAACTAGTTTCCATCCGTTGCTTCTTGTTCTGCCTTCAAGTGCTTTGGAGAATAGCTTGACTCCCTCTTCTTTGTGGCAGCCCCTGAGATATTGGAACACTGCTATCATGTCACCCCTTGCCCTTCTCTTCATTAAACTACACATACCCAATTCCAGCAACCGTTCCTTATATGTTTTAGCCTCCAGTCCCCTAATCATCTTTGTTGCTGTTCTCTGTACTAGAATCTCAATATCTTTTTTACATCGTAGTGACCAAAACTGGATGCAGTATTTCAAGTGTGGCCTTACCAAGACATTGTAAAGTGGTATTAACACTTCACATGATCTTGATTCTACCCCTCTGTTAATGCAGCCTAGCACTGTAATGGCTATTTTGACATCTGCAGCACACTGCTGGCTCATATCTAAGTGATTGTCCATTAGTACTCCGAGATCCCTCTCACAGTTACTACTATTGAGCAAGGTGCCACCTATACTATACCTGTACATTTGGTTTTTCTTGCCTAAATGTAGAAGTTTAATTTTTTCACCATTGAATTTCATTTTGTTAGACAGCGCCCAGTGTTCCAGTCTGTCCAGATCCCCCTGTATCTTAAGCCTATCTTCTGGAGTATTGGCTATTCCTGCCAGCTTGGTGTCATCTGCAAATTTGATGAGTTCCCCATCTATCCCTTTGACCAAGTCGTTGATGAAGATGTTGAAGAGCACTGGGCCCAGAACAGAGCCCTGGGGCACCCCACTACACACTTCCCTCCACGTAGATGCAGTTCCATTGAGGACCACATGCTGAATACAGCCGGTCAGCCAGCTACGAATCCATTTGGTGGTGATGCTGACTAACCCACATTTTTCCATCTTATCAAGTAGTAGGTTGTGATCTACTTTATCAAATGCCTTACTGAAGTCCAAGTAAATTATATTCACAGTATTCCTCTGGTCCACTAATTTTGTCACTTGGTCAAAGAATGCAATAAGATTTGTTTGGCATGATCTGTTTTTGACAAACCCATGTTGGATTTTACTAATGACTTTGTTTGCCTCTAGGTGCTGATTTGTTGTTTGATTATCTTTTCCAGAATCTTCCCAGGTATTGAGGTCAGGCTGATAGGTCAGTAGTTTCCTGGATCCATTTTTCCCCTTTTTTGAAGATGGGAACTACATCAGCTCTTTTCCAGTCCTCTGGTAGTTCCCCAGTGCTCCAGGATCTTTGAAAAATATAGTTCAGTGGTTCTGAGATCACGTCTGCCAGTTCCTTGAGAACTTTGGGGTGTAATCCATCTGGTCCTGGTGATTTGAACTCATCTAAGCTGGACAGGTGCTCACTTACCAAGTTCTTGCCTATCTTAACTTGTGTTTCTATTCTGTTTTTTATGGCACTGTTTTGGATAGGTTGGACTGTTTTTACCCTTTGTGTAAAGACAGATGCAAAAAATGAGTTAAATAGTTCTGCTTTCTCCCTGTTGCTTGTCACCTTCTTGCCACTTTCCCCCACTAATGGACCAATCATTTCCTTAACTTTTTTCTTGTTTTTACATGTTGAAAGAAGCTTTTTTTGTTATTTTTGACTTTGGTCGCAAGCCTTAGTTCAGGGGTGTCAAACTCAATTTCATTGAGGGCCGCATCAGCATTGCGGTTGCCCTCATGGGGCCGGGTGGGTATGGCCTGGGTGGGTGTGGTCTACTGGGTGGGCGTGGCTAGAGTGCATATGGCCTACTGGGTGGGCGTGGCCAGCTCTACATCGTTCCCATCAAGGGTGCCTATGGGGGCCTGGGCAGGAGTGGGACAGATCTGAGGGTCTATGACAGAAGGAGGGCCTCTGGGCCAAGGCCAAGGCAGTGGGGGCCGTTCCCTCCCTGTTTCCAGGATGGCTTCGTAGGCCACGTGAAACCACTTCGCGGGCCGCATCCGGCCCCCGAGCCTTGTGTTTGACATGTCTGCCTTAGTTCATTTTGAGTCTTAGCTTTCCTCACTTCATCTTTGCAGGCACAGGCTATTTGCTGATATTATGCCTTAGTTATGTGCCCCTCTTTCCACTTGTCCTTTTTATCTTTCAATTTATCAGAGTGTTCTTTATGTAGCCATGCTGGTTTCTTTTGAGAGCTGTTATTTTTCTTCTTTGTTGGTATTGTGCTAGACTGGGCTTTTATTATCTCACTTTTCAAAATTCCCCAAGCTTGAGTTGTTTTCCCCTTTAGGATTCTCATCCATGGAATCCTTCCCAAGCTCCAAGTTTATTGAAATTAGCTCTTTTAAAGTCCAAGACTCTAGTTTGACTGTGTTCTATTGCTTGTGCTTCCAGAATGTAGTATCTTTATTACTTTGGTAATTCTTTGTTTATTTATAAAAAAACTGCCTAAGGCAGGGGTGTCAAACTCAATTTCACTGAGGGCCACACCAGCATTGCGGTTGCCCTCAGGGGGCCGGGTGGGTGTGGCCTGGGTGGGCATGGCCTACTGGGTGGGCGTGGCTAGAGTGCGTATGGCCTACTGGGTGGGCGTGGCCAGCTCTACATTGTTCGCATCAAGGGTGCCTATGGGGGCCTGGGCAGGAGTGGGACAGATCTGAGGGTCTCTGGCAGAAGGAGGGTCTCTGGGCCAGGGCCAAGGCAGTGGGGGCCCTTCCCTCACTGTTTCCAGGATGGCTTCGCGGGCCACATGAAACCACTTCACGGGCCGCATCCGGCCCCCGGGCCTTGTGTTTGACATGTCTGGCCTAAGGGATTTAGAGGAAGTGGTAGGTAACCAGCAAATGCATTTCTTAATTTACATTACACATGCATCACATCTGTATTACAGAGTTTTAGAGAATCATTACACGTCTACAGGTCTGCTTCTAGTTAAATTGTTCAAGGACTCTTTTAAGGGATCTTGAACAGTAAAATAGGATGGATTCATAACAAAAATATGAGACAATAGCACTGAACAAGAAATTCAAAAAATTAGTTATCATAGCCATCCATTTTTATTACAGACAAGTTCACAAGCTATACCCATAGAGCCACTGCTGATTCTTTCTATCATGTATATTTTAAAGCCTAATTACTAATTAGGAAATACTGTCCAGTTGACAAAAACTATATAGGAAGGAAAGCTGCATCAAGATGCTGTAATAGTTAGCTATTGCTGAAATCTAAGAGAATTGCACTTTACTTTGAGAAATTACAGTATACTACTTTTTAGAGGTTAATTAAGGTTATTAATTTGGAAATAATACTTTGTCAGTGTTTGAACAGCCAGTGTGTATCTCCCACTACTCAATAAAAAATAATTCATTCTTTGCTCAACAGCTATGAGTTTTGTTCATCCTAGATCAGTAAACAAAAAATTTCCTGCTAAGAGTATTAACTACATATGTTACTAGAGATAGATCTTCTGATTGAATGTGCGCACACTATTCTTCACTGGATTTTGGCGTGTAAAAGGGGGATATAGAAAAAGAATTAAATACCTCTGAGACACAAGTTCAGTATTGTTTTAAATTCTTTATTGTAGAAATTAAAGTTTATAGAGATGTGCTCCCTATTCTGTTTTCAATTAGACTGCAAAATGCAAAAGTATGCAGATGCATTTCAGAATGTACTGCACGCTGGTAAACTGTAAGGTTAGCATTTTTTTAAAGCTCTGCAAGTAAGTTGCCAAATTTAAACAATAAAAAATCAGTATGGATGTCTATTAAAAGCCTCAAGAAAATAACTAGAAAAACTGTGTATTTATTCTTCTATCTACCTCTTTTATTTAATAGCCATTCAACTTGCAAAGCAATTCTGAGCAGCATACAGTTCTATGGAAACATGAGAACAATTAAGTGAAAACAAAACACAGCAGAGGTCAGGAACCAAGGAATCAAAAATAGAATTTAAAAAAAAATGAAAGGAACCAGAATAGCCAAATCCAAACATAATGTGTTTCCCTGAAAATAAGACAGTGTCTTAGAGGTATTTTTTGGGACCAAAAGACTCATTAGGCTTATTTTGGGAGATGTGTGACTTTGCGGCTGCCCACCCACTCCATCCCGTCTGGTTGCTCACGGTCACAATGGGGCAGGAGAGCGTGCATCACACCAGTGCTGCCACAAGGTGAGGCGAGGCAGGTGGTGGTGGAGCTGCCCCACGCACCTCATACCCGCTTACCTCAGGGCCCTCGCAGGCAGGCCATTCCCTGCTCGGCGACCTCCCCCCACCTGTTCAATGACCTAGCTACCTACCCACCTCTTCCCTTTCACTCCCCTACCGAGCTGGACTGCCATGCTACGGTCCTCCTCTGCCATTCGGAGCCAGGAGGGAATGATGGCAAAAGGCTCCGCTACCACTGCGCAATAGCCATGTCTGCCGCTGAAGGAGCTTTCTTTGGTCCCAGCCACTGTGCAGATAACCTGCCCGGCAGCAGCCACTGCCTCCTTCTCCTCCAACACTCCTGTGGCTTGCACCGTGACTGGGTGGCGCAAGCCTCCCCTGCGCCTCCTTCCACATGGCAGGCAGGGGAAGATAGTGGAGCCTGGTTCTTCGGCTGCCCTTGCCTCTCTACACTTCTGTTCTCGCCTGAAGGCACATTCCGCCTTCACTGCCCTCTGCTTCCGAGTACTGCCCTGGGAAATCCTGTAAGTCGTTGCAGCCGCAGGCAAGCAGATGGTGGGAGGGAGCGTGCAGGCAGCTTTGGTGGGTGTCTGGCAGGCGGAGGGAGGTGGCAGGGGAGGCTTGTGCCACCCAGTCACGGTACAAGCCACGGGAGAGTTGGTGGAGGAGATAACCGCCGAGCAGGTGATCTGTGGGGCAAGGCAGGGCTGGCGGGGACCGAAGAAAGCCCTTCCAGCGGCAGATGCAGCCAATGTGCAGTAACGATGGAGCCTTTTGCCATCACTCTCCAGGAACCAAAACGGCAGAGGGAGACTGGGTAAGGCGACCAAGCCTCCCCCACCCATCCTCTGTAGCATGGCAGTACAGCTCGGGAGGGGAATGAAAGGGAAGAGGCAGGTGGGCAGCTAGCTCAATGAACAAGCAGGAGTGGCCTGGCTGTGGGGGACCTGAGGTGCAGGGTGTGTGGGGCAGCTCCACCGCCCAACTGCCTCACCTTAACTTGTGGCAGCAGTGGTGCAACGCAAGTTCTCCTGCCCCACTGCAACAGCAAGCAACCAGATGGTGGGACGGATTGGGCAGGTTCTTAACTAGGGCTTATTTTGGGGGTAGGGCTTGTATTAGGCACAGACCAAAAAATCAGGGTAGGGCTTATTTTCTGGGTGGGTCTTATTTTTAGGGAAACACGGTAGTATACCTCTTTCATTCTGGACAACTTCATCTCATGTTCTAACCCAGTGCCTGAAGCAAGAATCAGGTGTGCAGGGCCTTATAGAAGTCTAGCAGGATCAGAGCTATCCAAACATCAGAGGGAAAATGTCCATTTATCTAAATGTTGTATTAAAATTAACCTGCAGGTATTGTTTCCTTCCTAAATTTAGTTTTATATTTGTGCAATTCTCTGGATGTATTCAGTTCTATAGCTATTCAATCAGGCTAGAATTAAATTGTTTCACTCTTATTTCCATAGTTTATTGTAATTTTCCCCATGAATTATTTTTTCCCTTAGATTAGGTATATGTAGCTCTCAATATCTCATCTATTTTTATGGCCATAAACAAAAGAAAGAAAGAAAGGGGCTTCTTTTGGCTTTTTTGTTATTATTTAAAAGAGATATGAAATACAGTATATTCATGAAATAGAACCCTTTTAAACCATTCAAATGAAAAATTCTGACCAAACCTGTTTTGTTTCAAACACCAAACTTTTTTTCTCATTCATTTACCAATTTTTCCAATCCTAGGATCAATCTGTACTTTGCCTCCTTGCCTGTAAGAAAGGAGATCTGCTGTTGTCACCAAAAAGGCTTAAGGGAAGGGGCTTCAAAGAGTTCTGCTGCTAGACAGTTAATGGCCGTTATACAGTTTCATCCCTATCAGCGTATTTAAAGAAATTTGTATACTGCCCTAACAAGGACTGAATTGGCCATTTTAATCTCCTTTAGAGATACTAGTAGTAATACTGGTAAACCTCAATTTGAGCTCAAAATTTCTGTTGCAAAGTGAGACATTTGTTAAGTGAGTTTTGCCCCATGACCTTACTTGCCACAGTTATTAAGTGAATCCCTGCAGTTGTTAAGTTAGTAATATTGTTGTTAAGTGAATCTGGCTTTCCCATTGACTTTGCTTGTCACAAGGGTGCAAACGTGGATCACATGACCCCTGGGACACTGCAACTGACATAAATATGAGTCATTTGTCAAGCATCTGAATTTTGATCACTTGACCATAGGATGCTGCAATGGTCGTAAAAATAGTCGCAAGTTTTACAACTTTGAATGCTTACTAAATGAACTGTTGTATGTCAAGGTCTATCTGTACCAATACCAAAACAAGACAAGTTTATGACTTAAGAGAGATTATGTAAACTGCATTACTAAGAACCAGCCAGATAACAGCATATCAGCACAATTTGGGGGATGGGGTACTGATTGGAATAGCCTATAGAAATGTGAAATGTCTTACCAGGAATCCAATACCTCCTTGAGAAGCAGCTATTAAAATTTACATGTATTACATTTGATGTAAATGTCACAGAGTGCCTTATTCATTTGCTAGATGTATAAAGCTACCCAATTCAAACTATGTGATTTTGGGCAGTGTACAGGGGAGCCACCAAAAGCACATTCTTTTGAGATTTAAAAAAGTGTCAAGATTTAAGAGAGAAAACCTGAAACATGCCCTCTACGTGACAGCATATGTGGCAGTCGGGTATCCTTGGGAGAAGGCAGCCCAACAAGTAATCTGCAGGTTTTAAAAGTGATGGCCAGTACTTTTAATTGCATCCAGAACCCTAATGGAAGCCAGCGCAACTCATGGCATAGTGGTGTTACATAGGTGTGATGAGTTGTGCCCATAAATACCTGTACAACTAGATTCTGGAAGATTTTCAAGAGCAGCATGTTGAAATAGTCACAAGATATTGCGCTAACTCAGCCATACCCAACCCTCCCTGGCTATAGCTACCACCTGCTGTTTAAGTAAAAGCTGTGAATTCAGAAGAATCCCTGTTTTGCATACCATGTCTGAAATGGGGTAGTGTCACCCTATCCAAAACCAAAGATGGAAACGTTCTAACTCCCTGAAATCTGGATTTGAGGACCCCAAACCCTATAAAGATTTAAGCTGCAACCTGTTGTTTCTCATCCAGACACAGGGACTTTGAGCTGACCAAGAAGGAAATTTCATCATTGGGGCATTTGTACCATGAGTGTTGTCTGAAATCACAGCAAACTGCTGACAGATGTCTAAGAAAAGCAGCCTGAATATATTTTAATTTACCAGCCAGCAGAAATTAATTCAGATCTGTGATTGATTTCACTCTGTAGTGTTCAGCTAGAAGAGACAACCATGAGATTACATACACAGCTTAAGGCACTAAACACAATTAATATTCTATGACTGAAAAACTACATGGTCTGCCAATTTCAAATTCCCTTAACTGGAAGCCAAATATGTAAAGTGTCTCTTGAGCATATAACCAAAGTGATCAATTTTTGTGGAAGTTCACATTCATTCGCTTTGGTTTTATACTGTGTAACTTCTAAGCAGAACAAGCAGGCCCAGACATGCACAAGCTTCACTAAAAAAAAAGGATACAGTACGTACATTAATGGAAATAATAGGCCACTTTGAGAAAACTGAGTAATTTGCTTTGTTTTCTATAACGTATCTTTAAAATGTTCCACAGATCTACTATGATATCAGTCGATATGAAGTGATGCAGGTAATTCTTACAGAATGTGCAGAATGTGTATTGCTATGACAGGAGAAGACAAAATGAAAAAGGAAATGGAAAAAGAGCAAATGAACACTTAAGAAAAATGCTAAGGCTTGGATATAGAGATGTCCAATGATGGACAAAAATTGAATGCTATAGGACAGTGGTGGTGAACCTATGGCATGCGTGCCAGAGGCAGCACTCAGAGCCCTCTCTGTTGGCATGCGCGCTACCGCTACCAGCAGCAGGTCCATCAGGCCCACTGCCTCCCAGAGCAGGAACCCTACCCAGCACAAAGGAGGCGAAGCAGCCGACCAGCAAACTCGAGTAGAAGCAGTAGAGCAGAGGTCACCAACCAGTCAATTGGTGGGCTGGAAGAAAAGGGAGGGGGAAGCATTTTACATGTGTGAATGCGTGCGCGGGGCCATGAGCATGCACATGCTGCAAATGGGGCAGGGCTAGTGCCTGCGTGATGCTCACTAGCCCTGCCCCGTTCTTGCATGGTGCAGCACCTTGTATCTGCACCCTCCGGCGGCCATTTTTGCGTCTTGCAGCATTTTTGCGCCCCCAGTTTTTGTGTGCCAGAGGTGCCTCCCTGCCCCCCCCCCAAAGGCACCACAATGCTGATGCGGCCCTGGCACGTTTTGATAAATAAGTTGGTTTGGGGTTGCAGTTTGGGCACTCGGTCTCTAAAAGGTTCGCCACCACTGCTATAGAATTTGAGAGAGAAAGGAAACTAATAATGATCTGGTAGAAGGCACTCATTTTGTTGAAGCTGCCCTGGTCTTCATGGTACTTTGCTTTGCAAAGATTTTTATTAACTATTAAGAACATAGAAGATAAAAGATTTAAATTTAAAATGCACACATAACAAGAAAATCTACTTCTCAAAAACTAGATATAATCTATGGTTTTTGAATGTTTGATAAGATTCATATAAAAATATCAAATGAGTTAAATAGGTGAATGCCATTTTATAAAATCAATTGAAAGTAAAGCAAAGTATCATATAACTGAAATATAAGTTTAATATACAACCATAATTGCTGCCTAAAATTCTTATAACCTTATCTCCACAAAAAGATATACCAAAGCCAGAAAAATACAGAAAAGGGCAATTAATATATTTGAAAAGGGAGAGTAGGAGACTTATAAAAATAATTACATAAATGAAATCTCTATGGCTGAAAGGCAGTACACTTCTCAGTATCCCACATCAGGGAACTATTGCAAGGGATTATTACTGAAGGTAATTTAGACTAATCCTTGGAAGCATATTCTGGATCTGAGTATCACTTTTGAAATATTCAGGAAGAATTAACAGAGAATTATAGAATAAAAACCAGTAGCGAAAAGAAAATAGTGGGGGGAAAAGTGTGCTAAATGATGTAGATAAAGAACAGAGTAGTAACAAATATGTTTTTCTTTTTCTGTAATTAATAGAAGTCTCCGAAAGACTTCTTTCAGTCTTAACAAAAATACAGTCAAGTAGTGTTTCCTTGTAATATATAACTATTCTTATCACTATATTAAAAAAATTAAACTTGTACAACATAGTTTAGCAAATTTGAGTTGTGCAAATGTCATGACACATACTCTTATTACAGCAAAATTACTTTAAAGATGAAACAGATACCATGTAAAAAATTTAACTTTGTGTAAATATGACTTACACCTTAACTCCCGACCTCCGATCATTCCGCCGGGGCCTGAAGACCTGGCTCTTTGAGCTCTCAGGCCCAGGCTGAGGAGAAATTTTTAATTGGGGTTTTAATGTATACAGGGTTAATTTAATATTTTTTAATTTGGTTTTTTAACTTTTATATGGTGGATTTTTTAACTCCCTGTAAACCGCCCTGAGTCCTCAGGGAATAGGGCGGTATATAAATGTAACTAATAATAAATAAATAATAAATAAACTCATACACTATGAATTTCCTTTAAAGAAAAAGTCAACTGTGGGAAAGTCCAAATGTTACACAATGCAGTCTGTACCCATTCCATGATAACTCAGCATTTCTTTTTGCTAATATTATCTATTTTTTTAAAATTAAACATTTATATCGTTTTGAATGCATGCCAGTTATATTGCCATATAGCAGAATTTTAACCTTCTCAGACTTAAGAGCTGTAGTAACAGGAAGGAGTTTGCTCTGAGAATTCCACACTACCACCAAAATTCTCCAAATTATAAGCTTAATTAACTAGACCTAGCAGAGAAATTAAAGAAACAGTAATGGGTCAGCCTCGTAGCCCTTTGATGTGCTGTTACTTGAAGATTACTAGATTTCTATTTCTTTCAATCAATAGTAAGGAGTTGTAAGATTACATTTTTATCCCTACATCGATAAGCTTCCATTTATAACTTCCATTATTATACATTATTAAGGATAGTGCCAAAAGCAGACATTACATACACTAAAAGCGGGGAAGTAAAAGTGTAAAGTAAGCAATTGAAAGGAATATATAGAAAACCTGTCCTAATGCACAATCAAGCGACCTTGAGCGTGCATCGTTCTCAATTTATGTCAAAAGGCAAGTAAGTGCAAGAAGTGTTGGCTGTAAATTGGGAACTCCCAAGTTATCCACGCAGGTGCAGCAGACAAAGCTAAGGCCCCGAGCTAGAAAAGCTTAGGTATAATTTAAGAGAGAAACGGGGCTCGAGGACAAAACCGACAATTAAGTTAAAACTGGTGGAATTTAAAAATAAATAAATAAATAAATAAATAAATAAATAAATCGCCGAAATGAAAAAGGCGCCAGCTGCTCGGCGGGCCAGCTTTGCATAATTCAAAGGCACACAGCAGCAAGCCCATGCCAGAAACCCGAGGGGGAAGCATGGAGGAAAGAATAAATGGACTCACCTGCCCAGGTGTTCCGGTACGGGCCCAGAACCTCTGAGTGGTCCAGCATCCACACGCGGAAGACAACCACCAAGTTAAAAAGCAGCCTACAACACAAGTAGCCGACGACCAACACTCCGATCCAATAGTAAAAACCGTCGGGGAAGAACAAAAAAGAAGCCGGAGTCTCCATAGCGTTCCACGACGCAAGCGCCAACAGACAGCAAAGTGATGATGACGGCCCGTCAACGCTGAACCCTCCCTAGCTTGTGTCGGACCCTCCCACAGAACAGCCCCGCCCCAAAGAACAGCTATTGGCTAATTAGTACGATGTAGGATGGCTATTGGATATCTATCGGGGAACACATGGCTCTTGATCTCGCGGTATTTTCTTTTTTTTTTTTTAAAGGCGTAGTTGAAGTAAATTCCCTCACAGACGGGAACAATGGTCCTTAAGTCGCTTGGCCCGCCCGTGTGGCGAACGCGTCTTCCGGCGTTCTCTGGCTTCTACTGGCAGAGAGCGATGTCGTTCTTGTGGGGCCTGGTTGTGATTCATTGAATGAATGAATGAATAAATAAATGAACCTTTTATTGTCTTAAGTGCAACCATGTATACATTGAGATTGGCTGAGCCTCCCTTCGTGCCCCCACCTCTCCCAGCTTACAGTGATACAAACCCTTCATCTTATTACACCGTGTGAACTAATTGCACAACATACCGGCCTCGCAAGTCAATTATGCATAAAGTTTATAAAAATTATTTCCCATTCAAAAGCCTAACAGCCCAAGGATAAAAGCTGTTTTTCAGCCTGTTGGTGCGGCTGGCTATACTCCTAGATCTCCTACCTGATGGTAGGAGAGTAAAGAGATACCATCCAGGGTGTGAGTCAGCCCTGAGAATTTTCCTCACTCTTTCAAGGCAGTGAGCCCTGGCGATGTCATCCAGTGGTGTCAGGGGACAGCCCACAATGTCTTGTTCTGTGCTCACCACCCTCTGTAATGACTTCCTATCGGCGGCTGTCAGACCAGCATACCAAACCACAATACCATACGAGAGGACGCTCTCTATAGTAGACCAGTAAAAGAGGGTTATAAGCTGTTGTTCTACCCTGTTCTTCCGCAAGACCCTGAGAAAGTGAAGCCTCTTTTGGGCCTTTCTGGCCACCTGGGTTGTATTAACTTTCCAGGTCAAATCTTCGCAGAGGTAGACTCCTAGAAATTTAAAGGAGGAAACTCTCTCCACACAATCCTCCCCTATGTAAAGTGAGCCAGGTTCCTCCTTTTTCCACCGGAAGTCTAGCACCATCTCTTTTGTCTTGCCAATGTTCAGGTACAAGTTGTTGTTACAACACCATATGGATAGTTTTTGTACCTCCGCCCTGTATGCTGTCTCATCCCCACCTGTAATAAGACCCACCATGGTCGTATCATCTGCGAACTTAATTATCGCAGTAGATGTGTTGGATGATACACAGTCATACGTGTACAAAGAGGGTATAATTGTGAACGGGCGGTTACGAAAGAAAATTCATCACGTGGAGTTAAATATTGGAACTAGCGAGGGGTTGGGGTTCTCATTCTTTCGGTTGTTTTTTAAATCTGTCCGGATTCGGTCTTTATATAGCTAAAGTATTATGGGCGTCTTGCTTCGACTCACAGTTGTTCATTGGCCTGACCTCCTTGCTACATATAGCCAAGTATCCCAATGTCTAGATATAAATAAGTGGGAAAAGGGAAAAATACATTTAAATATAAGAAACAAAACAAGGTATTAATAGAGTTAGAACCAGCAGAAAAAGAACTTATATGCAACAGGAATACAATATATATATAGGCACTTCTGCAGTTCAGTTTTTAGAATAATGAATCTTTGAATGCAGAGCTATATTGTCTAGTCTTGCTGCCAAAAAGAGCCTTTTCAAAGGCTGAGAATTGAAACATTTCATTAAACCCTCGAAGATACAACTTCAAGAAAACTATTCGCACTCCTTCAAATTTATTATTGCCCCAACACCCCCATGGGTCTTGTGATCCTATAAGAGTCCTGTATTTAGGTGACCAAAATTTGCAATATTTTTGTCATTTTCCACTAGAAAACCCTAATCCTTTTGTTATGCTGGATTCACTTAACTATGTGGTTTGCTTAATGACCATGTGATGTCTTTTGACTATCACAAAAATGGTCATTAAAATATGCTGTGAATAACAACCATAGGCTCCATTGTGGTTGCAAATCAAGAAGTATATGTATATTCTACTAAGGCTCATAAATTCACCTGCTTGTTTTAAATTTATATTGTTCATGTGTAACCTGCAAAAATTCACTTTTCTGGCATATCTTAGTTATTTAAATTTTCACATCTACTTGCAATATTCAGTCTTTCAAAATACCTCTAATGTTATTACAAGTATTCTTTATACATTTATTTCATAAATATTAAACATCTTAACAGGACATCGTACATCCTTATCTTGCTTTATGCTCAGTGCTGAAGCATTTGTTAAATATTCCATTTATTTTCACACATGCCTTATTTTCCTGATAATACTGCTCTTATCATATTTGGAATCAATTTTCAATTTAAGCTCACTTAATCATGAGCTTTTTCTAAATCAAGAAACATACATTAAAGTTTCTTTTTGTATGATGCTGAATAACCTATGGGAAGCAAAACATCTGCACACATATGGAATTGTATTCAGAGTCCATTTTTCTCCAGCCTGACTCCACATTTAGGCACTATCAGGAAACCATTCCATTGCAGCCTTTATCAATAATTGAGTCTTATTTAGAAAAGCTAATTAATGCAGCAATGGAAAGGTATTTAATAAAAACAGCAACTTGTCAGAGAATTGTATGGTTGCTGAGGGGAAGAGTACCTGTTCCTACTTGTACAGAATAATTAGATGTCTTGCATGCACTCACCCAAATTGTTTCATCCCTGCAACTGGTTATATGAGTTTTTCTGCTTAAAACAAAAATACTTCAGATCTAATGATCAGCGTATTTCCATAGTCTTCTCAGATTCTTCCTAGGTCTATTTATTTAAATAAGGTATCAGGAATCAAAAAACCAAAAATATATTCATATTCTTAACTGCAGTGCTTTTTTTTTGTAAAAGTAAAAGGTGCCGGGACTCACATATGTCATACAACCCGCCTTGCCTACCCTACAAGGTTCCATCCAAAAAAGGTGCCGTTCTCAGTGTTCCATGAGAAAAAAGCCTTGCTTATCTGATTCTTTATGAATAAACCTGACATGGTTTTGATTAATATTTTAAAATGTTTTTCAAGGTGTAATATTAATTTGATAAGATTTAACAATTTAAATGTGGGAGTAATTGGGATGTTTATGAGCTTGGGCCTGTTATTTCCAGAATTCCTCCCTCCCATAGGAATAAAAGGGAGTAGAAATCTTCCCAGAAAAGGTGAGATAAAAAAACCCTGTGAATTAAGATTTCTATATTTAAACAGCCATTTGTTGCTAGGGTTGGCAGTATATTATGCATGAATACCTGATTTACCCAGATGATATTGCAAGTATTTAATTTCTGCATTTATACTTTCATTTAGCAAGATAAGAATAGGATGTCTCAGTCTGATTACTAGATTTTAAAACTGTTTATTTCTGGATGATTATGAATTAATTATATGTCTACTTTATACTGTTATAATTTACATATATGGCTGCTTTGGTTCTTTTCAACTGTTCTATATGGTGCTTTGTGTTAATGTGTGGAATTATTTTAGTTATAAACTGTGGTATAATTAATAAACTTAATGGTGTATTTAATGTGTATTATAAACATTTATTTTCAGTATTTTTTGATAAAGGATATTTGTCTAAAAGATGTTGGGATGCCACGCCCCCCCAGCCATTGAGTTTCCTTGTCAAAAAATTGCAAAAGATGATCAGATGACCCTGGGACACTGAATGTCCCTGTATGAATCAGTTGCCAAGCATCTGAATGTAAATCACATGACCCTGGGGATGCTGCAACAGTCATAAATGTGAAAAATGGTCATAAGTCACTTTTTTCAGTGCCGTTGTAACTTCAAACAATCACTAAGTGAATTGTAAGTCAAGGACTACCTGTACTTTATCATTTTTTTCCTTTTTTTGGTCAAGTTTTTCACACCTTGCTGGGCGACTGGTGGTACTCGGATAGTGCCTTATCCTGAAAGTGGTACAATGGGTGAAAAGGTTGAAAAGCCCTGGATTAGAGGAGTTGAAACAAAGAATATAATAGGGGGAGGAGGTTTTACACCTCTCTTCATCTACACATACATACCCATGGCTTTTTCAGACACTAGCAGTAGGAAACCCTTGCAAATAGAAGTAGTAATCTCTTTCCTCACAGAGGAAAGACCTTGATTTATTTTTCTACTGTGGAGCTTTGGGACATTTAACCAAGACTAAAGTAGAAACCTCATTTGCAAAGTACTGCATTTGTAGTAAGCAAGTGTCCAAATTACTCCAAAGCTTCACCTTTGGGTAACTGCAGGCTCCCCTCTCAAGAACTCAGCAGAGGTGTCCCCAGGTAATTAAGAAGAGTCAGACAGCCAACAGGTAAGTGTATTTTATTCTTTTTTTCTTTGTACCTCAGATGTAGAAATGCAACTCTGTCCTCTTGAAGGTTTGGGTGCAACAACCAATTTTATAGATGAGACCATGGTGCAATAGTTTATAACAGGTATCCCCAACCTATGGTCCGGGACCCGATATTGGGCCATGGCCTCTTGGCCACCAGCCCCCCCAACTCACAGCACCGCCATGCAGGCACTAGCGGCCCCATTTACGCATGTGCATTTACTACCACCAGTGTCACACGGGCGCTAACAGGCCATTTGTGCATGCGCGTGCCTGCCAGTAGCCCACTTGTGCATGAAAACATGCCTAAGATAGCTTCAACCATAGGAAAAGAAGCTTCTGAAAGGAGGTGATATAGAAAAGAACAGAAGTAAATGTGGCAAATATAAAAGGTGCTCTGCCAATGCATGGAGGTTGTACAAGTCTGCATGTGGAAGAACCGGTTTCAGCTCAACTCAGACAAGATTTAAGGGATTTAAGATCCCCTGCATCTACTGAACTTCCCTTGTTAACTCTGCATCAGAGTTAATGCTCCATGCTCAATCTGGCAGTTCCCCTTGAATCTTACGCTTGATTTATTTATTTATTTAGCATATGGCTGGTCACACACAGAATTAAAAGCACTTCATATTTACAAGTTAGAACAGTTAAAACAATTTTTTTAAAAAAAGAAGCAATTATAAAACCTAAGAGGAAAACAGAAATAACATTTCAGAGTTTAATGTCGAGTTTGGAGATCCAGTCAGTAGGTGCCGTTGTTATGCAGTGGAAGTCCTTAAAATCTCCTGGGTATCTTCTATTAGTGCATTCCCTCACTATATGTTGGATAGTCTGTCGGGGAGCCCCGCAATCACATTGTGCTGAAGGTGTCTTTCCCCATTTATACAGAGAATTGGCATACACCCCATGAGTCATTCTAATTCTATTGTATGTCACCCATATCTGTTGGGGTAGATTAAATCCTGGAGGTATACTATTAGGATTAATATGCTCAGAAATATCTTGGGAGGTATAGCTACTCCATGCTTCCATCCACTTTTGTATAGTGCTCTGATGTTCGGCCAGCAGCTTAAGCGCTGTGAGGAGTGGTGGATTTCTTGACTTTAATCAACATCTTAAGAGATCAGAGGTATAGGCATGAATGGGTAGAGAGGAGTTTAGCAGGATCTTACTATACTCCTGAATGAGAGCTTCTTGTCATCGTAAGTGCGGGGGAGCTATGTGGCTAAGAACTGGTAGCCAGTGAATAGGTGTAGATTTTATGCTTGAATCTTATGCTCAAGGGGCTGGTGGCAGCTGTGGCCTGGAAAACTTTTCCAAAAGTATATCTCATGCATTAGTTCTTCCCATTTCTAGGTCAGGAAATACTGCTCATGGTAGTTTAAATATTTATTACCTCTTGCTTAGACTATTGTAACTTGCTATATGGATGATTGCCCATGAAGAACATTCATAAATTTCAAAGGGTGAGTTAATGTATGCAGTTTGGGGTGTACAACAGTATGCCTGTGTAACACTACTGCTCAGTAAGCTGCACTGGTTCTCAGTAGGCTTCTGGTTGCAAATAAAGTTCTGATGTTCATCTTTAAAGCCCTATGTGTAAGACTACCTATCCTTGATGATTTCTCTCTGTCCCCATCAGATCTAGCAGACTGGGCACGTTTTAGGTTCTCTCAATGAAGTGATATCATCTGGTAGGGCTAGGCCCTTTCTGTAACAGCATCTGCCCGGTGAAACAGTTTACATTCCAGAAATGCAAACGTTCTCAGGTCTGACAGCAAGCTGTGAAAACCTAGCTATTCCTCAGGCCCTGGAGCTAGGATGTTAATTCAGCAGAGATCTGTCTGTATATGTAGGTTGTAGGGTAGAAATGATATTTTTATAGGGGCCTCAACTTGGGTTTTGTATTTCATTTTTAAGGCATTGAGATTTGTTTTACGAATTTCTTTGGCAAGGTGATGCAGAAAGTTGATTAATAACTCAACCTGTGGCCACGGACCAACAAGAGTTAACTCAAGATTTAATCATAACATTTCTTCAGGCCTTTGCCAACCTTCTGTGATGACATCGCGTTCCCCCAGGGGTCCGCGGACCACAGGTTGAGAACCGTTGCCCTACAGAATCTTTTCCTCCCTCCTTTCTCGGGGTTGAGAGATTCTTTTTGTCTTCTAGTTCTTTATTTCATTTATTAATCAACTTTCTGCTTGATATGTTTGATATCATGAAACAGCAAAGTTGCAAGTCATTATATCTGCCATTACTATTTAACATATGAGTTGCAGAGGCATAATTTTCATACGCCTATTACTTATATCTTTCATCATATAAATAGTACCTTTTCCTGTAATACTTTAATCAGTGAGTAAATCAGATACTTTCCCAGCCACATGTGTAGCAATCACCTGTCTTTAGTAACAGAGCTACTGATAATAGTTGCATGTTAATTTTTACTACCATGTTAAAATTAATTAAAATTAATTTCAGCTTGATAATAAAATATTAATTTTAATAATATGGTGAAACTGGGTGGATATTGTAATATATTCTTACAGTAGGAACATAAGAATATGTCCTATATGATCAGAACAAGGCACTTGTTAATCCATCAGTTTGTTTCTTAATTAGTATTTGGAGCTAATCAGTTTCCACTCTGGAATATTGCTTAATAGACCTGTCACACCTGAATATTCTAAATTTTTTATCTATTCTTTAGGTTTTCCTGTTTAAAATAATTCATTAAAGCAAGTTTCTAGTCTTTCATAAGGAGACATCAGATATTTGAATTAAAATCCATGGTCTTCACCATTTGCTGTTACACTTTGGTACTTTTCTTGCTTATTTTTAATCATTTCTGATGTTATGATCATATTGTCCATTTGACTAAGCCTTTTTTAAATATTTTATCAACTTTTCATCTTTATTATGTACTTATGCTTTAATATTTCATATTTTTAGGGCAGGCAATATATTTGTGGTATTTCCCAGTAATGCAAACAAATGTTGGTTTGTTTGAATCTGCTGATTTTATCAAAATTGATTAATCTTACCTTTGTATTGTTAAATTTGCCATGACTCTTTTAGTTCTTCAGCCATGACTCTTTTAGTTCTTCTTCCTTGTCTTAATACCAAGATAATGTATTTATCTTCTAATGTAAAAATTTCCCTTTTGTTTTTCTTGCCTTTTAGTGACTGCCTGGATTAGTCCCTGCAGTTTTCTTAGCAAGAGTTTGAAGTGATTTACCATTGCCTGCTTCCTAAGGCTGGGAGAATGACTGGCCCCAATTGATTTGTATCTATAACAGGACTAGAACTCACTGTAAGGATCCACCTCAGCTAACCGCCCAAGAAAGCAGAATTCTTGAAACAGGCATTGTCTCAAAAGGAAACTTTTATTAAGGGTTAGTGATAGTAGGGAAGTCAAGGTGAGATCTCGGGAAAATCCCGCTTGAACGGTATAATTAAACCAGCAATATTCCTCCTCCCACCAAAGTCATAATGTCCAGATGAAATACAGCCAATCCACAGGTGGCACAATGAGTGGGTAACTCGTACAGTTGGTGCACATCTCAAGGTCTTCTCCAGCTTCTCTGTAATCTTTCTCAAGTTGATAGAGGTGGAAGAAGGAAAGCAGAAAGCAAAAGTTATCCCAAGCGAAAGCAAATATCCCCCCTTTCCCCAGCTAAATGGCAGACCCCAAAGCAAAGCACAAGAATATATATGGAAGGAAGACAATAAGCATTTGGGGACCTGACATACGCCCCCCTAAAAGAGTGGGAAATCCACTTAAAAGACAAAAAGGAAGGGGAACAACAATATATTTACATTAATTAGACTTATCAGGATATCGAGAATGGAAACGTTGTAGAAGTTTAGGGGCTCTAACATGTTTCTTGTATACCCACTCATTTTGGGCAGAAGGGAGGTTCTTCCACACTACTAAGTATTGTCTCACCCCATGATGTATTCAAGAGTCCAAAATGTCCTTAATCTCAAAGTGTTCACCCTCAATCAGGATAGATGTGGGTGCCTGAGGCGCAGGAGGCCTAAGGTTAGAAGTGATTTCTGGTTTGAGTAAACTGCAGTGGAAAACAGGGTGGATTTTCTGTAGGTTCTTTGGCAAGTCCAATTCAACCATCACAGGGTTGATGATGTGTTTGATAGGGAAAGGCCCAGCAAATTTAGAGCCCAATTTTTTAGATGGTTGTAAGAATTATAAGTACTTGTGGAGAGGTACACCCAGTCCCAACTTTATATGGTTTTTGTTCCACCCTCCATTTATCTGCTTGTGTTTTATAAGCCTCTCTGGCTTCATCTAGAGCTTTCCTGACTACTGGCCAGGTATTCTGTAACTGTTTAATCTATTCCTGTAAAGATTTCAGGTTCCTTGGTAGGAAGTTCAGGCATAGCCACAAATGTTTGACCATTAGCTACCTAAAATGGACTGAAACCTGTACTGGAACGTAATGCATTATTATAAGCAACCTCAGCAAATGGCAACAAATCAGACCAATTGTCCTGTTGATAATTAATAAAGCATCTCATATATTGTTCTAAAACTCTGTCCCACCTCCAATCATTTGAGGATGGTGTGAAGATGATAACCCTTGACTAGAACCCATCAGCTCCAGAAAAGCTTTCCAAAACTTGGATGTGAATTGGACCCCTGTGTCTGAAATTATATGTTGTGGGGTCCCATGAAACCGATATATGTTCTGCACAAACAGTTTGGCAAGAGTCTTTGAAGTTGGGATCTTTGAGCATGGAATGAAATGTCTAGAGAACAAATCCGTTACTACCCAAATTACAGTGTTTCCAGCACTTTCAGGGACTTCTACGATAAAATCCATAGAGATCTCTCTCCAGGGTGCTGACGGACTTGCTACTGGTTGAAGCAGTCCTGGGGATTTTCCTTGCCACCTTTTACCCGCTGCGCATGTGAGACAGATGGTTACATAGCTTTCTATGACTTTTTTCAAAGCAGGCCACCAAAACTACCTTTTAATGAGATATAAGGTTTTTACAAATCCAAAATGATTGCATTACTTTTAGCCTTAAATTTGCTGGGAAATAAAGCTTTTTCCCAATCCATGTAAATCCATCTTTTAATACACACAGGTTATTGTGGTTTTGAAACCACTCATCAGTCTCAAGTTCAGCCTTAAACTCCTGTACCAGAGTTCTTTCAAGGGGAGGCACAGGGATCTCGTAGTTACAGGGGCTGCTAATTGACAAGGATGCAAAAATGGTTTAGTTACTTCTGCTTTCTTGGTGTTATACTGTGGTAATCTGGACAATGTGTCAGCAAGGAAATTCTTCCCCCCCAGGGAGGTAATGAATAGTAAAATCAAAACGATGGAAATGTTGAGATCATCTTGCTTGTTTAGGGGAGAATTTTCTGGGGGTTTTCATAGCTTCAAGATTCTTATGATCAGTCCATACTTGGAATGGTATTTTACTCCAAGAAATGCCTCCATGTTAGGAGTGCCCATTGTACAGCATAGGCCTCCTTCTCCCAAGCTGCCCACCTCTGCTCAGTCTCTCATAATTTCCTAGAGGTCTAAGCAAAGGGTTGTAATTGTCCTCCTTTATTTCTTTGTAATAACATCGCTCCCACAGTCACATCACTGGCATCTGCTTGAATTATAAACAGCTGTTCTGGGTCTGGATGTTTCAAAACTGGCTCTATAGAGAAAAGTCATTTAAGTTTCTCAAAAGCTCCCCTGTCCATTTCAATGGCTGGCTGGGTTTTGGCTTGTCCCCCCACCCTCTGGTTTTTAACAAGTTTGTGATTGGAAGGGCAATCTGTGCAAAAGATGGAATGAATTGTTTGTAAAAGTTCATAAATCCTAGGAAACTTTGGAGTTGTTTCCTGGTTTTTGGAGGAGCCCAATCCAGGACTGCTCTCACTTTCTCTGGATCCATCTCCATCCCCTCGCTGGATATATGATAGCTCAAGTAATCAATGTGATTTTTGTGGAACTCACACTTTGACAGTTTGGTATATAGCTTGGCAGAGCACAGCTTTTTTAGTACCACTCTAACCAGTTTAATATGTTCATTTTAGTTTCAGTGTAAATAAGGATATCATCCAGGTAAACCAAAACCCCTTTGTACAGGTGATCATATAGGACCTTGTTAATTAGTTGCATGAAAACTGCAGGAGCCCCTTCTAGTCCAAATGGGAGAACTTTAAATTGGAAGCAACCAAGGGGGCAATTGAAAGCAGTTTTCCATTCATCCCCTTTCTTTATCCGTATTCAGTAATAAGTTTGTTTCAAGTCCAATCTGGAAAAAAAAATCCTTTCGATAAGTGCGCTAACATGTCCTTTATTAAAGGTAGCAGATATATGTTTTCCTTGCATACAGCGTTAAGACTTCTATAATCCACACACAGACGAAGAGAGCCATTTTTCTTTTCTCTGAACAACAGAAGGGCTGCTACCCAGGGTCTAGCCATCTCTATAAAACCCCATTCCAAGTTCTTTTTAATGAATTTTCCCAGTTTGTCTAATTCCCTGGGAGCCATAGAGTATATTTTTGGCTTTTGTAGTTTCGCCCCTGGGATGATTTCTATAGCACAGTCTGTGGATCGGTGAGGGGGGAGTTCGTCTGCCCTCTGTTCACTGAAAGCTTCAGCCAGGTCTTGGTATTCCATTGGAAGGGCTTTCAGGTCTGACTCACTGAGGGCGGAGGCAGAGGCAAAATTGCAGGGTAATCCACATCACCCACTGTTTTCTTTAGTAACTGGTGGGGCTCCCCCTTGTGGGAATTTTAACTGTTCTTCCCTCCAGTTGATCATGGGGTTCCACTTTTTTTAACCAAGCCAGACCTAGGATTAAGGTCCACTCCATCCCTGGGGCCACAATAAAAGCTAGAGTCTCTTTGTTAAGCCCATCCTGGAAACAGCTTACCAGGATGTCTTCCGGCCAGCGAAGGTGACTGGCTAGCTTTCTGAATTCTTCAGTGTATTCAGCGACTGGTTTCCTTCCTTGTTCATGGTTTTTGTGTGCTCCTGGGCTTTCTTGTCTGCCAGCCAATCTTCAAAATGCCTACGGAGAGCAGCCATAAGCAGTTGAAATTCCTCAATTCAGGTGCATTGCAATTTACAGGGTCACCATCTAGTCAACTGTTCCACCTTCCAGGGCTAGGGTGACCACTTTGACCTTCTCAATGTCAGTAGGCACTGCTCTCCCATAGATTTGCATGTAGGTGAACACTTGTGCCAGGAAATACCCCAAGCGTTTTGGGTCTCCATCAAATTTCACTCCGATTGGGATTGGTTTCACCTTGGCTGATTGAGGTGGTCTGCCTCTGGTTCCTTGAGACAGACAGCCTCACCACGGCAGTGCCTCCTGGGCTCCAGCCACAGATGTCTCTCGGACCTCAGATTCTTCCTCTGATTCACCTTCTGACTCTTCCTCCAATTCGGGGCTTTCTTTGCACCTTAAATTCATCGAGGGCTTTTCCACATATTGCATCATAGCTTCCATCATCCCCGACTTCGATTCCTCTTTTTCTCCTTCTTTATTGGGAGAAGCAGATTCTGGATTTTTCTTCTTTGCTTTTTTCTTCCCTTTGCCTCGGGTAAGAGTGACTTTTGGGGCTTTCTCCTCCCATCCTTCCTTATTTCTGACCCCAAGTGACCATCTGGCTCAATCTTCTTCACCAGAAGGTCCAGCTTCTTCCAGGTCCCTGGAGAGGCTTTCATCAGCTTTTAGGCAGAGGAGATCGACGGCCTGTAGAAATCAGTTGCGAGCCCCCCCCTTGGTAGGGCAGCAGCTTCTCCGGGTTGAGTACTATGCAGACCTCGCCTTATGTAAGGACCCACCTCAGCTAACCACTCAAGAAAGCAGAACTCTTAAAACAGGCATTGTCTCAAAAGGAAACTTTTATTAAAGGTTAGTGACAGTAGGGAAGTCAAGGCAAGATCTCGGGAAAATCCTGCTTGAATGGTATAATTAAACCCGCAATATTCTTCCTCCCAACAAACTCATAATGTCCATTTGAAATCCAGCCAATCCACAGGTGGCACAATAAGTGGGTAACTGGTACATTTGGTGCACATCTCAAGGTGTTCTCCAGCTATCGTTTCTCCCTGATAAGGGAGACACATTCCTTTCTCAAGTAGATAGAGGTGGAAGAAGGAAAGCAGAAAATGAAAGTTATCCCAAGCAAAAGCAAATATACCCCCTCCCCCCAGCTAAATGGCAGGCCTCAAAGCAAAGCACAAGCATATATAGATGGAAGGAAGACAATAAGGATTTGGGGACCCGACACTCA
This sequence comes from Vipera ursinii, assembly GCF_947247035.1. Taxonomy (NCBI): domain Eukaryota; kingdom Metazoa; phylum Chordata; class Lepidosauria; order Squamata; family Viperidae; genus Vipera; species Vipera ursinii. The sequence goes on from NC_139512.1 coordinate 78,750,513, forward strand.
CAGTCTCCTAGTTTCTAGCCTGGTGCTTTAACCACTACACCAGGGGTAGGCAACCTTGGCTCTTTTATGACTCATGGACTTCAACTCCCAGAATTCCTGAGTCAGCATAGCTGACATAGTTCCCAGGAATTCTGGGAGTTGAAGTCCATGAGTCATAGAAGAGCCGAGGTTGCCTACCCCTGCACTATACCAAGCTGACTTTTTCATATTATTTTTTAAAATATATTTCACTTTAAAATTTTCAAATTGCTGATATCAGTTCATAACTTACTGATCTTTCTTGACAGTCAAATTAACTTTTGCTTTAAATCATAGTATCCCTACTGTGATGTTACCAGTGCTGCTGTACTATAAACTAATTGATTAATTTTAGCCAGTGTATTTGTTAAAATATTGTCTGCTACCAAGTTTGCATAGTTTGATAATTCTTTTTAATTATTTCAATGCTTTTAATTATGATTTTGAGTTATATGTTTTTTTATTTCCATCCATTGTCACAGCATTGACACTGTCTGCCAAAGAGCTGGCATTCATCATTTTTGTCCATTTTTGTCCATTTTTGTCTTCAATCATCTTTTGTTATCAATCTTGATAATATTTGATGTTGCTCTTCAAATATTTTGTTCATGTAATGATTTCCAGTTTCATTCATATTTCTACTAATACTATTAACATTCTGCTAGTTTTTCTGTGTTTTTTTAATTTGACATCTGTAACAGCTTTTGATCTACCGATAAATCTTAATAGATCCATTAATTTCACTTATATCTGAATCCGGGTACTTATTTTTTCCAAATGCTAAACATTTTATTTTGAAATCTTCTCATTTTAGTGTTTAATTTAATTTCATGATTCCTTGGATTTCTTCGACTATTTCTTTCCCTTTGCTGACTCTTGCAGTCACTTTACAGCCAACCAGCCAGCCTTTCTGCTTGTCTAGCAGCTAAGCTCTAGTGTCAAGTCCACCGTTCTGGTGTCCTGCCATTCTGTTGGATGGGGAAAGAGGATGTTCCAGGGGGCATTTTTTGCATGCTTTCACTTTTGCTGTAACTGCATGGGAATTAGGGAGGACGATTGTCTTCAGAGATGAAACAGATTCCTTCTCAGCCGGTTCCAGATTGGTTCCAAGGTTGCTGCGCCCTGAGGGTGACCTGTTATCTGGCTCACACCTCAGCATTCTCAAAACAACCATGCGGCAATACATTGGCTGCGGTTGGCTTGGTCAGGGGGGTTGGGTTTTGGAATGCTTTGCTTGGGACCATTAGATTCCACCTGAATTTACTGCAACCACTTTCGCAGTAAAAGTTCTTTTGATTAACTCTATGGAGTCAAGAAGCGTGCTCTCCTGAGAGGACTAGCTGGGGCAGGTCCTTACATCCAGATTGTTTATCAACTGATGACCAGGAGCCATCAGACCACATGTGGTCCTTGTTGGTCTGCTTTTCTATTGTGTTCATTATTGAAAATAGGTTGTGTTTGGACCATACTTCATTATATACATACACACACACACACACTATTTATATCTTATGCATTTTCTGTCTTGCCTTACATTACCTCATTTTTTTCTCATTAAGGCAAGCTTTCCACTTTCTAAAGAAAACATCTGATTTCATACCTTAATGGACACTAGTAGACAAAAAAACACTGCTTGACCCTTTCTTACATTGTTGGAATATCTTCCAGTTGAGCCTTGGTTATTGTGGTTTTAAATAACTTTCTGGCATTAAGACAACATTTGGTTCTCTCCCTTTCAGTCTTTTTCAGCACTCCTCTGATTTTTAATAAACTTGCCCTTTTTCATTGTGATTGTATTAGACTCCCACTTCCATGCATGCTAGATGTCTGCATTATGGTTTCTATTTCCAATTGATACCACTTATGTCTCACATCACACTCATGATCATCATTCCAAATGCAATTCAAAGCTTTTCCCCCCACTTGGTCAGTTCCAAGATAAAGTTTTCTAAAGCAAATTTTGGATCTGGAAATGTGGGTTTCTTTCACGACATGAATTGAAATATCCATTCTATGTAAGTGCAGTTGAAATTCCTATGTTTATAATAGCAATAATACTTAGTCTTATACACCTCTCCATAGTGCTTTGCAGCATTCTCTGGGTGGTTTACAATGTCAGTATATTGCCCCCAACAATCTAGGTCCTTGTTTTACTGGCCTCGGAGGGACAGAAGGCTGAATCCACCTTCAGTCCGGTCAGGATCGAACCCCTGGCTGTGGACAGAGTTAGCTTGCAATACTGCATCGTAACCACTGTTCCACTATGACTCTTCTCCTTTACAAGCCTAACTATATATTTTAAAAATCATATTATAAATAGGTACAGCTCCCTCAGTATGCACTCCCTTCAGTTTTTTTTTCCTTTGCAGAGTTAACCAATAGATTTATATAAAAAAAAGCGGGTAGCGGGTTTGACAGACTTCACCACCAACTTAGTTTTTCCTCTTTTCTTATAAGCAGGAGCTCATCGGCTTAAGGATAAAGCAAGAACTGTTTATTTATTTGTTTGTTTATTTACTTATTTGGAAAACTTAAATTGCCACTTACTTGCACATGGCAACTCAAGGCAGCTTACAGGAAGTAAAAATACAATATAAAAGAAATAAAAATAATAAAATATTAACCCCCACCATGGTGACAACACACATTCACACCAGCCATTTAATGGGCTTCATCCCGCTCTGGGTTCCCCAGACCTGCTGGCAGAACAATGTCTTCAGGGCATTCCGAAAGAGTGTTAGAGTGGGACCAGTCTAATTTCCAGAGGGATGATGTTCCAGAGGGAGGGAGCCACCATGGAGAAGGTCCTTCTTCTGGATCCTGCCAGATTATCTCTTTAGGGGATGGGATCCACAACATTGCTTACCTCCCGGTCTAGTGGGTTAGGTGGATGTGACCGGTCCCTCAGATCACCTGGTCCCAAGCCATGAAGAGCTTTAAAAGTGACAACCAGCACCTTTAATTGTACCCAGAAATAAATCAGCAATCGACACAGCTCCTGCAGGAGAGGTGATGCACACCAAGATCTGCACAAAATCATGCGGGCTTCTGCATTTTTCACCAACTGAAGCTTGTCAAGGGCAGCCCCAGGTAGAGTGCATTGTAATAGACAAGCTGGGAGGTGACTGTGAGTAAGGATTGTTGGTCCAGGAAAGGGCGTAACTGGTGCACAACTCAGAGTTGTCCACAACTGCAACCTGCTCTTCAAGCAGGAGTCACAAATCCAGGAGAACCCCCAGATTAAACACTGGGTCTGTTTAGGCAGTGCCACTCCATCCAAGACCAAAGGTAGCAATTCTCCATGAACCAAAGATTTCCAAACCCAGAGCCTCTCGGTCTTGCCAGGGTTCAGTTGTATCACATTCCCCCCCATCCAACCCCTAACAAACTCCCATACTGTGCTGTGCTGAGGAAACAGCATACAAATTAGTTATCTGCATTCGTATGCATGGGAATCATGTTGGTAGTTAGGGTTTTTGAAGACAAGAATGCTGACTATGTGAACAGTTAATTGCTATCTAACATCCAGCATGAGAACTAGAGAGCAAGATGTCTGTTAAGACGTGGGAAAGTGAGGAAAAATAATTGTCATGTTTAAAATGCAGTGGTTATACGAGAGAAGTGTACCTTATCAGAAGGCAATCATCTGCCTAATTTTTTTTTAAAAAATGCAGTAAAGATTCTTATGTAGCCAAACCATGTTGAGCACGTGGTTGGACTTTGCTGGATTGGGTTTCAACCAAGCCTCCCCCCACCCATTGAGAGACCCCATACTCCTCTTTTCACCCCTTGGGGTCCAAAGCTGCTTGGGCCTTTCCTCCCCATCCCATCACCAAGTGCTAATTTACCTTTAGCACTACATTTGAGAGACCCGCAATTCCCACACTCACCTTCACGGCCTTGAGTGCCAGAGCCCTTGTCCATCTGGGTGAAGAAGTGTCGGACCAGTCTCTCCCCTTCCCTGCTGAGCCCCAGCCTCTCTCACAAGCAGGCGTGGCCCTGCTTCGCCACTTGCTGGAGTGCCAAACTTACCTGGATTTCACAAATTGCACCCCTGTGAGCTGGAGAGCTTGGCGTGCCACTGCCCTGCTTCCCTCGCCAAAAGCACTCATTCTTTTTTCTAAATTGCAAGTGACGCTCCTGAACAATCCTACTCTAAATCTCGTTGCGTTCCTCTGCCACCACGGAGCTGGAGACCTTGGTGCACCACTTTCCAGCTCCATAGCACTTGCTCCTGTTTGAATATGAGTGGGAAGAAACTACCCAGAGGAAGCTGACTGCCGCCATCTAGCTTCTAGATTAGAAGGAATGAGGCTTGGCTGGCCCAGTTCTGCCTCCCTTCCCTGCGGCCTTACTGCAAGATCTCCCAAATGGAGATTTTGCAGAGGTGCGGGCTGCAGCAATGCCTTTACAGCTTTGCATACCGCAGGTTGGCAGAACCAGCTCACCCCTCATTGCAAGCATGATTCCGCCAGTCTGGAATCCCCTTCACAGCCTTCGTTTCTAATCTGGAACCGAAGGCTGCCTGGGGAGAGCAGGAGGCTGACCTTAAACATCTCGGCGAAGCTCTTCTTTGCACTCCGTTAATCCGTGTTCCCTTCCAAGCAAGAATAGAACGGGGAATACCTGCCATTGTCTGACAGCTGCTCTTGGCTGCGCTGCTTAAAAAACCCTGCACTGCAAATGGAAGAAACGTGCACGGATACAAAAGTTCCTGGGACTAAAAAAAAATTCAAGCAGACCTTCCAACTTCTCATGAAAAATCTTTTGGCGGGGAATGTTCTAACTTTGAACATTTGCTAAGTGAACATTCGTAACTCGGAGACTATCTGTACTTAAGAAACACTAGAAAAAAAACAAGACAAGTGGCATCTGTAACACATTGCAGTGACCTCAAAATGCAAAGGTGTAATCAGAGCAGGGATACAACCACAGCAAATATGTGATTATGTCATCATGCATGTATAACACTTATATACTTGATGTCTGACCCAAGGGGAAAACTATAAAAAGATTTAACACTTTTAAAAATATATTTTATTAATTTTTTAACATAATTACCATTAATATTTGGTAAACAGTGTGTTATCTGGGTTTATATTTACAATCAATAACAATTAATTTCTATAATTCCATACTCCACATAATAGCTTTCCTTGATTTTCTCTTCTTCCAATAATATTCTCTTTTATCAACCTTAAATTAGTACATTTCTTAGTAATTTTAGTAGATAACAATTGAATATAGACATTTTTCTAGTATTTCTACAAGTAACAACCACATCAGTATAAATCTTTTCTAATTAATCATCTTAATCACCTTGTCATGGATCCTGTTTTTAAAGTTTTCATTTAAATTTGTTTTCCCCACAATGTTCAAAAAACATTTTTACCTGTTAAGATTTTCTTAGTGTTAATTACACTTAAGTATTTAAGTCTTTTTCCTCATACAAGCCATCCCAACACTTTTACATTTCTCATATCTTAAAACAAAAAAAGAAAAAGAAATAATATACTACTTGAAAAACATGTCCCTCTTAAGCTAAAATACATTTATGTCCAAAAAATTTTCTATTATTTTAAAACATATTAAAACCAATATTTAATCTTTAAGTATTCCATCTAATAAATCCATAGCTAATCTTTTAAAACTATTCTTTTTTTATTAAAGAGTTTTACAAAAACAAAATTTTACAATATATCCCCAAATCCCCCCCACCCCAAACCCGCCCACTTCCCCCCCCACTTCCCAGAGCTAAATACAGGATTATAGTTACAATAACCATATTCTAAATAAAAATTATGCATAATATACAATTAACCAAATTCATAATGTGCTTTAACTCCCCTTTAACATAACTACAAACAAAGTACCAATAACAATATCCCACTAAAATCTACTCATAAGCTAAATGGTACTTTTTAGTCCCATATTTGTTCTGAATATAATTTATCCATCTCCTCCAAACTGAAATATATCTTTCCTGTGAATGATCTTTCAAATAAGCAGAAATCTTAGACATTTCTGCAAGATTCGAAACTTTAAACACCCATTCTTCTATAGTGGGCAAACTATCCTTCTTCCAATATTGTCCCACCAGTAACCGTGCTGCTGTTATCATGTTCAACATCAAGTTTCTTTAACATCACAATCTACAACAATACCCAATAAAAACAATTGCGGAGAAAACTTTATCTTTCTCTTAAAAATCTTTTGAATGTTCCACCAAATTTTGATCCAAAAAGCTTTTATATTTCTACAAGTCCACCACATGTGAAAATAGGTAGCTTCTAAATTACCACATCTCCAACATTTAGACTGTAAATTAGGATACATGTTGGACAACTTCTTGGGATCCAGATGCCATCTATAAAACATTTTATAAAAATTTTCTCTTAAGTTTTGAGCCTGAGTAAATTTAACATTTCTGACCCAAATTATCTCCCAGATGTCCAACGAAATTGGTTCCAGAATATTTTGTGCCCACTTTATCATACAGTCTTTAACCAGTTCAGTTTCCGAATCCAATTCAATTAAAGTATTATATATCCTCTTTATATGTGCACAATTTAAATCTCTAATTTGTTTTACTAAATTTTGATCTGTAATTGTGATGCCAACCTTTTGATCTGACTTCCACATAGCTTTCAATTGGGTATATTGAAAGCAAGAGTAACTTATGTTTTCTTGTCTTAACTCCTCTAATGATTTAAGTCTTTTAAAACTATTCAATCCATTATACTTAAATATCTAAAATATAAATCAAATCATCCCAACATTTTTACATTTCTCGTATCATAAACAAAAAATAGTATATTGCTTAAAGAGCCTATCCCTCTTAAACTAAAATTTATTTATGTCCCAAATTTTATTTCTTTAACCATATTCAAACAAGTGCTTAATCTTTAAATATTCCATTTGATAAGTCCCATCATCTAATTTCTTAATTCTAACTTTAGCCTTTTTTTTACCAAACATCTTTCCTAATCAGTATGCTCCGCTGAACCAAAAAGTTTTGTAAATGTTGTAGGTATGAGAGATATGAAAGTAAGGTGTTCTTGTGGGGATGCTTCACCCCATCAAATTCCTTGAAAATCTTTTACTTTCTTTCTCTCTTAGTTTCTCTTATCATTTTTTCCTCTCTCAAGTTCTCCTGGCAGCTCTGTAATCCATTTTGTTGAATCTTTTTTCTGGTCTTTAGACTTATTTTGCAATCTTGAAGAATAAGTTGTCTTTTCCATGTTCAATATTTCCTGCAAGTTTTTCTCTACCTAGTTTAAATCATAGTTCCTTCCATTATTACATTTCATCTTTGAACCTCTTTCCTCTAGTTTATGCTCAGTTATCTGCTTTTGTTGTTTTCTGAGAGTTTGTTTGTTATGAAGTTAAATTGAGGATATGTTCATTTAAATTTTCAAAGTTATTTTTTAATTTCCTTGTGGTTTGAAGTCATTGTCATTTGTATTAGTTGTAACTTAGCATACATTTCCTCCTGGAAAGTATTTGTTTTTTCTTGATATGTTTTTGCTGCAGACCTCTGATGTTCCATGAGAGCCAAAAATCAAAGTTTTCCTTTCTCTGCAAACAGCTTTAAAGTCACAGTTCAATAAGTATTTATAATCAAGGTCAATTTTTTTCCTAAGTTTTATAGTTCTCGCTTTATAGATAGCCCAAAATGTTTTCTTTTCTTTATTATGGCTGTTGTTTGTCTAGTTAAAACACTGAAGGTCACAATAACAAGTTATCTTTTCCTGGGCTTGTCAATTCCTGTGTTTAGGTCAGGCATAATTATGTATTTTCATCCACCACTAGATGCCAGTACAAGTCCATTTTTCAATTTTTAAAACAGGCAATTGTTTTCTGTTTTCATTCATAATCTTTTGGCAAGAAAATCTTAACTAATTCCACCAAATTCACACTTATCCAGATTTAAATCTTATATTCACTTCATTTCAATATGTTTCTTTTCCCCATAAAATTTTAATTCGCTGCTTCCGTCTATGGGAGGGTGGAGCAAAAATCCCCCTCCTCTCACTTTCAGAGGATTTTTTTTCTTTCTTGGTGTTTTTTCCCCCCAGGAGTTCAATCAGGTAGAAGAGAGAGAATCAGTATTCTTACCCAGACCCAGACACATTGTTTATGATCAAGCTTGACTTAGTGCTTTTTGGCTTTGGCTGCTTGTAGCTTGGGCTAGACTCTGGAATGATGCTAAACTTTCTTCTGTTGGTTTCTGGAGGGCTTTCCCCGACTGACCGGATTGACCGCCATCTCTCCACAGTCAGCAGGGCTTCCTTCCTTTTTTGCTGCCTATTTGGGGTGACTTTTGGCCCATTTAGAGTCCCCAAACAGAGAAGAATCAGCCGTTGGATGCGGAGCTCCATGATCCCTCAGCAACTTGTGCTACTGAGCAAAACCAGAAGCCAAAAGACTTAACACTTTCAATAAGTAATCCAGACAAGATGTTTTAGTAAATGAAAGTAAATGCATTATTATTGCTGTCTACTTTATATAACCAAAAGGACAGCATTAAAGAAGATGATTTTCAGATCTATGTACAAAGACAGTTGAAGCCCTTGTCTATAGTCACCTTCCATGGTAAATGCCCGAGTCATCTACTTATAATAAACTTGTTTTCTCAAAGAACAACTAGCCCAATTTTAGCCTCATATAATGAGATATTTGGGACTACCATACCAGAAGGACAATAGGCCTCTGTGCTTATATTTCACAGAACCAGAGATAACTGGCTATACTTTAGCTTCTAAGCTTGGCTGAACTTTCTGGGCCTGAACTTTGATGAACTTCTCATGCCTTTCATAATATGCCCAAGATTTCAATAGATAATATCCTGGAGGCCAATAACAACTGAACCAATTCCATTGAGAAAGATTTAGTACTACTTCTTCCCACCAGTCAGCAACTATTAGAATCCAACTTATTTCTAATTTGTAACATACTGAAAAGACAAGAGGCCAACATTAACAATGGGACCAAGAACTGGAATATTGAAATACCCTTAATTGGGACTTACCGGGTTGAATGTAACAACCTTTTGACTAACCTCTCAGAAGCAACCTTAAAATGATTCTTGTTAAGAAGCAATCTCAGCAGAGAAACCTTCATTTACAAGAGACATACTCTAAACCGGGTCATACAGATTCTAAGTTGAGCATTTACACCATGATGCTTAATTGGACTAATAAGAATGGGAAATTGATTTTAAAAAGCCAAGAATATTAAGATCCCTAAACAATCTAGAGCAAGTAGACAGTAAAATTAATTTTTAAAAGCTGTACCAACTAATTGAGAGACTGAAAATAGAAAACTTAAGGAAAAGGAAGAAATTAGCATAAAACAACTAGAGAAAGAATTAAAAATGTAACATAACTGGCCACAAAAACTGAGAGACAAAAGGGTAGGTTAATGAAGACAGTGAAGACACGGCCTATTCTGGAGCAAGATTTGAGTTGTTGGATTCCATGACCAAATATGGAAGCTTCCACCACCTGCCCTATCTGAGAAGACATGTACATGTACTACCCTACCAATAAAAGATGTTGCTCATGTTTTGTTTGTCAACTATTTGTCCGCCTTAGGCTTAGATACTTAACAACCCTACTTAAAAGAACCGCACACTGGGATTTGAATCATAGATTATCCTATTTCTTCCTGGGCTCTTATTATATCTTTGTAAACTGATGTAAATTGGCCTGATCACTGGATTGCATCACACAATTAAGTTTATAATTAAGGGAGTTGAACTAAGAACTTGTTATATCAAATAGAGTGGGATATCCTGTATTTATCTGTTTGCTGATTCTTTGTGTTTACTACATATGTACTTTATTACTGTATTTTCTTTTATCTATTTTAATTAGAATCCTGTATTTTACTTTTGTTTTATTTTTTGATTTGGTCTTAAGACTAATTAATAAATATCTATATATCTGGAGGAGTGAGCACTCTGCTCCTGTAACATTTTGACTGAAGACATAATTTCCAGAATACAAGGATTTAATATGAAATGATTTGAAACCTCTTGTTATCTTTCCTTCATTCCTTTTAAGCTGGCCTGTATAAATTATCCTAAAGCTAAGAGCCTCCTAACTCAGAAGAAGTTAGTTATACTCTATGAAAATGAAGAATTCCCTTAACTATTTATCTGTTTATTTCAAAGATGTATCCTCTTAATGCCTTCTGGTATTCTGTAGAGAGAAAGAAGCTCAGAGGTTCTCAGAATAACTTTCAGTGCTTTATTTAAAAAAAATGAAAAAGTGAAAAGAACAAAGCAAAAAATCTGTTAGTTTTCTTAGTGTAGAAACTAATTCTATATTTCTGAAAATAAAGTTCTTTATTTAAGCTGTGTACTCTACACAGATGGCCAGCCCAACTATTGTAGAAACCGAAAGATCTTAGGACCAGATATTGGAACAGTGAGATAGAGAAATCCCATTTTAACTATGATGGTGATAGTGGACTTCCTCTGATTTTTTTATTATGGCACAGGTGATAATGTATATCTTTGTAAACTGGTGTAAATTGGCCTGATGGTTGGATTGCATCATACAAAATTAAACTTGCTGAGCAATCAGTTCTCTTTGGCCTTTGGCCCAGAATCTTTTGAAATGTGACATGACCGCTGTTTATTCATCTGATGTTTTCCAGGAATCTAGGATAATCTGATGACAGGGACTGAATACAACTTGTTGCTATATTAACATATCTAGGGCTAATAAAAGGCTTTGCCCAGATTTGTAAACCATACAATGGTCACCACATAAACTGGAATAAATCCAGTTTTGGTAATAACATATGAAAGCAAACAAGACGTAAAGAATATTACAGTACAGTATATAGATCTGAAGATATTTATTCTAGCTGGGTAAAACAAGATAAAAGAGAATTACCTGTGAGTTTCTGAGGGGAAATAAAATATAGTAAAATGAATTAATCAAATTAATCAAGTTTGGCATACAGGTTTAGAACTCTATCAATTCCTCTCATCTTATGAACATTGATCTTAGTGATATTTTTTAAAGGTGTGGTGTAAGTAAGGAGTGGTAAGAAACTTAAAAATCAATATAAATAATAACTTCATGGGGTATTTAGAAATGACATCTACACCTCAGAGTACTAAAAATATTCAGATATAAACAAGTTTATTTTCTAATAATTATATAATCTTTCTTAACTAATGAATAAATAGTAACTGAAACATCCTGTTTAAAATTCTGTCTACCCATTATATCCACACTAAAAGTCAAGAATTGACTGCTGAGAATATTCCTTTTCGATCAAATAATGTGAGAAGAAATTCTCATACACTGTAGAGAGCAATGAAGATTACCTTGACAGAGATATGCATGATGCTTGGGCAACAGGGGATATAATGTACTTCAAGCTCAAATAGATAAAATTCAGAAGCAACTGAAATACTTTCCTAATTCACTATATTATACAGATGGCCCTCAATTTGAGCTTGGAATTTTGGTTTTAAGTCATTGTGTGTTGAATTATCATTGTCAATGCTGCTAACATTGGATGTTCTTGCTTTGACAACAAATGAAAATGTAGCCATCTTTTCTCCTTTAGAGTTAGATGATGCTGGGAGGGGGGATGTGGATGAGAGTCCAGTTAGTCATAACAACAACTCAGCCGTGGGAATCAAGGTTATTGCGCCCAGAGCTGATAAAGATTTGGTGGGGTGAAAAGCTGGGGACAAAGCCCGGGCTTCAAGCTAATTGGGGAATGTGATTTATGATTGTTAATTGGAGGAGGGAATTGTGCTTTGCTACTTTGTGCCTGGGGGGGGGGGGAATTCAATTTTTGGCTTTAACTATGTAGTGCCGATGCTTTGTTTCTCGAATAAAAAATTACTTAAGATAAACAATGCCTCGAAGTTCTTTTAAAGATCTTCATCTGTCGGAACCATGACAATCATGTGATCCAGATTCAATTTTACATCCATTTTTTACTTTCATTAAGCGAGTCATTGTAGCTGTTAAGCGAAACACATTATTGTTAAGTGAATCACATGGTTGTAAGTCTAAAGTTTTATCTGAAATGGTGTAGGGTTTCCTTCCTAAGCAGGGAATTGGACTAGAAGACCTCCAAGGTCCCTTCCAACTCCATTATTTTATTCTATTCTAAATCCAGCTTATCCAAAGGCAAGGATTTTGGTTGGGGAACAGCATAGAAAAAAACATAAGAGTTGGAAAGACCATGGAGGTCTAGTCCAACCCCCTGTATGATACAGGAGACCCGGTATCATTTCGGACAAATGGTTGTCCAGTCTCTTTTTGAAACACATCAGGTGATGGAGCAGCCACCACTTCTAAAGACAAGCTATTCCATTGTTTGATTGCTCTCACCATTAGGAAATTTCTCCTTAGTTCTAGTTTGTTCAGTCACATTTATCTATTTTTATGAGTCAGACAACAAAATTAAAACTTTTCAAATTCTGCAATGTACTTTGCAAATCAACAGAGGTATAATAAACGTGTAAGTTAGCGTACAGACAAGTAAGCATATTGAAAGAACTACACATAAAAATATATATGGATTATCATGGAACTCACAAACTGGTAATAGGAAACTAGAAAAATAAAATTGAGGTAAATTAGAAATTTGTCCATCCATCTCAAAAATGATTCTTTTTGGAAATGTTTGTTTGGATTCATTGAAGATCCTCTTCCATTAGATTTTAAAAAGGTAAAGGTTCCCCCGCACATGCGTGCTAGTTGTTTCCAACTCTAGGGGCCGGTGCTCATCTCCGTTTCAAAGCCGAAGAGCCAGCGCTTGTCCAAGGACGTGTCCGTGGTCATGTGGCCGGCATGACTAGACGCCAAAGGTGCACGGAACGCTGTTACCTTCCCACCGCAGTGGTCCCTATTTTTCTACTTGCATTTTTACGTGCTTTCGAACTGCTAGGCTGGCATTAGATTTTAGGCACTCTCAAATTGGCAGTTTAAAGAGGGTAAAATATGAAAACAGAATTGAGTTGAGTGGGGATAGCAGTATATGTGTTGCCTCTAAGTATGTTTTTCTGTTCTTCACTGAAATTATGTCTGTATACTTGTTATGTCTATGTATTCTGGGAAGCTAAGCCACACTATATATATTATATTTTGAGCCATATGAACAGGAGGAAGAAACTTCACCAACTCTGCCAGCACATACTGGCGGGTATAAACCATAAGGAGAAACCACGGGAGACAGGTCGTACCTCAAATAACCTGGTCCTATATAGGATTTTATAGATCATAAAGCTTTAATCATAATCAGAAACAGAAAATCAACCAATGCCATTTGCAACGCCCATCACTTCAAACACTTCTATATTCTGAACCATTATGCTTTCTGCCTGCCTTCTACATGTCTTTCCATAAATGTGTTCTGCTAATCTTTGACTTGTTTGCCTACGTATATATTTTTGCAGTCTTTACATTGTACATTGTAAAGGAGTCCTTTTTGCCTCTTTTGGCTACTGGGTCTTTGGATTTGCTCAAAGGATCTTAAGATCTTTGGATGGAGTTTGTGCTCTATGGGTGATATTGAGGGGTTGTACTAACCCATTAAGGGATGCGGTGGCTCAGTGGGTTAGGACGCTGAGCTTCTCGATCAGAAGGTCGGCAGTTTGGTGGGTCGAATCCCGAGTGCCGCGTAGCAGAGTGAGCAGCTGTTACTCGTCCCAGCTTCTGCCAACCTAGCAGTTTGAAAGCATGTAAAAATGCAAGTAGAAAAATAGAGACCACTACGGTGGTCTAGTCATGCCGGCCACATGACCACAGAGACGTCCTCGGACAAGCGCTGGCTCTTCGGCTTTGAAATGGAGATGAGCACCGGCCCCTAGAGTTGGAAACGACTAGCACGCATGTGCGGGGAAACCTTTACCCATTGGCACTTTTTAAATATTTAGAAATATGGAAGTTACCCTTTTCGTGGATTGTGATGATTGTGCTATGAATGTGTAGAGAATAAAGATAATGTTGATGGAGATATGTGGACTTTATTCCCCTGAAAATAAGACTTGGTGCCTTTTTTGGAAGCAAAAAAAAGGAAAGACCCGGTCTTATTTTTGAGGAAACACAGGTATGACTAGGATCATAATTGAAATCCATGAGCCTCCAAATCTCCCATGTTCCTTTTCTAATTCTTGTCTTTTATTTAGTACATGTTAGCATTTATTATCTTGGTCTATATAGAAAATGATATATATTTTGAAACAGAATTTGTAGCCCAGGTACCACTTAAAGCAGTCAGTCAAATCCTGTACAAGACTCTATTGCTTAAAATCCGCATTTTGAACTGTTTCTAGAAGACTACCAGTAATCACGGAGAGCTGACAGCACCTGCACCATATACAAATAGTAGCTCCCACTAGCCAACAAGTAGGTTGCTGCTTTTTATATCAACTGCAACTTCCGGGAAACCCTATATAGAATGCATTCCAGTAATTTAAATGTGAATTGACAAGAATATGAGCTTCTGTCACCTAGGCCTCTTTCTTCAGGAACTTGTTTTCTTTGTATGCATTTTAATCTTCAAGTCCAAAGATAGTGAAGAAAAGCTTGCAGAAAAATTAACAGACTAAAACCTGAAATGGTTGGAATGTACTGTTGAAATAGGAGCTATTTCAGGAGAATTGGCTAATAGAAACAGTATTACCTTGGGACCATGTGCCGGTTCCTTTCTTACTCAAGAGCCACAGAGATAAATGAGATATTGAATGCTATCTATTACATGAACTGTAGAAAATTCAGCCAAATTTTTAACATTTTAAAAAAAAACCTTACAACTACTGTTGGAAACAACTGGAATCCATCTGATTTCATCTATTAAAGATTCCATATAAGGTAGAAACTGTTATAAAAACTGATTCCTCTTCTGAATAGAAAATATTGATAGAGGTCTTTTCGATTTTAATAAATCCTCTGGCACATTTAGTTACAGGACAAAGAAAAAAGATGATCTATTTGGTATTCTTTTCAATTAGCACATATCCTTTATAAGTCTCAAAGATGCTTTTTCAAAAGGCAATTGGACTGTTTATTTTCCTTGAGGAGGAAGACGACGTTTTGCTTTTCATCCAAGAAGCTTCATCAGTTCTGGATGGATGGTGGGGCCTATGGAGGGATTAGGATGGGTATGTGTGTGTGTAAGAATCATATTTCTTTGCAGTTATCTGGTCATTCACATTCTCCCTGAGAGCTCTTGAAGCCACTTGGGAGTTCATCTGTGCTCTCAGGTGACCTGTATCAGAGTGCAAATGGGCAGGGAATCTTCTTGAAACAGCTGAAAGGACTGCATTATAGCAGGGCTTTTCAACTGGTAGTACGTGTACCACCAGTGGTACTTTAGCATCTGGCTGGTGGTACGCGAGCCCTAGCTACATGTAGCGGGGGAGGGAACCAGCTAAAGCAGCGCCGCACAGACCTGGAGGAGATCAGCTGGAGCTGCAGAGCTTGGCAGAAGCCCCAGGATCGGCGCACGAAGCAACATGGTAATTGGAGCTTCCGGTGCACCTGGAAGAGAAAAGGAGGAAGAGGGCGGAGAGAAGAGAAGGTATAAAGGGGGCAGTTTTTGGCGGAAGAGGGAGAGAAAGCACGAGAAGAGGCTTAGCAAAGCAATGGGGAGACAGGGCAAGCCGCGTGTTTTCAGGCTGAGGGTGAGTGAACTAGCCGTGTTTGGGGAAAGGCTGAGGAGGGATAGGAAAAACTTTGTTTTGTTTGTTTGGGGGACAGACATTGGATTTGGCTTTTGGTGGCCTTTTGTGGGGGGAAGAGTGGAGGCTTTAAAAATGGGGGAAATAGGCTGCTAATCTCCTGGGAATGTAAACCAAGGTGCTGGGAGTCATCTCTAATTATGGACTGGTTATTTTTGTCTTGAAAAATGGACTTGTAGAAACCCTGGAAAGGTATCTGGATTCTTCAGAAGGACCCTGTTGCCTTTCCTGTTTTATTAACTAAGGCTCAGAGTTTGCTCATTGGTCCAGAATTTTTCATTTCAATAAAACAGTATGTTTTATTCCCTTTTTATTGTTGCCCTAAGATGAATCGGGAATCTATGTCCATTCATATTTGCTGGGGTACATTTCCCCTCAATCTACCCAGTATGGTCCTACCCAGGGCTTTTTTTCTCATTGAACGCTCAGAACAGAGTTCCGGCACCTAAGGTAGGCAAGGCGGGTTGTATAACATGTGAGAGTTCTGGCACCTTTTTCTTTTACAAAAAAGCACTGGTCCTACCTGTGGCTGTGGTACTGGAGTTCAGCAAGAAGAAATCACATTAATTTGAGAAGGTTGCAGCCGGCCTGTCTGTGAGAACGGATCCTCTCTATGACTTCTTCTCTCTGACAAAAGCAGGGATGGGTAGGGGACCCTGAATGATCTCTATGTAAATCAGGCGGTTTTGAAGAGAGATATCCATTGCTTTCTGAAAGAGTCCTTAGAAAGGTGCTCTCAACTTCAATAAAATATGTAAAAATCTTCAGTGCAGTTTTGTGGGTGGGAGCAGATGCTCCTACGTAGCTAGGCAGCCACATCAGTAAAAGGTCTGAAGCAGCAGTGCTTTAATTGAAAAATGAGCTCTGACTGGTAGGCAGCTCACTGAAGACCTTGCCTGTGGATGTTGGTTGCACAACACTAAATTATTAGACATATAAATATTTCTTTGATAAGGTAAGCATTACTGTTGTTGTTGTTAGTTGCGAAGTCGTGTCCGACCCATCGCGACCCTATGGACAATGTTCCTCCAGGCTTTCCTGTCCTCTGCCATCTTCTGGGCTCCATTTAAGCTCACGCCTACTGCTTCAGTGACTCCATCCAGCCACCTCATTCTCTGTCGTCCCCTTCTTCTCTTGCCCTCAATCTTTCCCAGCATTAGGCTCTTCTCCAGTGAGTCCTTCCTCCTCATTAGGTGGCCAAAGTATTTGAGTTTTAGCTTCAGGATCTGGCCTTCTAAAGAGCAGTCAGGGTTGATCTCCTCTAGGACTGACCGGTTTGATCGCCTTGCAGTCCAAGGAACTCACAGGAGTCTTCTCCAGCACCATAGTTCAAAGGCTTCAATTCTTTGGCGCTCAGCCTTTCTTATGGTCCAACTTTCACTGCCATACATTGCAACTGGGAAGACCATAGCCTTGACTATACGCACTTTTGTTGACAGGGTGATGTCTCTGCTTTTTAGTGTGCTGTCTAGATTTGCCATGGCTTTCCTCCCCAGGAGCAAGCGTCTTTTAATTTCTTGGCTGCAGTCCCCATCTGCAGTGATCTTGGAGCCCAGGAAAATAAAATCTGTCACTACCTCCATTTCTTCCCCATCTATTTGCCAGGAATTGAGAGGGCCGGATGCCATGATCTTGGTTTTCTTAATGTTTAGTTTCAACCCAACTTTTGCACTCTCCTTCTTCACTCGCAACAAGAGACTCTTCAGTTCCTCTTCACTTTCTGCCATTAGAGTGGTATCATCTGCGTATCTTAGGTTGTTGATATTTCTTCCAGCAATCTTAATTCCAACTTTTGATTCATCTAGCCCTGCCTTTCTCATGATGTGCTCTGCATATAAGTTAAATAGGCAAGGCGACAGTATACAGCCTTGCCGGACTCCTTTCCCAATTTGGAACCAATCAGTGGTTCCGTGTCCAGTTCTCACTGTTGCTTCTTGGCCCGCATATAGGTTTCTCAAGAGACAAATAAGATGTTCTGGTACTCCCATCTCTTTAAGAACTTGCCAGAGTTTGTTATGATCCACACAATCAAAGGCTTTAGCATAGTCAATGAAGCAGAAGTAGATGTTTTTCTGGAACTCTCTAGCTTTCTCCATGATCCAGCGTATGTTGGCAATTTGATCTCTAGTTCCTCTGCCTCTTCGAAATCCTGCCTGTACTTCTGGTAGTTCTCGATCCACATACTGCTGGAGTCTAGCTTGTAGGATTTTAAGCATAACTTTACTAGCATGAGAAATGAGTGCAATGGTGCGATAGTTTGAACATTCTTTGGCACTGCCTTTCTTTGGAATTGGAATGTAAACTGATCTTTTCCAATCCTGTGGCCACTGTTGAGTTTTCCAAATTTGCTGGCAAATTGAGTGTAGCACTTTTACTGCATCGTCTTTTAAGATTTTGAATAGCTCAGCTGGAATACTGTCACCTCCACTAGCTTTGTTGTTGCTCAACTTTTCTAAGGCCCACTTCACTTCACATTCTAGGATGTCTGGCTCGAGGTCAGTGACCACCTCATTGTGATTATCAGGGACGTTAAGCTCATTCTTGTATAGTTCTTCTGTGTAATTTTGCCATCTCTTCTTAATCTCTTCTGCCTCTGTTAGGTCCCTGCCATTTTGGTCCTTTATCATGCCCATTTTTGCATTGAACGTTCCCTTCATCTCTCCAATTTTCTTGAAAAGATCTCTGGTCCTCCCTATTCTATTGTTTTCTTCTATTTCTTTGCACTGTTCATTTAAGAAGGCATTCTTATCTCTTCTAGCTATTCTCTGGAATTCTGCATTCAATTGGGCGTATCTTTCTTTTTCTCCCTTGCCTTTTGCTTCCCTCCTTTCCTCAGCTATTTGCAAAGCTTCCTCAGACAGCCATTTTGCTTTCTTGCATTTCTTTTTCTTTGGGATGGTTTTGGTTGCTACCTCTTGTACAATGTTGCGAACCTCTGTCCATAGTTCTTCAGGCACCCTGTCTATCAGATCTAATTCCTTAAATCTATTTGTCACCTCTACTGTATATTCAACGGGGATATGATTTAATTCATACCTGACTGGCCTGGTGCTTTTCCCTACTTTCTTCAGTTTAAGCCTAAACTTTGCAACAAGAAGCTCATGGTCTGAGCCACAGTCAGCTCCTGGTCTTGTTTTTACTGACTGTATAGAGCTTCTCCATCTTTGGCTGCAGAGCATATAGTCAATCTGATTTCTGTGTTGACCGTCTGGTGATGTCCATGTGTAGAGCCGTCTCTTGGGTTGTTGGAAAAGAGTGTTTGCTATGACCATCGTATTCTCTTGACAAAATTCTATCAGCCTGTGCCCTGCTTCATTTTGTACTCCAAGGCCAAACTTGCCTGTTATTCCGGTTATCTTTTGGCTTCCTACTTTAGCATTCCAATCCCCCATGATGATAAGGACATCATTTTTTGGTGTTAGTTCTATAAGGTGCTGTAGGGCTTCATAGAACCGGTCAATTTCATCCTCTTCAGCACCGGTGGTTGGGGCATAGACTTGGACTACTGTGATATTGAATGGTTTGGCTTGGATTCGAACTGAGATCATTCTGTCATTTTGAGGATTGTATCCCAGTATTGCTTTTCCTACTCTTTTATTGACTATGAAGGCTACTCCATTTCTTCTGAGGGATTCTTGCCCGCAGTAGTATACCTGATGGTCATCTGAATTAAATTCACCCATTCCTGTCCATTTTAGTTCACTGATACCTAAGATGTCAATGTTCAGTCTTGTCATCTCTTGTTTGACCACGTCCAGCTTGCCTTGATTCATGGATCTTACATTCCAGGTTCCTATGGAGAAAAAATCTTTACAGCATCGGACTTTCCTTTCACCACCAGACATATCCACAGCTGAGCGTCCTTTCGGCTTTGGCCCAGTCGCTTCATTCTTTCTGGCGCTACTAGTACTAGCCCTCTGCTCTTCCCCAGTAGCATATTGGACGCCTTCCGACCTGAGGGGCTCATCTTCCAGCGTCATATCGTTTTGCCTTTTGGTACTGTCCATAGGGTTTTCATGGCAAAGATACTGGAGTGGGTTGCCATTTCCTTCTCCAGTGGATCACGTTTTGTCAGAACTCTCTGCTATGACCTGTCCGTCTTGGGTGGCCCTGCACGGCATAGCTCATAGCTTCATTGAATTACGCAAGCCCCTTCGCCACGACAAGGCAGTAATCCATGAAGGGGAAGCATTACTAGAGAAGTGATTAAGTATAAATTACTGATATAAGCAGTCATCATTTGGTGATTGCCTCATTTAGGAACTGTTGACAGTTAACTGATGGAAAAAATAACTGGGTAACCTATCCTTGCATTTAGAATCTTTGTAGGTCTGTAAATCTAGATGAATCAAAAGTTGGAATTAAGATTGCCGGAAGAAACATCAACAACCTAAGATATGCAGATGATACCACTCTAATGGCAGAAAGTGAAGAGGAACTAAAGAGCCTCTTGTTACGAGTGAAGGAGAGTGCAAAACTTGGGTTGAAACTAAACATTAAGAAAACCAAGATCATGGCATCCGGCCCTCTCAATTCCTGGCAAATAGATGGGGAAGAAATGGAGGTAGTGACAGATTTTATTTTCCTGGGCTCCAAGATCACTGCAGATGGGGACTGTAGCCAAGAAATTAAAAGACGCTTGCTCCTTGGGAGGAAAGCCATGGCAAATCTAGACAGCACACTAAAAAGCAGAGACATCACCCTGTCAACAAAAGTGTGTATAGTCAAGGCTATGGTCTTCCCAGTTGCAATGTATGGCAGTGAAAGCTGGACCATAAGAAAGGCTGAGCGCCAAAGAATTGAAGCCTTTGAAGTATGGTGCTGGAGAAGACTCCTGTGAGTTCCTTGGACTGCAAGGTGATCAAACCGGTCAGTCCTAGAGGAGATCAACCCTGACTGCTCTTTAGAAGGCCAGATCCTGAAGCTAAAACTCAAATACTTTGGCCACCTAATGAGAAGGAAGGACTCACTGGAGAAGAGCCTAATGCTGGGAAAGATTGAGGACAATAGAAGAAAGGGACGACAGAGAATGAGGTGGCTGGATGGAGTCACTGAAGCAGTAGGCGTGAGCTTAAATGGACTCCAGAAGATGGTAGAGGACAGGAAGGCCTGGAGGAACATTGTCCATAGGGTCGCGATGGGTCGGACACGACTTTGCAACTAACAACAACAGCAACAGGTCTGTAAATCTGAATAGAGTTCATAAGCACAGCAGGGGCATCTCTTAGCTACTGCCTTACTTAATGACCAAGTAACTAGTTCTAAATGTGGATGGTAATTGAGGATATCTGTATTGTCAAAACCAAAAGTGCAGCTATTTTCAGAATGAGTGGCCAGGTACAGTAAATGTATCTGAAAAGCTTCTCAAATGTGGAGAATCTGGGTGGGTGTACTTTATCACTTTTTTTCTTTTTTGTTGTTGTCAAGTTTTTTACACCTTGTGGAAGTACTCGAATATTGTCATCTCCTAAAGGTGGTACAGTCTATGAAAAGGTTGAAAAGCCCTGCATTATAGAGAGGAGATAGGTGGTGTCTTATCCCTCCCCCTCTGTTGAGCGAGGGCTGCTCTGCATTAATATAAATGGCCTCTTTTACCCTTTTTTCAAACCAATGGTCCTCTCCATCCAGAATGTGGACTTTGCTGTCTTCAAAGGAGTGACTTTTGTCTTTTATGTAAATACTGATCCCTGTGTGGAGGTTTTCTGTAAATTTTAATGTTAATGTTACCCCACAGACAGAGATCAGTATTTACATTTTGATTCTCACCACCCACTGGAGCACAAACTGGGAATGATCAGAACCCTACACTACCGGGCTGAAAGTTTGCCTACCAGTAAAGAGGGAAAAGAAAAAACACGTCACGGAAATCCTCACAACTTGTGGCTATCCCAACTGGGCCTTCATCAAATCCAGAAAAAGAACCAGCAGGAGCTCCTCCATAACAGACATTGGTTGGAAAGAGGAATAAAAGAGACCGTTTATGTCAACATTGAGCAGCCATCTCTCAATAGAGGAGGAAGAATAAGATACCACCTATACCAGGGGTGTCAAACTCAATTTCATTGAGGGCCGCATCAGCATTGTGGTTGCCCTCAGGGGGCTGGGTGGGTGTGGCCTATGGGGTGGGCATGGCCTATGGGGTGGGCGTGGCCTATGGGGTGGGCATGGCTAAAGTGCTTATGGCCTACTGGGTGGGTGTGGCCAGCTCTACATCGTTCGCCTCAAGGGTGCCTATGGGGCCCCAGGCAGGAGTGGGAGAGATCTGAGGGTCTCTGGCAGGAGCAGGGTCTCTGGGCCAGGGCCAAGGCAGTGGGGGCCGTTCCCTCACTGTTTCCAGGATAGCTTCGCGGGCTGCATGAAACCACTTCACGGGCCGGATCTGGCCCCCGGGCCTTGTGTTTGACATGTCTGACCTATACTGTTTACAACACAATCCTTTCAGCAGTTCCAAGAAGATTCCACTCCCATTTGCATTCTGATACAGGTGACCCTGAGAACACAGATAAATCCCTAAGCACTCAGGGAGAGTGCTAATGACCAGATGACTGCAAAGAAATACAATCCTTTCAACCATCTCCCACACCATCCTGCCAAAACTGATGAAATTTCTTGGACGAGAAGCAAAATGTCTTCTTTCTCAAGGGGAAAAAAAGTCCAGTTGCCTTTTGAAAAAGCACCTTTGACACAACTGACTTGGATGACTGAGAATCTCCACAGACATCCTTTATAAGATTTAAAAGTTAAAGATTTAACTTTAAAAGTTTCCTTGACCAATTTATCTGTGCCCACTGACCCATCACTTACTACATAGCAAGATCAAGTAGAATTGGTGTCCTTTTCCTTCTTTTTTCCTTGTAGAAAAAAAGTCCAGAAGCCCAGGAGAAAGCAACTGTGTTGTTGTTTTTTGTTCCTTTTTTATTCTGCATATAGAGAAGGCTGCTGGCTGCAAAAATAAAAAAGACTATATGAACATCACAAAAATGTCACCATATTTAACCTGTAAAAATCCAGAGGACCACCAGGTAGCATAGAGATAGAAGAGATAGAAGACACAACTCTTTACGTTACCTAGCGGTGTCCAGATTTTTGCTGGCATAACATAACAACCTAGCAGAACACATCTTGACAACAACTTTTTTGTATTTTTAAATGCATCCTGAAGCTTGATATCAGTAGGCCACTACAGTATGTATAATATGAATGTGCAAATAAATCAAAGTTTAACAAGATAGTCCTCGTTCAGCAACCACAACTAGGAGTGGCAACTCGGTCATTAAGCAAAACTGTGACTGTGGTTATGATTTTACTTCAGGTTTCTTTTGATTTTACAGACCTGCAAAGGTTGTAAAAATGAGGATTGTTAGCAAAGTTATTTTTTCATTATTGCAAACAATCGCTAAACAAAGCAGACACTAAATGTGAACTACTAGCATTGTACTAGTGGTATAGTGCATTTGGACAACTCGGCAGCATTAGAATGCTTGATGGTGAAACACAGTTGTATTTATGGTGCATCCACACATTTCTGCATTATCTGCAAACAAAATAAATATCACCTCCCTCTGTGAGGGAGATGGACAGTTTTAAAATGTGATAAATAAATTAAATAAATACTCATCTGTCCACATGAACCCTTCCGTTTCATAGTATGCAACTATGAGTGGTCTCCTGCCTGCCATGTATTCAAACTACATCTTCCCAACATTTTTCTAAACCAATACATTAGCGCAGATCGGAGAGGAGGAAGGGGGATGATGAAAGCTCCACTTTTATTAAACTTGTATCGTCATATTACCTACTCAGAGCAAAATGCTAGTGCTTGTATCACAATGCACAATGCTGCTTTTGTCACTGAAAACTTCCAAACCAGCAGGTCTTGGTGGCTTCATTAGTTGGTCGGTTAAACTAGAAAAAATTAGCAGAAACCATTCCAAAAAACTAGTTAAAATCCACAAGACAACTGACTAAGTATATTAGGAACAAGGCTGCTTGAAACAGTCAAATTTTGTTTCATTTCTTAGAACAAGTATTTGCTCCAAGTGCTCAATAAAACTCTTGAAATACACATTCTGTTTCTTTTAGCAGACTTTGAGCAACCATTTTTGAGGCTAAAACATTTGGCCTATCTTAACTGATGACAATCTAGCCCATTTCACCAATTCTGCAGAACAGGTGAAGTCCCAGATAGCCAGACAAGATCTAAGAGAGGAACCCTGGAAGTTTAAAGATCAGCCATTGATACAGTGAAACCTCAATTTAATGGATCCCACTTTACCAAATCTTGAACGCAACCAGTCACATTTCTATCTGGACATTCCCCAGAAACACAGAACTCAACTGGAATAAAGGCAATATCTAGTAGACAAACCGTAAATACCCATGAAATGACTGTGAGTATAGCACATGTTTCTTCAAATAGTATATTTAAAAAATAGGTTACTTGGGAAATTAACATAGGTTTACTTGGGACATTGGAAAATTGAAAGAGATACTTGGGGAGATTATTTCTTGGGAACAGCCGATCATAAAAAGATATGCATGTAATAATGAAAATAATGCAAGGTTATCTTAAGTGAATGTCTTGCACAAAAGAAAATGTGCCAATACTTCATAATATTGAGCAAGATATCCCCTGGAAAAAGCTCTGTGATTTAAGTACTTAGATCATGGCAGTATCTATTATCCGTAACTGAGGAATCAGAATCATTAAGTAGTAATAAAGACACACCTTTGAATATTGCACTGATGTTTCTACAAGAATGTATCTGACTCCGCCCTTCTTTCAGTAACTAGGTGATATTAATTCTCAAATGATTTAGAATGTATCATGACTGCCAACTAGGTCAGGGGTAGGCAACCTCGGCTCTTTTATGACTCATGGACTTCAACTTCCATAATTCCTGAGTCAGCATAGGAATGACTCGGGAATTCTGGGAGTTGAACTCCATGAGTCATAAAAGAGCCGAGGTTACCTACCCCTGAACTAGGGGAACAGAAAAGGATGAAGAGGACAGCTGTGAGGAAGACAAATGAGGGGGAGGCAGTTTTATTCTGCAATGAGTGCATATTATTTCACTGAAGAGACTGGCTTCCTTATGAAGTAAAAACAGCAGCTTTAATCCCTGCAACTGGGGTCAGGCATCCTTATGGAACAGGAGAAAATATCCACATTGATGAGCATTTAGGATGGGTTTAGGCTGATACAAAGTAATATCAGACTTGCAGCCTGAGTGAATCATGCTTGCGTTGACTTTTCTGCCCTTGTTAGAAATAAAGCTGAGTACGGTAATTTTGCAAATTGTAGGAATTGGCACCTATATCAGGGCAATAATACTTGTCTATTTTAAAAAGTGAGATCTTGTTTCTTTTTCTTTTAACTGCGAACTATGCATGGCATTAGCCTACTGCAGGGATACCGGAATTACACAGGTACGAATCTACTTGTGACTTGGCATTTAGTAATTGGAGATTTGCCTGTTGCTATAAAAGCAAATATAACGTCTGCCAGCAGAGGGGATACACATGGCAACAGCCTCATAGGATTCTTTTTTGTTGTTGTTAAGGTTTTTAAGCGTATGGAATATCTTTCCTAAAGAAACTCATCTGGTCCCGCTTTATTTTATCGTGTTCGGATTAAAATAGCTTAATCCTATTTTTTTTCTTAAAAAATTACAGAAAGCAGTTTTAGGCCCTACATTAAGAACATGATTATTGCCAAATATTTAAGTTTCTTCTTTGGGAGACCAGTGAAGTTGCTTTTCATCTGAATATTTTGGCCTTTTAACTTTTATAATTGTTCTAGCTAAAAGTTTCCTATATAAGCTAAAGCGACCATCATGCCTTAGTAAAATGCACCAGGTCCGTAAGTATGTCCTGAATTCAAGTTAAGTCTTAATTTAGTGCTATTGAGTTATATCTGATTTTAAGTGCCCCCCAGCAGAATGGACTACTTTCAGTTCAGATTCTGCTTTCTTTCTATATCCACTAATTTGACACACTGGTCTCACTGGAACAACTGGAAAATATAAGAGGGAAACTCCTATTATTTAGACAGCTACTTGCGTCACAATAGGTGTCAACATGTTGGAATAACATAGAGCAGTGTTTCTTAAACATTTGTCTCTCAGACCTCCCACTCCTTTAAAATGTATAGTGGAATCCAAAAGAGATTTTGTTTGCATGGGTTATAGTTACTGATATTTACCATGTGAAAAATTAAAATTGACATATTTGCCGCCATACTGCTTCTCATAAATATTTGATGGCATTTTAATATTGTATTATTTTTCCAAGAACCTAGAAAATAATTTGATCTTGCAGAGTATTGAGAAGGTTTGGGGAGACACCCTAGACATCCATGAACCACATTTTGATGCTTTGTTTGAATGGAACTTCATCTGCAGATAGGTAGATCACCTTTATTGTCATTTTTTTTTTACTGTGGGCACAACGGCACACATCAAAAATGAAATTTAGTTGCCCGCTCTCAA
Source organism: Vipera ursinii (assembly GCF_947247035.1). NCBI lineage: Eukaryota > Metazoa > Chordata > Lepidosauria > Squamata > Viperidae > Vipera > Vipera ursinii. The sequence goes on from NC_139512.1 coordinate 78,776,745, forward strand.
AGTGAAACACATACATGACACACACCTAACCACACTATATACAACATATGTATAGACCCACACCCCTACATTACATAACAAATAAAATATTAAATACTGTCCATCTTGAATATATAATGGAAGGAGGAAGCTTGAGAGTTCACAAGGTTAATGCTGTATGGAATGAAAGTATGGCTGAATCTGTATGTTCTGCAGCGGATACCACCAAGCCTCTTCCCAAAAGGTAACAAGGAAAACAGGTTGTGAAGAGGATGTGTAGTGTCCCAGATAATCTTACGGACCCTGCTCAAGCAACACTTTGTGCTATGTCCTGGATGGAGGGAAGGGAACTGCCAATGATCTTTTTGGCTATCCTCACCACTTTCTGTATGAAGCAGTGATGCTTCCTGTCTGAAGCAGTGATGCTTCCAAACCAGACTGTAATGCTGTCCCCTTGTAGAAAGTGGTCAAGACAGGGAAGGAAGATGTGCTTTTCTCATGCAATGTAGAAAATGCAGGCGCTGCTGTGCCCGCTTCACCAGTTTCTCACTGCTTAGCGACCAAGCCAGCTTACTCGTTAGCTGCACAGCCAGGAATTTGATGCTGGTAACTGTCTCCACAGGTGAATCATTAATGCACAGAGAAATGTGGCTGTGCCTGCCTTTTCTGAAATTGACAATGATCTCTTTTGGTTTTTCCGGTATTTAAAACTAGGCTGTTTTCCTTACACCAGTTCACCAACCCCTCAACCTCCTTGCGCTAAGCTTCCACCTTGTCATCATGAATAAGGCCCACTAATGTTATATCATCTGCAAACTTCACAATATGGTTGGTGGCAAACCTAGCACAACAGTCATAAAAAATAAAGGACTTGAATTTCTGGAAATCTTTATTTTTCAGAAAATTGGAAATTTGCAGGAAAATTTAAACAGATGCATTAGAATTTTAATTCCTCTTACCAATATAAAGCTATTTTCCTACTTTATAGAGATCTGACCAGGAGGGCCTTTGTAAGCTCCAACTGGTATATCTTAGGCAGTTTTATTTTATAAATCTGAACTATTAACCCATTAAGCAGCTTCTAGTATTTGTTTCTTTTTATATATATATAATCATTTTAAATTTTACTATTTTTTATTTGAAAATATGTATTCCTGTACTGACCAAGAATCCCTACACTTTACATTTAATTTTCTATTTGAGCATTTTAAACTTAGGCCAATTTTCTTTCTCTCTTAAAACATTTCACAGATAATGTAAAATAACCTAAAAATGGGGAAAAGCCCCCTTAAAGAAAATATTTCTTCCTATCTTTTTCTAGTTTCTGGAGTTTCATATCTCAAGTGAATCTAATCACTTTTAAGCATTTATCATTCATATCTTGTGTGATGCTGTATTCATGTCTTTCCTAAATCTAAGTCAGGCTCCAAAGACTGCTACAGAGAATACCCATTTAGAACACCAAAAACGTAAACCTAAATTACCACGATGCTTTATCCAAAACCATCGCAACGAACCCATATTGGAAAGACACAGAAATACATTAATAATTCCACTCAAATGATTTGCTCCTATCGCGAAATTCCAAGCAGCGTAGACCAGAAAGAAACGCGACTAAACGATATATACACCGATAAAATAACGCGAAAAGCCAACACACACATACACACAAAACAAATATACAAGGATGACAACGTGAAAAACGAAACAAAAATATAGAGCTTCTGTTTAACTACACCAAGCCAGCAAACAAACAAGACCTCCAGCTAGCAAAACAGGCAGGATTGCATCTGCATCAGCAACGGAGAACCGCCTAAAATTAAATCAATTCTTCTCTTTCTTCCAACCCCACTTTGCTACCTAATTAATTGCGACCTATCCTGAGACCGATATCACTTCAGTTGTCTACACTCTGCTGCCCTGGGATTTGTAGAAAAACGAGTTTTATTAGAGAGAATAAAGCTCAGAGTTCCCTCTGCAGGCAGCCATTGCAAGAGGAAGGGAAAGGATTTTACGACATCTCCCAGCATCCGGATAGCCTACAACTCCCATATTGCACCTGCTCACCGTCCTAGTTAACCCTTTTATTACCCGCAGCTAACTTTCTGCCACCAAGCTCGACAGAAGGTTTTATCTACTGTACTTTGTCCTTTCTGCCAACAGCTAACACGGGAAGATACCTTAAAAACGTTCACCTGCTGGAATCCAACACGCATGCATGTATCGCTCCTACCCCACCACCCCGAACAGGACTTCCAAAGAAATCCTTGAGAAGCAAGGAATATATATATTATTACTCACAAATAATAAATAATAATAGCAATAAATATTAACAAATAATAATGGATCTGCAGCTGCAGTCATCAATTTAATCTGAATGGTTTGTATTTGTGCAAATCTCAGTTTTATATATAATTATATCCTTTTGTGCACCTTGTGCACCTTGAAGAAAGAGAAGGAATTTATATTTCTTAATTAAACCTGATTGCTCTAGCAGTTTTTAAAATACCCAACTTTATTTTTTCAAATTCAGAATATTTTATCCACTAATATAGCAAAGATAAAGATTTACAAAAAAAAATCTCGAAGAGATTATTTCAACGTACATCATAGAATTATATATTCCAAATATTAGTAAACTTTTCTACTGTTTTTGTAGGCTTTCCTACTGAATTAGACAAGCCAACAAATTAGTTTTATAAACAACAACAAACAAGAAGTGCAACAGTATGTTTTTTTTAAAAGAAAGAATAGGTCATGAAATGCGTCTCTAGAATAGCCTTAACAGTTGTAACTATAATGGGCATTTACTTTTTTTAGAAAAATATATTTCTCTCTTATTTTTCCTGTGTATATTTGAAGTAACAGCCATAAATATCATTGCCCCTCCCAAAACAGCCATTCCAGTTATTATAGTTTGTGCTGCAATATTCACTATTAGTGCATAGGGCTAGAGATTTTCTTGACTTTTAGTTGCCTAATACTATAGTTACATAAGAAATGATTGGTCAAAACAAATTCAAACATCTCAAATCAATCTATTCCTCTTGCAATACTTAAATTTGTAAAAGTAGTTGAAACATATTAACTTACTGTCAATGGTGATTATTCTTCTATTTTTCATTTATTTTAGTCCATGAAAGCAAAGCAGAATAGTCTTTCTTTCTTTCTTTCTTTCTTTCTTTCTTTCTTTCTTTCTTTCTTTCTTTCTTTCTTTCTTTCTTTCTTCTTTCTTTCTTCTTTCTTTCTTTCTTTCTTTCTTTCTTTCTTTCTTTCTTTCTTTCTTTCTTTCTTTCATAAAGTGCTACCACGCATCTGAGTAAAATGAAACATTTCTATTATGCTTTCAATCTTAGAGCAGTTTTTTGTCAATCCCCAAAAAAACCAAATTCCTTTTTTATCACATTGTTAATATGTAATATAATCTCCAAAACCAATGCAGGTTTTTTGTCAGTGGTGCATTTATTTACCATAATTTTTTGAGCAGTAGTTCTTCGGTTATATTTTACTCAAAACTTCCAACAGAAATGCCCAATTTCAACAGCAAATATTTCAGTATTTCTATTTAAAAACCCTTTCGACAACTAGAGATGTATAGCACCTTTTTTTGCTTTTAAACAGAGGAATTGTATTTTTTTCATTTTAATACATGGGTTGAAGTCATGAACAGGACCACAGAACACAAGAACTGCAAATACCAGAAACATCAGAGATTTACTTATACCATATTCCATATATATCTAAAATCTCTTTCTTTCTTGGGGCATACATCTGCCCAATATATGGATAAACTTCTCATGTACTTTATACTATCACTATTAGTTTTTAAAAATCACTTACTTAAATATCTTGATATTAATATTTCAGTTAATTTTATTCTTACTAATATAATAAAAGGTTTAACACAGATGCACACTCCTATTATATTTTTTCCAAAGTTTCATAAATAAGAGAGCAAAGACTTCATATGATTTATATATGTAAATAAAAGGGGGAGGAAACATAACACACACTTTAAAGTACAAGTAATTTCATTTAAAGTACAAGTAATTTCATTGTCAAGATAGATTAAAATTAAAATTAAAATTAAAATTTTGATAAGGTATATATAGATGGGATTTCCTGACAATCTTTTATTTTCAGCTAGAATTCTTTTTATTTCTTCAATAATGCAACAGAAAACACTAATTACACTTTCTAATATATTTTAGAATATATTTCACAGGAATATTTTTATACTGTTTATAAACAGTGCATTATCTCTTAAAAATGCCTTGATTTTGATCTTTTCGTATTGGAACAATATGAACAATATATATGGCCTTCTATCTGAGATTTATTTTCCTAAACTTCAAATCCTAGTAAACAGAATGTTTTATATTTCTAGGTAATCAGAATGGAATAAATAACCTATAGTATTATAATCAGCTAAGCTACTCAGGTGGCACCGAGCATTCTATTCACAACTACTTCTAATTCCCAGTCTGTTAAATATGGTATAAATAATAATAATATAAAACAAGTCAGAAATGCTAAGTTTGTAATACAGTCATATTTTATATAAGCTGAATTGTGTACCTTCTGTATTGTAAAATTTGCTTTTATGGAATGGTACTGCCATCAAACACAGCAAATTGAAATCATCATTACATCATAACTGATTTTCAGTTAATCTATTTTAAAACAATGTTTATTCAACTTACCGGTACTGGGAATTTTCTACACACAGATACAACAGTAATTATTAAAAAATTGCAAAAGAGACATTGCATATATTCATTTTATTAAAAGTTGCATAGGGAATATGACTGGTAGATAGTGTTGCTTATCAAAGTAATCTATCGAAAATTTGTAATACCTCTTTACTGTTAAGAATTACTGTTTGTAATTACTTTTTCTACAATCTAAAGGTACCTTCTCTTTAAATGTTTGCATACTGAAATAAATTTGACTTACATAAACACTGATTCAGGTGTTTTAACTAATATTAGAATGTTTCACTTACTTGTTATGCATATTTAACAATTTTATCATCCTTAACTAGTTTGAAAAATGTTGAACATTTTACAAAAAATAAACAGATTTGTATAGCTTAATATCATAAAAGCAGTGCATTTAAAATTAAAGAGTTATCGTACAACTATTTTTTTCAAATCAAGAAAATATTTAAATAATAGCAATACAGAATTTAATCTGTAATCTGCCTAGATTTTTTCTATCACATACTGTGAAATTAATTTCTCGAATATCTTCTGTAAATTGAAAGAGATATAACAATAAATTTGCCAGGTCATCAGAAATGATACAGGAAACCTATACATGTTTAAAATATAATCCGGACTTCAAAAGGTTTTAAAATGCTACTTCCAGGGTGGGGGGGGGGGGCGGCGAGAGAGATATGAAACCATCAGAGTGCTTTTTAGAAGATATTGGAAAAACTTAAAAAAAAGGTTTGATGACTGTTGAATCTGTGAATCAATGCAAGGCCATGTGAAGATGTTTTCATCAATTCAACCAATACAAGCTTTTGTTTAAATCATGCAGATTGTTTATCCTTTTTTTTAAAAAAAAAGGTATCACTGAATTATATTTTGAAAATAAAAAGTCTACATGATATCTTTTTATGAAGCTGAAAAAATCCTTTTTCTTCTTAAAAAAAATGAAATGGAGTATCCTGTTGCTAATTGTCCTTCCAAATAAATGCTCATTCATTTCCAAAAACAGGTCATAACATTTTAAATAATGCTGCATGAATACTGCTATAGCGTTTACTTGCAGAAAGGTTCAAATCTTTCAGCTTAATTTTTCACCATAAGGCATTTTTTCAATATCACTGTATATTTACTATTTTCATAATTCTTTTTTTTTCTTTTCTTTTCTTTTCCATTTAATATCATATTACTTAGGCAATAGATGCACACTGTTCCAAGGATAAAGGCCTTTAAACACTCAATTTATAACAAATAATCATTACCTTTTTTTTAAGGGAAAATTAAGGATTTCAGTACAAGATCTAAAGCAGATTTGAAATGGCCTTTTTTCTTCAGATTTTAATCCTGATTAAATTATGTTGATATAAGTGCTGTTTTATATTTAACCTTACTGTGGAAGTTCAGCTATATTCCTGAGACAAAGCCCATTTCTCCCTGATTTTAAAACTATATTAAATATAATACTCTCAAATATTTTCCCCAGTTCTTTGTCTTAACTTTTGTTGCATAATTTATTGATTATTAAATTTTTCTACTTTAGTTCCATATTAAATTGATATATATCTTTATCTGAATTTGTGAAGAATGAATTGAATAAGTAACACTCTTTGTTTTCATATAGTATATTTGTATTTCGTTAAGTTTGGACAAGAAAAATGCCCTCCAGGAAGTGAAGTAATAAGTATTCCCTATCTTAAAAAGCCACAACAAACCAAAACTTCTCCCCTCATATCGGCTTATTAAAATCTCCATAGAAAGCTATTATAGTTTGCAACAGTATAAAGCAGAACTAGTCTGAGGGTAGGTACAATTATTCCCAAGAGAAAACAGACTTTCCTAATTTAGAGTAAATATAATTGACAAAAAGTCTGAAGTTCTAAGGTACAGTTTAAATCCTCCCATTTGACTTTGGTTCCTGGAAATATTTCTTAATTTTCTAATATTACAGAAGATAGTGAAAATCAGATTTACATTTCAATCTTATTTGCTAGGGAGTTTGATATTTAAGGCAGAAAGATTGGAATATTCTACTTCTAAGCCATTTGGTTTTGCTACTGTTCCTCCATTGCAGCATTGGATGTCTTAATTTTTTACTTTTAAATTGCTTTTGAAGTATTTCTAAAAATTAACAATTACATTCATGCATGCTATATTTTCTTACTATTGCTGTTATTAAGAAAACATCTTTATTTATGCACATGCAAATATTATTGTCTCAATAAAATCAGTTACCGCACAGCATTGTGCGTTTTTGATTTCTAGAACCCAGATTTTATCCTTATACATACTTTAATACTCGCAAGCTTAAAGGTAGGCATCTGACTCTTTTTATTTAAAACATACTTTCTTTGAGCATGTATCAAAATTGGTTATTTCCAATTCCTTTTTCTCTAACTTTATTTAAAACACTAGAATTAACGTGAGTTAAGCTGTCTTGTGATACCCTACAGCTGAACCCATTTTAAAAATGTATTTAAACTTCCTCTTGCACAACATCAGCCAAAATTGTGAGCTTAATTAATAAAATCAGAGTGAGGATTGCTACTTTTGATCGTACTGTTTCTCTCTCATGCCAATGTGCATGTATCATATAAGAAGCACGGCAGTTTAAAGGCATAACTTTAGCCTAGTGACAAGTCACAATGGCAAAATATGCCATAGACCATTACTGGATTTAAATAAACTTGTGATATTTTCAGTAGCTTCAGGTTTGTTCTCCCCAAAACTGTTTTATGCTTTAGCTGGTTTTATTTTTATTTTTAAAATTTGGAAAACAAGCAAACAAACCTGGTAGCTCTAATTTCAAAATTCCTTCTACGGATTTTTATTTACTGATTAAGTCACTAAATAAAGGTGCAATGATAAAGTAGCTCTAACTCTTAGATCATTGGCCACAGAGAGCCAGGATGCCAGAGAGATCCTTTCCACAACTAACTCCAAGAGTGTAAAGCTAGTGCCAGAGCTTTGCACCGGCACACCACAGGGCTGTGTGCTTAGCCCCTACCTGTACTCTTTATACACTTATGATTGTGTATCATCTGACCCATCCACTGCAATAATCAAGTTCGCAGATGATACAACTGTGGTGGGTCTTATTACAGGTGGGGATGACACAGCATATAGGGCGGAGGTACAAAAACTATCCATATGGTGTTGTAACAACAACTTGCACCTAAACATCGGCAAGACGAAAGAGATGGTGTTAGACTTCCGGAGAAAAAAGGAGGAACCTGCCCCACTTTACATCAAGGAGAACTGTGTAGAGAGAGTTTCCTCCTTTAAATTTCTGGGAGTCTACCTCTGTGAAGATCTGACCTGGAAAGTTAACACAACTCAGGTGGCTAGAAAGGCCCAACAGAGGCTTCACTTTCTCAGGGTCTTGCAGAAGAATAGGGTAGAACAACAGCTAATGACCCTCTTTTACCGGTCTACTATAGAGAGCGTCCTCTCGTATGGTATTGTGGTTTGGTATGCTGGTCTGACAGCTGTGGATAGAAAAGTATTACAGAGGGTATTGAGCACAGCACAAGACATTGTGGGCTGTTCCCTGACACCACTGGATGACATCTCCAGGGCTCGTTGCCTTGGAAGAGTGAGGAAGATTCTCAGGGATGACTCACACCCTGGACGGTATCTCTTTACTCTCCTACCATCGGGTAGGAGATATAGGAATATAGCCAGCCGTACCAACAGGCTGAAAAATAGCTTTTATCCGTGGGCTGTTAGGCTTTTAAATGGGACATAATCTTATGCAGAATTGACTTGGGAGGCCAGTGTGTGGTGTAGTTGGTTCACATGGTGTGGTGGGATGGAGGGTTTGTTGTCACTGTGTGTTGGGGGGAGAGAGCACAGGGGTAGGCTCAGCTAATCTCAATGTACACATGTTGTACTTTGACAATAAAGTGTATTATTATTATTATTTGCCCTTAAGGAAACAGGCTTCCAAGAACACTTCTTAAACTTAACTGGAAAAGTAGTATATTTTTCACAGTGATGATGATAAAATGATTTTTTAAAAAAATAGAATTGTTATTGAGAACAATTTTAATAAAGTAAAAACCATAAAAGAAAATAAAGATAATCAAGAAAAATGGAAAATAGTAAAGCAAAGGAAAAGAAAGGAAAAGCAAACAAAAATAAAGATTATAAAGCACCAGCTTCCGATCTTCTTTAGTTATTAACACATATATTTATATTTTTCCTCCTCTCTCTAAAGTTACATCATAATTTTCTCTTCCCATCTTTAAACTCATCATTACAAGTTACTTTTTATCTTTTTTTTCAGCAAAAAGTCCATAAAGATTTTCCAGTCACTGATAAATGTAGCTGTTGATAGTTCTCTAATCAAACACGTTAATTTTGCCACTTCTGCTGCTTCTATCATGTTCACCAATCATTCTCTGTTGTGGGATTTTCTGTCTTGCCATTTTTGCACACATAATGGTCTTGCAGCAGTAACCATATATAAAAATAATCTTCCATAGCTCTTTTTTTAATTGGCTGTGCAGTAATCCCAGGAAGAAAAGTTCTCAGTGATAAAATTCTTTCATCATTCTACATATTTGAAACCATAAATTTCTAGATTTTTTTTACCAGACATGATAAAATGACCCTTCTTGGGGCAAAGAGGCGTTCATTTCCAAGATAAACTTGAAGTATCTTTATACATTATAGACTATTTTTCTAGAGTCATATACCAACGGTACATGGTTTCGTCATTTCATCACTTAAAGTCTTTTTTAAAAAGGGTCTTGCTGGCCCCGTTTTCAGAGTGTTGTGCTTAATGCTACACAAAGCATGGGATGACTCTTGAGGATCTGGAAATTGTATACTCTTGCAATAAATTATGAGATGCATTTTGAGATGCAAACTTAAAACAACGTTTCTGATAGGAACCAGCTTGGATTCCTCTGATATGCCAAGTTTTAAAAACAAGTACAAATTAAGAATATGATGATTAAGGGTAAAGTCAAGTTTTCTTACAGTTCTATATTTGATACATTAATGAACAGTGAATTTAAAATGCTTGCCACTCTGTAAATAAAACTGAGCTGCAATTTTGATTGTTGATTTCAATAGATTTTTGTGACTAGTATAAAATAAAATAAAATGCATTATTTTTGTAATTAAATAGCTTTTAAACAAAGTAGTAGGGGCATATAAGTTTTACTTATTTAAGGTTTAAAACTATCTGTTATTACTATCTATGCTAACTCAGAACTAATCTTGATGGCCCCAGCCTTATTTGATCTTCTAGAATGCTATGAAAATGTGGCTTTTCCCTCAAGTTTAGAGTCAAATTATTACCAGAATATAATATATGTGCTTTTGGAGTGGCAGGTTGGTCATGAGGCACAGTTATTCTATTGTGAATAATCTGAATGGTAGTTTTCTTCTTATTTTTATTGGTTTTATGTTTTTTTCTGTATTTTTGTTTGTTACCCATTCAAGTTATTTGTTTGAGATGGGCAGCTATACGATTATTCTAAATAAATAAATAAAAGTGCATGCAGATAATAATGACTTAAACAATCATAACTTAAAATGTAAATCAGTAATTGGAAATAATTCTTAAATGACTTAATAATAAAGAGAAGACAAAAAAGAATCTAAAGTCCACTGAAAAAATCCAGCAAAAATATGTTATTGTAGCCCTGCCTATGTGTGGTTAAGAAAGTTTGTGTATCAGAGCCAGTTTTGGATTATCATTTACATCAGTTTTTCTTAATACAGATCTGTCAAATCGTTCTGGACTGCAGATCCTATCAGCCTAGTCAATATGATTAATGGCCTAGATTGTAGGAATCATAGCGAAGATGATTATAAAGATGTTATAGATGAGAAGATATTATAAAGAACATGAGAATGGCAAATAATAGGTTAGAATGTTAAGCCTAATGGTGACTTGGAATTCCAGCCATGACAATCTGATTTACAAAGCTTTATAGGAGACAAATCAAAGAAACCCTAATAACGGCTTAGAATAATCTCTAAAACACATTTTGGTTTGCAAACCATTGTTGATCATTTTACATCATGCATGAATTTATCATCACAAAGGAATGTTATTCTCCAAAACAAAATTAAAACAAAGTTTACTGCAGTAATGAACTCACCTACCTCCCCATCTAATTTATTTATCACGGCATATTTGCAAGATTAAAATACTGCTTTAACTTCTTTAAAAGGAGTAATAATTAAATGGAGGAGTTATCAGATTTGGGTAGGGCAAAATTCATAATTAAGGGATAGTGGAAGTACAGTGAAATGTGTTATATTGAATTCTATAATATATATCTATGTAGACTTTGGATTGTTCTGTATGTTGAAAAAATATACTGGGATATGGAATTTCATTTTTTTTCCTGTGAAAAAAGCAACAGAAGTCCTATTGCAATTTTAAAACTAACAAAATCAATTGAGGGTTTTTTTAGTTATCTGATACTGTAAAACTAAATACATATACTGTCTATGAAAACTTATGTCATAGCCCTTAGCTTAGATTACTCATATTAAACCATAATATACAGAATAACAGAGTTGAAAGGAACCTTGATGATTTTCTAGTCCAACACCCTACTCAGGCAGTAAATCCTATACCATTTCAGACAAATAGTTGCCCAATCTCTTCTTAAAAACTTCCAGTGTTGGAACATACAGTTCATTGGCTTTGTTTTAGTCTATGCAATTTTTTGAAACTTGGCAACTTTGTGTGGACTTCAACACAGTACCCTGGCTGGGGAAATCTGGAAGCTGATGTCCAGACATCTTAAATTGCCAAGTTTACTCTCTAGAGGCTTTGTACTGCAAAATTATTTAAAATTTAGTTATTTTAAAATTAACACATTCTTGATTTTTTTTATCTTGCATTGTTTTAATTTTAATTTTATTACTGTTGTTGTTATCTGTCCAGAGCTATCTGGCACAACATGGATGCTCATATAAGTCTTGTAAACAAAGAAATACTGTTTTAAAAACTTAAAAAGTAGAACAGCATATACTATTGTCAAGCCAGATAATTGCATGCACTTGGCTGGCTGCCTCTAACTTTTATCCTTGCTGCAAAAAATCAGATCATCCTTAGATGGGAAGAAAGAGAGATATAATTTTTTTTAATTGAATGGTCATCCATAAATTTACTCTCCAGTTAGCCTGAGAATTACAGAGTGCTGGTAAGAGATGTTCCATAAATATGAAAGATAATAAAACATCTGTCTTTATTGGTGCAATATTTTATTTTGAATTTAAACTCTGACCAGTTCTGAAGGATAGGCTGGATTTAGAAAGGCAAGATACCCTTTCCTGAATAAGTGAAGAATTAAACAATGAATACCGTATGACTGTTTATGGACAGGTTTATGATTTTGAGAATAAGGCAGAACTAGATTTCAGAGTTTTCTGGTTTCTAGTCTGCTGCCTTAATTATTGTCAAACTAATCTTTCATTGGAATATTCACTATAAATAAAATAATAGTTTATTTAAGCTTGGTTATTGAATAAACATAATTGATTAGATTTTTGGAGCCATAATAAAAAAAATTCTAAGTCAAAATTAAGGAAGCCTCAAAGTACATATAACTAAACCATCTATTGGGCTATAGTATTAGATTTAATTGTAGATCAGTTCTTTCATTTTATGTCAATGTTTTAAATGTGATACCTGAAAAACTAATTAAATTGTTTTTGGTAGAGTTACTTCTGCCAAAGTTTGTAAAAGAATCTGGCATAACATATAATACTAAATTATATATTTCAATCATAACTAGGGGCCTGATTCTCATGTAATGATATAGTTGGATTCCCACTTCATATCATAAGAAACCAAACAAATCACATTCAGTTACCGTAAATTATTGATTGGATTCACACATTATCTGAACCATAATATAATTTGCTTATATGTGATTAACCACAATGCATCAATAAAGCAACAGTAGTCCCAAAGGTGCTTTTTCACCGTTGGGACATCCATGATCTGGATGACTGAGAATTTCCATTGACATGAAATAACAGTAGCTTAACATTAAGTATAAATTATCTCATCCTTAAACCATGATGTGTTATTTAGGGAATTTAGGAAATTGAGTTCCATTAATACAGTGTAGACCCCCTGTACCTTTAACATTTGCTTTAACTCATGGAAGCAAAATGTACTGCATTTTACATGGGATCACAGATGTGCCAAGCCATAAAACATGGTTTATAAATCGGAGCAAAAATATGCAAACCAATTGCATTTTACATTCTATGTGAAGCATTAGAAGGCACGTGATGTGGGAATTAGTTCAGTGATTCCGGATAATTTTGTAATTTTCTCACAAGTTGAAGATTTAATTGATAAGATGGAACTTGCCTACCTCATTCATGAGTAGGGTCCTTTATTATTTTGCTAGTTCTACTATTGAAATGCCACTATATATTTTAAAAATGTTCCATCTGAAACTTCCAGCAAGCTGGAGGTAATAATGGTCCTAATGCAGCCCAAAGTATTAGATTTGCTTATACCACTTTCTTGGTATAAATACATCACTCATATGTAAATTCATTTGATTCCAATGAAAATTAAGTATTTCCTCTGCTTTAGAATGTATTGGTTTTGAAAAAATTATTATTTTTGGAAAGGCTTTTTTGAACCACAAGCAATCATTATACTGAAATGAATGGAATTTTTGGAAGCAAACTGCATATGACATGCAGTTGTTATATGTTTATGGAAGAGAAAAAGAACTCACTGTTATCCTTAGAATCTTAGTTTATGGATGCAAAAGAAGCTGATTAAGTAAAAAAACAGGAAAAATCTATTCTTAAATCTAGTGTTTTTTCCTTACAACATAAATTATTTCCATAATCAAGATCTGATGGTGTTACCATCTGGTATATCATATAATCTGAACCATGAGTTTGGTTGATTCAAAGCCAGATATTTAACATTTCACTGTGAAATGATCACAGTCATTTGAACAAATAATTTCAGTATGTCTAATCTTAATTACTGCACTTAATTTAAATAGATCCGGCATTCCTTTTGTAAAACTTGGAAGCATGCAATACGTAGATTACACTTTGATTACGGTAATAATTTTGATCTCTATCTAAAATATTAGTATTGTCTTGTTTTTATGCTGCTCCATTTAATTTGGAAAACTGTAAGGCCTTTGAATTGGAAAAGACATTTGTTAGATATATTAACAAATGTTTCCATCATAAGTAAAATTAAGTGAACACTAGCCTTTGAACTACCAGCATAGAGTTCTGTATCTATCAGTACTTCTTACATTTAAGGCTCAAGTAAAATCCAATAATAGATTATTGTAACACTGTAGATTTGAATGAATTGATTAAAATAATATTTCTCTATATTCTGAGATTTACAGTGTTGGATACGTAATTTTATAAAAAAGCATACACTTGGGAGAATCTAGACAAGAAAATCGTGTTTATATAGGTTTTTTGGCTTGTGTTTTTTATTTCAATGATAAGAATTTTCATCTATCTATCTATCTATCTATCTATCTATCTATCTATCTATCTATCTATCTATCTATGTATCTATCTATCTATTATCTATCTATCTATCTTGGAAGCCAACTTTTAAATGGATGATAGGTAAAGTCATAATTTAAATGATCTCCAGTAGGAAAATGTTTTTCTAATAATACACACACGCACACACACACACACACACACACAGAGGAGATAGATAGATAGATAGATAGATAGATAGATAGATAGATAGATAGATAGATAGATAGATAATAGATGATCATATAATCTTATAATTAAGCATCTAAAATCTAAACATTGATCTGTTTAATAACCAGGTTTATTTATTCTTTGTACTGTAACATGGTGTGGATATACTATATTTTCTTGCTACAAAAAAAAAGACACAGATCTGAAAAGTCACACACAAAAACATTGAAGGCCCAGAAAATACTTGAAAACAGGAAAAAAACCTTTCCTTGATTCTAGTATAGAACATAGTTCTATCTTTGAAGTTATATTATTTACTCACTTTGTATATTTTGCTTCTTACACTAGCCTTTAAAAAGTAACTGTAAATTAGAAATGTAGGTTGAAACAAATGAAACAAAAGATATTCCTATTCAAGTCATACAATGGTTTTAGTTTTTTTCTTTAAATTCCTAAAAATGTTTTATTTTTGTGCCTTGCAATTGAAATTTTCTTAGTAATCTTTAGTTAAATCCTTTTATCAGATGAAAGCCTACCACTGTCCATATTAGAAAAGATAACTTGAGCAAATTGATATAAAAATTGATTACATTTTAAGAATATTTAGGGAACAGTGTATGGATTGTCCTTTCACTGCATTCCAGGGAATCAAATAATATTCTTATACATATGGTATTTTGGAAAAAAATATGTTTGATATTTAAGAGACAAGTTACTGCATAAGCACTATAATAACTAGCTGTAGAATTTTTGAAGATAAAAAATGTTAAAATAGAAACCATTCTGTTGAAGGAAGCTCCCCCATAATAATTTAAAAATTATTATTTATGTATTTTTAAAGAAAAAAATCCTTTCATTGTTGATATGGCTTTAGCTTTATGGAATTTGGACAATTAATTCCCATGTCAGAAAATACTGTAATTTAGAAATATTTAGTGTTCCTCAAAACATAAGCTATTTAACAAGATATTACTATGCATGCTTACTTTTTGAAGTGCATTCAGTTCATTCTCAGACTCAGGAAAAACCTGCAGATAAATTGCAGTCTTCCCAGGAAATTTAACCCATATCTGTTCAGAAGTAAGTCTATTTAAATTCAATCCTGTTTATGTGTACCAGGAGGCAATCTCCACTAATTTCTGCCAAATAATTGGGTGCAGGGGTTAGATCTTAGCAATGGTCCATCGATTTATATAAATTTGATATTTGCTTTTCGATATTTTATGTTGCCATCACTTTCATGACTTCCCAAAGGAAGTAGCTTCTCCTCAAGAAAGTTTGCACATGATTTTCTCCTTAAATGTCTTCATTTCAAACAATGCAGTTTAATTCTATTTTTAGTTTTAAAAATAAACAGAATGTACCTTTGCATGTTTATGTACTGTGGTACTATTGAATGGAAAGTATCTATTAATTCTGAGGTTAGTTTTCTTCTTTTTGTATCATATAATAAAGTATACATTTTAGCTATAAAGCAATCAAGGTCCAGAGTGACCTTGCTTTTCAGAGACCGTTATTGAATTTCAGTTCCACTCAAATAATTTTAGAAGTTCATTATGTGTATTAAAAAAGTTTTCCTTGTTAATATTGGGGCAAATTACTCTTACATGTTTTAAATGATAGTGCTTTTTTTTCAAATTCAGAGAATTTGCTTCTCAAGAATGACATTATGATTGCTATATTCTCTTTCAATAACTTCAAGAAATGCTGTAGATTTCTTGATGACTCTATACGTTAATACTAAGTTAAAAATGCAAGCTTTCTAGTCCTGTTACGATAACATACCTTTGTTGCATAAAGCTTTAAAAACAGTATCTGTCTTCTTTCAATTTAGCCATCAAATTAACTTTGTAGTTCAGAATAACAGATATAATTCCTCTTGATTTTTAATCTGCTTAAAACTGGTTGTTTTTGGAATCACCCATACTATTAGACAGAGCAAGGGTTACCTCAGATGACAGATGTTTAGGAGCACTGATGTCTTCTTAGACTGTTCATCTCCAGATGGTTCCTCTGTGGTATACAACACAGTTTTTCCTGAGACCCCTAATCTAACCTGCTACTTCAGGTAAGGCTGTTCTGTCAAAAGTATTGATGTAAATTCAACCACTGGTCCAGCTGCCACTTGTATGTGAAATGTGGAAACAAGACCATTTTGTCTGGAAGAGCAAAGTGTTTTGAAATAACCTTGTACTAAAATTGAAATGTGGCATTAAAAGAATCAGACATAATGTCTGAAAGTTTTGGTCTAGTGGATAAAGCATCAGGATAGATGGTGAGTTCTAGATCCATCTTACACATGAAAACCGGCTAGGTGGCTTTGGTCCAGCCACCTCTCTCAGCCTCCTATGTCAAGGGTGACAAGCCAGTTGGTCAATTCCGAGCACAACCAATGGATCAACGTTCAGTTGATCTGGAAAAAAGCAAACCCTGCACTTGTAGGAAAATGCTAGAAAGAAAACAAAGTGTGATTACAGCCTATAATACTCAACATAATTGCATTTAAAATATAGAAATCAATTAAGAAAATTGATTTCTACAGGATTAAACAATGCACATTTGAATATTTCAGTATTTAGGATTGTGCATAAAGTTATAAGGCAACAAAGGAGTTACTGTTGGGCTCAGTGGGAACTGAGTTACCCTGTGATAAAATGGGTAGCCAATAAATTTTACCAATAAATAAATAAAGAAAACTGGATTGTGTCCTACATTCTTGTACCATCTTTTTATTCAGTGGAAATGAAGGTGAAGATCCAAATACGTTGTTACCAGCAACCATCCTCTGCCAGATGATCATACATTACAAAGGTGTACCATTTGCATGAATTTAATAATGTTATTTACCAATTAAATCCCTATTGCTATTGGCTAACAATCACAAAAAAGACAATCATTCCTCCTGTTTTGTGTTTGGCAGTTGTTGCTTACTGCCCTTTTCCACCATCCAATACATAGTTAAGTGCACTTGATAGTATCCAGATAAACCCACTAAAATGGGTGTAGGGTTATTTACACTATAGTGAGAATTGTTCATCTTCTATATCTCCAGAAATGTGTTTCAGAATAACATTTTAGCTCTTGAACAATATATGATTTCTTACGCTTTCTTGATGTAAGTCTTATTTTAATATTTTGATACACTTTGTATTTCCCATGTAGTTTCTCTGCAAAAATGAGAAAAAACATAACAAATTGTCAGTTTTCTTTGCATAAAATTGTATTCATAAATAAACTTTCATAAGACCCTGAAATAAGTATTTCTTTTGTCACAGCAGCTAGGATATATCAGTTTATCTCTCCTAATCTTTAATCTAGTTTTGTTTTTCTGTCATCTGGAAAACAGGAGAAGAAAAACTTGTTTGAAAAGAAATAGATCAGTGAGTGTCTTTATTAATGTCCTTTCCAAAAGTTGACAGTATTTTTCCTTCACTATTAATCCAAATTCTAAAATTTCAAGAAACAGTGTAAAATGAAAATTCTAAATTGTTCCACATCTTAACATTTTTATTTTGGGGTTTTTACTGAAAAATTTAAATTGAAGGTTATATGTTAAGTGTGAATTGACTAACAATTTGATTAGGATTTTGAAAATGTAATGTTAAAAGACAGATGTTAATAAAAACAGGTTAATATCATTCATATATTTTTCAGATAGCGGCTCTGGCTATTCATATACTTCTGGAAGTAGATCACATATTTGTAGCATAGAAATTGTTGTGTAGTGGGTTCTTTGGTGCAGGAATGAAGATGAGGCAAGTGAGTATAGGAAAACTCATGGTTTATCGCTTGCAAGATCTAACAGAGAATTGGGCTGTAACCAGCCGCAATATATAGTCTAGCCCCTAGGTGGCAGCCAATAGATTTGAAACAATCATTGCTGCCTAGGGACAGCCAATAGCAGCATTGGAGACTTGTAGTCTGGGTTGCTGGAGAGCCGTTAGCTGCTCCAGCAACCCACGTGGTATTACCACTGAGCCCAATACATAACACCCCTCCCCTCTTAGATCAGACAATATTGTAACACAATTTAGACTTAATACAGTTATCCAGATTCATTATCAAAACAATCCTAAATAAACCCATATTGGTTACAAGGTTAACTTACAGCATCTGAATGAATAGGCCTTCATTGACAGCACACTAGACAGTTAACATCATAACTCCCAGTTTCTGTAGTACAGTGGCAAGTTGCAATACAACAACATTATAGATCTTTATTTTACAACGTAATCAGCAAGATATGAAGGAGGCTTGTGTGCTCTAGTGGAACGTCTCAGATTTCCAATCACTTTGTGGTCTACCAGCTTACCCAGTGGGCTGGGTAGACCCATGTCCCTTGTTGCTCCTGAGTCAAGGGATTAGATGATCTCTGGCTGGCCTCTCCAGGTTGGCCCACCCCAGTCAGACTGATCAGCAGAGTAGGCACAGCAGTTACTGAAATCTGGTTGGCTTGCTCCTTCAGGGGATCCATGTTGCATACCTGGACTCCCCACTTCTCCATCTGGTTCCTCATTGGTTATGAAGGAAAGGTCCTGAGAGTCCAAGTGAGGAGTATCTTGGCCGCAAGTTTGAGGACATTGGGAGGGACTTATGATGCAGTCCTCACTTAGTGGCCATTCTGGAAACCGTTTTCTGAGTTGATCAATGTGGCGTCTGACAACTTGCCCTCCCTCCAGCCCCACTTCATAAGATAGGGGCCCAGATGCTTTGGTAATTTTACCAGGAGCCCACAGATTCCCATGACCATAGTTCCTGGCCAAACCCAATCGCCTATTTGCAGCCCCCTAGAGGGTTTTGGTTGAGAGGCTTCTGCTGCCACTCTATCTGGATGCAACTGTCCAGTTTAGTGATCAAATGCCTCCCCCAACACAGTTCTGCAGGACTTTTGCCTGCAGCAGTGCAGGGCGTAGAATGCTGGCAGAGTAGAAAATCTGCCAATCTGTGATGCCAGTCACCTGTTACAATGCGCTTGAATGATTCCTTCGTTGTCCTCACCATGCATTCAGCTTGACCATTAGAAGATGGATGAAAGGGCGCAGACATTGCATGTCTGATAAGATTAGCTCTAAGGAAGGCCTGAAATTCAGCAGCAGTGAATTGGGCCCATCGTCTGAAACTACGATATCTGGCAACCCATGTATGGCAAAGAGTTTTCTCAGCACCTGGATGGTCCTAGCAGTAGTCATGTTAGGGACTGGAATTACTTCCAGCCATTTGGAGTGGCTGTCCACCACTATGAGAAAGAGCTAGCCCTGAAAGGGCCCAGCATAGTCTATGTGAATTCTAGACCAGGGAGTGTGCATTTCCTCCCACCTGTGGAGCCTATGGCATTTCAGGCCTAGATTGCTGGCATGTATAACAACCATGGACTTGTGCCCCCCCCTCTCTCTCTCTCTCTCTCTCTCTCACACACACACACACACACACAAAGCTTCACTTCAATTATTTTAATAAGATATAGGTTATTTTTTTTCCAGATAGTGCAGAATGACCATAAAGTTCTATTAAGCCTTAAGCATCTCTAGAGCTCTCTTGCTTTAAGGCAGGGCTTTTCAGCTTTTTTACTCATTGTACAACTTTTAGGATATGGCAACATCCGAGTACCACCAGTCTCCTAGCAAGGTGCCAAAAACTTGATGACCAAAAAAAAAAAAAGGAAAAAAGTGATGAAATACAGGTGGTCTTCGACTTACAACAGTTCACTTAGTGAATGTTCGAAGTTACAATGGCACTGAAAAAAGTGCCCCCAAGCCACAGCCGAGCAAGACACCTGCCTGCCTGCCCAGCGGCGCTCTTCCTCCTGTCCGAGTTTTTCATTGTTGTGAGCATTTTTGTTGAAGATTGGCAGCAGGGGTGGGTTTTTATTCCCCCCATCTGCTGGGTGGTTGCAGCAGGTTTTGGTCACTTCACATCACCTTGGGACACTGTGACCATCATAAATACGAATCAGTTGCCAAGCATCTGAATGTAAATCACAAGACCCTGGAGATGTTGCAACATTCCAGCTGATCGGCACTTCTTCGGGGCTCAGCAGAAGCGCCAGGATCAGTGCCGAGCTATAGCTGGAGCCTGGCGCTGATCCTGGTGCTTCTGCTGAGCCCTGACAGCCCTACAGCTCCAGCCATCCCTCACCCAGGCTTGTGTGGTGTTGCCACCAGTTCAGCTCATTCCTCTCCCCTGCTACCACTTTTCTAGGATGGTTGCATACCACCTGTTAGGTGCCAATGTACCACAGGTGGTACCCGTACCACTAGTTGAAAAACCCTGCTTTAAGGGACTCTTCCTTAAAATAGACGGAATAATACTGGCCAAAATCTCCAATTCTTGTTATCAGAGGCAGAAATTTGTCTTCACCTTGCTTAGGCATAGAATCTTTGACTGACTGCCCTTTGTTTGTGCACTTGATACCACTCTGAGGCAGAACATTCAGGGAGGACTTTTCTGAATCATTTCTCTAAACAGGTTGCCCTGATTAAATGGCAGAATAAGTAAAGTGCAAAAAGCAACCTTTGCCTCCTTTAAATGACCCCCCCATTTAAATCAATAAATGATATAGCCCAACCATTAAAATAGGCTCATTTTTAAAAGATCTTATGAATATGTTGGAAGAACCCAACTGAAGATGGTCCTTCAGCCCTTTACTTTTAGCCTTTAAGTTACTTTGTAGAATACCTGACAGCTAGTTGCTGGTGCAAGATCCCTTGATGTTTAAATATTTTGTTGTTGTTAGTTGCGAAGTCGTGTCCGACCCATTGCGACCCTATGGACAACGTTCCTCCAGGCCTTCCTGTCCTCTACCATCTTCTGGAGTCCATTTAAGCTCATGCCTACTGCTTCAGTGACTCCATCCAGCCACCTCATTCTCTGTCATCCCCTTCTTCTAGTGCCCTCAATCTTTCCCAGCATTAGGCTCTTCTCCAGTGAGTCCTTCCTTCTCATTAGGTGGCCAAACTATTTGAGTTTTAGCTTCAGGATCTGGCCTTGTAAAGAGCAGTCAGGGTTGATCTCCTCTAGGACTGACCGGTTTGATCCCCTTGCAGTCCAAGGGACTCGCAGGAGTCTTCTCCAGCACCATAGTTCAAAGGCCTCAATTCTTTGGCGCTCAGCCTTTCTTATGGTCCAGCTTTCACTGCCATACATTGCAACTGGGAAGACCATAGCCTTGACTATACACACTTTTCTTGACAGGGTGATGTCTCTGCTTTTTAGTGTGCTGTCTAGATTTGCCATGGCTTTCCTCCCAAGGAGCAAGCGTCTTTTAATTTCTTAGCTACAGTCCCCATCTGCAGTGATCTTGGAGCCCAGGAAAATAAAATCTGTCACTACCTCCATTTCTTCCCCATCTATTTGCCAGGAATTGAGAGGGCCAGATGCCATGATCTTGGTTTTCTTAATGTTTAGTTTCAACCCAAGTTTTGCACTCTCCTTCTTCACTCGCAACAAGAGGCTCTTTAGTTCCTCTTCACTTTCTGCCATTAGAGTGGTATCATCTGCATATCTTAGGTTGTTGATGTTTCTTCCGGCAATCTTAATTCCAACTTTTGATTCATCTAGCCCTGCCTTTCTCATGATGTGCTCTGCATATAAGTTAAATAGGCAAGGCGACAGTATACAGCCTTGCCGGACTCCTTTCCCAATTTTGAACCAATCAGTGGTTCCGTGTCCAGTTCTCACTGTTGCTTCTTGGCCCGCATATACGTTTCTCAAGAGACAAATAAGATGGTCTGGTATGCCCATCTCTTTAAGGACTTGCCACAGTTTGTTATGATCCACACAATCATAGGCTTTAGCATAGTCAATGAAGCATAAGTAGATGTTTTTCTGGAACTCTCTAGCTTTCTCCATGATCCAGCGTATGTTAGCAATTTGATCTCTAGTTCCTCTGCCTCTTCGAAATCCTGCCTGTACTTCTGGTAGTTCTCGATCCACATACTGCTGGAGTCTAACTTGTACGATTTTAAGCATAACTTTACTAGCATGTGAAATGAGTGCAATGGTGTGATAGTTTGAACATTCTTTGGCACTGCCTTTCTTTGGAATTGGAATGTAAACTGATCTTTCCCAATCCTGTGGCCACTGTTGAGTTTTCCAAATTTGCTGGCAAATTGAGTGTAGCACTTTTACTGCATTGTCTTTTAAGATTTTTAATAGCTCAGCTGGAATACTGTTACCTCCACTAGCTTTGTTGTTGCTCAACTTTTCTAAGGCCCACTTCACTTCACATTCTAGGATGTCTGGCTCGAGGTCAGTGACCACCTCATTGTGATTATCAGGAATGTTAAGCTCATTCTTGTATAGTTCTTCTGTGTAATTTTGCCACCTCTTCTTAATCTCTTCAGCCTCTGTTAGGTCCCTGCCATTTTGGTCCTTTATCATGCCCATTTTTGCATGAAACGTTCCTTTCATCTCTCCAATTTTCTTGAAAAGATCTCTGGTCCTCCCTATTCTATTGTTTTCTTCTATTTCTTTGCACTGTTCATTTAAGAAGGCATTCTTATCCCTTCTAGCTATTGTCTGGAATTCTGCATTCAATTGGGCGTATCTTTCTTTTTCTCCCTTGCCTTTTGCT
Source organism: Vipera ursinii (assembly GCF_947247035.1). Taxonomy (NCBI): domain Eukaryota; kingdom Metazoa; phylum Chordata; class Lepidosauria; order Squamata; family Viperidae; genus Vipera; species Vipera ursinii. The sequence continues at coordinate 78,799,701 of NC_139512.1, forward strand.
TCCCTCCTTTCCTCAGCTATTTGCAAAGCTTCCTCAGACAGCCATTTTGCTTTCTTGCATTTCTTTTTCTTTGGGATGGTTTTAGTTGCTACCTCTTGTACAATGTTGCGAACCTCTGTCCATAGTTCTTCAGGCACTCTGTCTATCAGATCTAATTCCTTAAATCTATTTGTCACCTCTACTGTATATTCAACAGGGATACGATTTAATTCATACCTGAGTGGCCTAGTGCTTTTCCCTACTTTCTTCAGTTTAAGCCTAAACTTTGCAATGAGAAGCTCATGGTCTGAGCCACAGTCAGCTCCTGGTCTTGTTTTTACTGACTGTATAGAGTTTCTCCATCTTTGGCTGCAGAGCACGTAGTCAATCTGATTTCTGTGTTGACCGTCTGGTGATGTCCATGTGTAAAGCCGTCTCTTGGGTTGTTGGAAAAGAGTGTTTGCTATGACCATCGTATTCTCTTGACAAAATTCTATCAGCCTGTGCCCTGCTTCATTTTGTACTCCAAGGCCAAACTTGCCTATTATTCTGGTTATCTTTTGGCTTCCTACTTTAGCATTCCAATCCCCCATGATTTAAACATTGTATGAGGGCAATTCGGAAATAAACCTCCATCTGGTTATCAACGACAGACACTCACCAATACAGACCTTGTATTATACACATTAGAAAACTACAACTTTATATTACTTTTCAACATAATCTCCATTCAAATTGAGGCACTTGTCATAGCGTCTTACAAGGTTTGAAATTCCTTCTCCAAAAAAAATCTCCCGCCTGGGAATGAAGCAACCCTGTAACAGCATTGTGAAGCGCATTGTCATCGTTGAAGCGGTGTGACGGAAGCCTCTGTTTCATTTTAAAAAACTGGTTCATTTTCAATTGATCTAGTGGACGAGTCAACTGCAACACAACCTTCTCCTTCCACTCCTCACTGCCTACTGAACTACTGCACATGGCACCATAGGACGGGCGTCGCTGTCCTCACCTATTTCTTGCACATGCTCAAACGGAGGTTTATTTCTGAATTGCCCTTGTATAAAGCCAAAATTTAATTACCTTGCTTTTGCTTGATGTGTCCCTTAACACAGAAGTAAACAATTATTGCAACTACCTGTGTTAATTTAGCCACACCCTGGTGCTGACACCCAGAAGCAACTTCACTCACCCAGCCTTTTGAGGTTACAAAAGCAAGTGCTAAGACAAGAGTGGGAAGATGGGTTTGTGTAGCAGAAACTGAGTGTGAACAGACTGTAAAATATGAAAGATACATTTACATGATAACATCACCCTGCAAGGATTGAGATGCTCTAATTCTGAAGCAATAGCCCATTATTTGGAGAAGCTGTGTGTTGCAATAAAGTATTTTCTTAAGATTTCCTATACTGTGTTGAGTCAAGACCTTGGAGAGCAAAGAACTCTCGCCCTCTGAACACTTCCATCTTACCACTAATTCTCCCCAGCCTTTCAAAAACTATTTGAAGATCATCTGTGGCGTTCTTGAATCTACCAACTTCACAAAAATTACTAGCTTGACACAGGTCCTTCAGGGAACAAAAATCTCTTTAACCAAATAAAAGAGAAATAAATTATTTGCTACTGCCCCAAGATACAAACCCTTCCAACATCATTATGATGTAAACTACTGGGAACTGCTTTTGAGTTTGGCAGTAAACATTTTTTTAAAAATCAGTCATATAAAAGGGAGCTGAAGAGGGGCCAGATATTCACTATTAACCTTTGAAAATCCCAAAGTCAGGAGGTAGAAGGGATGGTGATAAAAATATCTTTCAACTGCCCACAAGTCTCACAAACCTCCAGTGTTAAAAGAAAATCTGATTTTACTACAGTTTCAAATGTCTTGCAGTGGTGTCAGATATCAGCTCAGCTCTCAAACACAGACAAGCTTGTGGGTTCACAGAAGCACAACACTAGTTCCAAAATTAACTCAGGGTCCTAATATGAAAATCCTCTGTAAAATTTATATTCCTATTACATAACATAAAAAAATATTCTAATATTACTAGAATAATTTGTGACTTGCATTAGCATGCACATCCTGCTATCTTTTCTTGCAATACACTAACTGTAACTTAACTATTATCATTATCGGATGACTGCTAATACCATTATGAATGGGGAAAATGACAAACATGATTTGAATCCACCCATAGTTCTCAACAGCAAACTGCCATTAAAGCTTCTCCAAAGATTTTATACAGCAAATCTGGAACAACACTGACACTTACAAAGAACTTACAAAACTGCTAAATTAACAGATAAAGGTTACTTCTGTTGTGATTTTTGACAGTCTAAATTCTTCAAGGAAAGGTTTTAGGAAGATAATTTTGCAGTATCCCATTTAATAACTAGAAGCAGTTTCTGTAAAAGAAAATCTCCCATTGGGGGGGGGAGCTTATTCTTTGATGCTGTGGTTAGAATTGTAAATCAAGTAAACTAGAGGTTCTTTTCCCTTTAAAACTGCCCTTGAGACAGCTGGAGGCTTAATGCAATCATTGTTCAATGTCACTGAGACCTACCAAACAAAGTGAGGGGATCCAATATTGTTATAAGATGCTCAAACTGCAGGAGAGATTTGTACACCTTTTGAATGGCCAACTACATTTTGCAGAGCCTCATGCCAGAGATCCTTTTTTTAAAATCCCTCCAGCTGTGCATGATTGAACAGTATTAGATCATTAGATCATTTTTTAACATTCCTCCAGAAGTTGGCAAATATATGTCCTTAGATAAAATCTGTGTTCATAGATAAAATCACAAATAGTTTTGTAAGAAAAAAAGCCCACCAACGGCAAATGACAAACCATCTCAAATCTGTTCCTTTTCAGCAGAGTCAGTTTATATGTTCAGTAGTGAGTTATCAACTACCAAGAGCCTGCATGCATATGGGAGCCAGCCGTAAACTCAATGTTTTATACCAGTGATGGCGAACCTTTTAGAGACCGAGTGTCCAAACTGCAACCCAAAACCCACTTATTTATCGCAAAGTGCCAGGGCTGCATCAGCACTGTGGTGCTCTTGTGGCACGTGGGGGGCGTGGCCCACTGTGTGGGTGTGGCTGCAGTGGTCACGGCAGACTGGGTGAGCATGGCTGGGGCAAGGGTGGCAGGGGCCAGTCCCTCACCATCTCTGGGGCATCTCCGGCGGCCAACGCCACTTGCTCACCCACTTTCAAACATCACATGCTCGCTACTCTGGTGAACTCTGCTGTGGCAACGGCGCGCATGCCCACAGAGAGGGCTCTGAGTGCCACCTCTGGCACGTGTGCCATAGGTTCGCCACCACTGTTTTATACTGTGTCAAAATAGAAAATTGAACTGTATCAACCCAATGACGGACATAACAAATGTAACATTCAAAGCAATAGCACTTCGTGGATCAAAAAAGAAATATAACAATAAAGATGACCAGTCTATTTTTGACTCAGAATTATAGCACACAGGACTCAACCATATTATTTAGTTCTTTTTTCCCCTTATAACTTAGTTTCATAAAAAAAGATCTTATCCTACAAAACAAATTATAGCAAGAAAAACAAAACAAAACTTCTTACTGGCATCAATGGGATTTCCCCCTTTTTTATGATTACACTTAGAAAGAACAATTTTTGACAAACTTATGGCTGAGTATTAATAAATTAAACTTCCTTTTCTATGCTGACTGAAATTTTATTCAAAATAAAATTATTTTTATTCCTTTTTTTTAAAAAAAATCTGAAATAATATATAGTATAGTCCAACCTGAAATTATGTTACTGTATTTCAAGTATTTTTGATGAGTTGAACACAAGCTTATCAGTGATTACTAAACTAAATGAACCATTTGTATAAAAGCGATCTAGCAAAACATATGTTAAAATAATGGTGTGTGTCATAATTATAAACACTTCGAGTGTAGATTTAATAGGTCAAGTTCCTAACTTGTTAACTTCACTAATGTTACTACAAATAGGAAATTAGTTGTAAAGGCTTTAGATGACCTGCTTCCTTACTGGAAAAAAAATGTGTAATTTTTATATGTAAATTGCTTTAGATATATTCATTGAACATATCTATTCAATTAGATATATATTAAACAAAATAATGAAGGTCTAATAAACCTACAAGTGCTTTTTTAACATGCAAAAGTACTTATCACATTAGATATTTGCAATGCATACTGCATTTTCATACAAAATGTATCTTAATTATGATGGTGAATACACATACATAACCAGTGATTCACAAATGTCTGGTAATATGGAGAACATTTGCTAAATTCATACTGGAGTACAATCTAAAGGCAAATTAAAAATTTAACAATATTGTTAAGTCGTGGGCTCTGGTGAGCAGGAATGAAGACACACAGCTGAGTACAGAGAAACTCATTCTTTTATTCTTGCTGGAACTGTACTTGAGCTTGGGCCGCTCCCAGCCACAATATATAGCCAAGCCCTATGGTAGCAGCCAATAGGATTGAACCTGCACTTGCCGCCTGAGGCTGACCAATTGCAGGACCGGAGACGGCCTGTCTGGGTTGCTGGAGAGCCATTAGCTCTTCAGCAATGCATGTGGTGTGGTACCAAAAGCCCAGTACATAACACCCCTCCCTCCTAAGATCAGGCTATAATCCCCTTCATAAACTTGACAAAAGTCATTATGAATCACTCCCAACAACCAAAATACATAATAACAAAATATTAAAAAATAATGCTTATGAATTCAAGGTGGCTAAAATGACATTACGCGACCTTTACAGACGTGCCATTGCAGTAGGGACTACAATAAGATTAAACAATGGCTAAACAGCTTGCCAATGCAGTAAGGACTACAAAGATATTAAACAACATCTCAATGAACATGCTTACAGGCAGTTTCAAAATGCCCCAATTTCTGTAGGTAGTGGTACAATTGTCACAACACTATACATCACTTTATTTTACAATATAGTCTGTGAGATATGTCAGAGATTTGTGTGGCCTGGAGGAACACCTTGGAGTTCCTCTCACTTTGTGGTCTACCAGCTTACCCGGTGGGCTGGGTAGACCCATGTCCCCTTGTACTCCATCGTCCAGGGGGATTGAAACGCTCTGGCTGGCCTCACCAGGTTGGCCCATCCCAGAGTCAGTCTGTTCTGCAGAGTAGGCACAGCGGTTGCTGAGATTCAGCTGGTTCGGTTGGTCAGGGGTCCCATGTTGCACTTCCGAGCTTCCTGGTTCTTCCTCGGAATCAACTTCTGCTGAGAAGGGGAAACCCTGGTGGTTCTGGTGTGGGCTGGCTTGGGTGCCAGTTTGAGGACCTCGGGAGGGACTTATGCCACAGTCCTCTCTTAGTGACCATTCTGGAAACCTCTAAGTTGGTTGATGTGTCTTCTGACCAGTCGCCCTCCCTCCAACCCCACTTCGTAAGATAGGGGTCCTGATGCTTTGGTCACCTGACCAGGAACTCATAAATTTCCTGGCCCATAGTTTCTGGCCCAAACCCATTCACCCATTTGCAGCCCCCTTGGGGGTTTTGGTCTAGAGGCTTCTGACACCACTCTGTCTGGATGCAACCTGTCCAGTTTAGTAATTAAATGCCTTACCCAACAAAGCTCAGCAGGACTTTTGCCAGTAGCAGTGCAGGGCGTAGAATGCTGGCAGAGCAAAAAATCTGCAAATCTGTGATGCCAGTCACCTGTGATAATACGCTTGAGTGCCTCCTTTGTTGTCCTCACCATGCATTTGGCTTGTCCATTCGAAGAAGGATGAAACGGTGCAGACGTAGCATGTCTGATGAGGTTAGCTCTAAGAAAAGCCTGAAACTCAGCAGCAGTGAATTGAGCCCCATTATCAGAAACTAAAATGTCAGGCAACCCATGTGTTGCAAAGAGTTTTCTCAGCACCTGGATGGTCCTAGAAGTAGTCATATTAGGGACTGGAACTACTTCCAGCCATTTTGAGTGGCTATTGACCACTATCAGGAAAAGCTGGCCTTGAAAAGGCCCAGCGAAATCTATGTGAACCCTGGACCAGGGGGTATGCGTTTCTTCCCACCTGTGAACTGGGGCCTAAGGCATTTCAGGCCTAGATTGCTGGCAAGTATAGCAACCATGAACTTGATCCTCTACAGCCTTATCCAGGCCAGGCCACCAAAGGTAGCTTCTAGCTAAGGCTTTTATTCGTACAATGCCTGGATAGCCTTCATGTAAAGAGTGTAAGACTCTGTCCCTCAATGAAGTGGGGATAATGACTCTGTTGCCCCATAAAATGCAGCACTTGTGTGCAGACAACTCATGTCTCCTGACAAAATAACTTTGAAATTCAGAGCCTGGACTTTTTTCCAACCAGCCCGTGTATATCCATGGCAGCACTCTGCTCAGAATTTTATCTCTGGCAGTTTCAGCAGCAATATCCCTTGCGTGGAGGGGAAACTCAGGTAAGTCCTGAATGGACAATATTTTAGCAGCAGGAGCTGGATCAGGATCCATTAGTGGCAGTGGTAGTCTGCTGAGGCCATCCGCATGGCCCATTTCCTTCCCTGGTTTATGAATTAATTTAAAATTGTATGCAGACAAAAATATAGACCATCTCAGCATTCTTGGAGATAGTATGTGGGGAGTTTGTTTGTCTGTTGTGAACAACCCCAACAGAGGTTTGTGATCAGTGTAGACAGTGAAATCCCTGCCATATAAATAATCATGAAATTTCTTAACTCCAGCCACTATGGCCAAGGCTTCTTTATCAATCTGTGCATAATTGCACTCAGCAGAAGATAAAGTTCTAGAATAAAATGCAATAGGAAACTGTTTCCCATTTTTCTCTATGTGGTTTAAGACTGCCCCCACCCCATAGGGAGATGTATCACATGCAAGACATACAGGTTTAGACTCAATGTAATGAGTTACAGTGGACTTTTCTGATAGAAGGGCTTTCAGATCCTGGAAACTTTTTCCGTGTAAGTTAGTCCATTTCTAAGGGACTTTTTTTTATCAAGCAGCCTGTGGAGGGGCTCTGCTATTGCAGCCTTATGAGGTAGGAATGTGTGATAAAAATTTAGGAGGCCCAAAAATGCTTACAGCTCCCCCTTTGATTTTGGCCTTGGAGCCATTTTGATGGCCTTCACTTTTGACTTAGTGGGGTGAATTCCATTAGCATCGATATGGAACCCCAAGAATTCCATTGATGAGACCCCAATACTAAATTTGTTTTTCTTCAATTTGAGGCCCGCATCGCGGAGCCTTTGCAAAACAGCCCTGAGCCTATTGGCCAACACTTCTGGGGATTCCCCGACAATGAGAACATCATCAAAATAGGGGCAGACACCCTGAATACCTTTAAGTGTGCATTCCATAATCCCTTGGAAAATACCCAGTGCAACACTGACTCTAAACTATAAGCGCTTGACTTTGAATGCCCCTCTGTGAGTTACTATTGTTTGAGCCATGGCTGTGGCCTTGTCAACCAGCAATTGCTGATACACCTGCGCTAAATCAAGTTTAGCAAAAATGGTTCCCCCTTGCAAAGAGGCTAAAATATGGCTGACTACAGGAACCGAGTAAGCATGTTGATTAAGGGCCTTATTTAATGTGTATTTATAATCTGCACAAATGCGAACTTCACCGTTGGACTTCAGGGGGGTGACAATAGGAGTTTCCCACTCCCCCCCCATCAACGGGCTGTAATACGCCCTGTTCTACTAACTTATAGATTTTGGAATCGATTTTGTGCTTTAGGGCAAAGGGGACCCTGCGAGGCTTAATCCTAATTGGCACAACGTTAGGATCTAACTTAAAAGTAATTGGCGGGCCAGTATACATCCCCAGGGTTGACTCAAAGACATCCACATAATCCTCGCAAACAGTCATGAGGTCTGCTGTTTGTGTCCGATTAATGCCTGTAATTTGAATGCCTAAAGCATTGAACCAATCAAGTCCAATAAGACTCGTTCTTTGGCACTCTACTACTATGACATCCAGGTGCCCCCAAAACCCTTTAATTTTTACCAATAATGTAGCATCACCCTTAACTTTAATGTGAGCGTTCTGAAAATCTGTTAAAATAATATCTGAGGGCCTTAGTTTAGCCCAATGGTTACTGCGCCTACACACAAAGTTGAATGTGTCTTGCGAAATGATAGATACTGCCAAGCCGGAGTCCAACTCCATCTTACATGGAACTCCTTGTAGCTCTATTGAGAGCTTGAGTTTAGGCTTGAGGGGACGACGAGCCCCGGTGCGGCAAACGCTTCTCTGGCTTCTGAAAAACCCCACACTAAGTGGACCCTGGGCCCCAGTACCTCTCCTAGTCGGTTCCTCTGACTGGTGTTTGGGTGGCCTGTCTCTCTGGTGGGCTCTGCAAACCACCGCGATGTGGCCGGTCCTTCCACAAGCTCTACACGTGGCTGAGCAAAATCTGCTATTGGAGCAAAGATGGTTGCCTCTGCACCCCTTACATCTAGGTAAGAGAACTGCCTTGTAATCGTTCTCTCGTTGGTGGTTGCCACGGTTTTGCGTGTTTGGTTGCCTTTGGAGCTTGTTGATTTCGGGTTCTTCATCTTCTGACGATTCTCCGATGCATTTGGCGACCTCAAGATAGACAGAATCTTCAACCTTTGAAGGTTTGGTGGGCTGCACTGTCTGCACTGCACCCCCGGCGGCTTTGTCAGCCGTGACCTCGTCTTGTGCCTCGGAGAATGTGAGATTGGGTCTAGCAAACAGTCTCTGCTGGAGGGTTCTGTTTTGAAGGCCACAGACAAGTTGGTCTCTCAGTCATTCCTCTAAGTTCGAGAACTTGCAAAGGCGTGCGGCCTGCCTTAGGCGCACCATAAACTCTGAAGCTGTCTCACCGGGTAGCTGCACTCTTTGGTTGAATTTAAAATGCCACGCCATCTCCAATATCTTGGGCTGAAAATGCTCGGACAGCTTCTTCTTAAGGTCTGCGAACGATACTGCTTCTGTGGGCGTCGGCGCGAAACAGTTTTCTGCTAGGTCAAAAGTTGCTGGTCCACACATGCACAGCAACGTGGTGGCTTTTAGACCTTCCTCTGCAATTTGGTTTGCCCGTAGATAGTTCTCCATTTGCAAGAGGTAAGATGGCCATTCTTCTGGATGTTTTACATCGAACTCTCTGAGCTTGCCGACCTTCGGCATCTTCCTTCGATTCCTGCGTTCTTGGATCCTGCTTCTTAGGCTCAGAGAATGTGTCCGCTGAGCACGCGGCCGCTAGTGTGGCTTTACTAGCCAGCCTAGAGGGGGGGGGAAATGCCTCTTCCCTCCAGCGTGTATTGCTGACCCCTCATTAACTTCAACCCTTTTAAATGGTGAAGCAGAATCCCACCCTCATCGCCACTGTTAAGTCGTGGGCTCTGGTGAGCAGGAATGAAGACACATGGCTGAGTACAGAGAAACTCATTCTTTTATTCTTGCTGGAACTGTACTTGAGCTTGGGCCGCTCCCAGCCACAATATATTGCCAAGCGCTATGGTAGCAGCCAATAGGATTGAAACCGTGCTTGCTGCCTGAGGCTGACCAATTGCAGGACCAGAGACGGCCTGTCTGGGTTGCTGGAGAGCTGTTAGCTCTCCAGCAACACACGTGGTGTGGTACCAAAAGCCCAGTACATAACAAATACTACCAATGCTACTACTAATAATGTAATGATTACTATACTGTGACATTTAAAAAGTTGCCAGAATAGTCTTTTGTGCTTAGGGATTGCCAAAATGATATTTGGGTACTACTTTCTTTCTTCATAAGGTTGAAAGGTGGTTTTAAAGCCATCTAAACAAAAACAGGGTCAAATATGTTGACACTATGCTCACTAAGATATGAACAAGATATGCTATTTGAACAAATTAATGCTTATGAAATCCCTACTTTTCAATTAACTGCAGTGCAAGCTTATTTTATTTGTTATTATGGTGTATTTCCCCATATATGAGCAGAAAGAAGAGAAAGTGGTGCTTCTTATAACATACCAACATTGAAAGACAGAAAAGAAAGATTTTTTTCTAGGCATGCTTCTGTTTCTTACATATCACAGTTTGGGAATCACTGGCCAAAATTCACAATTAACTCAATTTACAGCTTCCACATACACAAACTTAACTACCCACCTATTTCCTGGTTTTCCAATTTTATTTTTTCTGAATTAAATTGTAAGGTTATTTTCTTTCCCACGACAGGCACTTTCACTAAAAGAACAATTGCAATACAGCATGCAAATACATTTCCTCAAAGGACAGGAGAAAATACAGAAGATAACTACGGAGGGGAAAAAAACAAAACATAAATATGTTAAATAATTTTTCTTTATTAATGCATCAAATTCTTTTCTTATATGGATTTACAAGAGGGTTAAGAAGTTGAAATGTGGGTTTGGTTATTTATTTTATTAAAATATTCGTAATTCAGCCAACAACAATTGATTCCAGGTACTATATAAGCTGGTACTGTATAACCAATACAACTATTTATTATTAGGCAAGAGTTTGCCTTGATGTGAGCTTCATGCAACCATGCAGTTTTCTTGGACAACAATATGCAAGTAATTTACCACTTCCTTATTTTGAAATATTTCTCAAATTAGTTCAAAGCCCTGGGTTGTTGTAGGTTATAAAAAGTATATAGATTACAGGGTTACAGGAAAAAAATTGCTCATGTTAGTTAAAGTCCTGACTTATTCATTAAACTGGGGAAATGATAAACATTTAGATTGGGCCTTAAAAGCTGACAGGACAAAACTTCCTGCTGTCAGGAGGTTTGACTGCTATTCTGAGATGTAAAAATTTCTGAATACTAAGGCGATACCTTCTAAGGCTTCTAGAAAAATCTGTTGAATCCTCAGTTAAGTTATTGGGAGAAATTTCAGATAATATTCACAATCAGATGTAATTTGATGTCATAGCAATGGGGAATCCTATTTGCAATGGCACTTAGATGATTAAAGATTTTTTTAAGTTGGAAAAGAGCTGAAAGAACAAAGCAACTCAAAATAAGCCATAATAGTGGATTTGACCATATTTTCCTGGCTTAATTTTCATTTCTTCCAAAAGACAAAGTTTAATCTAATATCTGGTAGGGAAAGCATCTTGAACTACATGACTGAGGGAATTGAAGGGGAACTCGTCAAATTTGCAGATGACACCAAATTGGCAGGAGTAACCAACACCCCAGAAGACAAACTCAGGACCCAAAAAGATCTTGAAAAACTTGAACAATGGGTCCTATCCAACAAAATGAGTTTCAATGTGGAGAAAAGCAAAGTTTTATATTTAGGTAGGAAAAAATCAAAGGTACAAGTACAGATTGGGCAAGACATGGCTTAAAAACAGTAACTGTGAGAGGGACCTTGGATTTTTTAATTTTTAACTTATTGTAATTGGGTTGTTTAATCAGAGATATACGGGTTTAGATTTTAATCAAGGAAAATTTAATCTATTTTAATTGTTATTAATTTTTGTATTGTAATGTTGTTTTAATTGCCTTGTGAACCGCCCTGGGTCCTACGGGAGAAGGGCGGTATATAAGTTTAATAAATATAAATATAATATAATATAATCCTAGTGGACAATCACTTAACCATGAGCCAGCTGTGTGCAGCAGCAGCCAAAAAATCTAATACAATCCTGGGTTGTATAAACAGAGACATAGAATCAAGATCACACAAAGTATTAGTACCACTTTATAAAACCCTAGTAAGAACTCACCTGGAATACTGCAGCCAATTTTGTTCACCATACTACAAAAAAAGATGTTGAGAGTTTGGAAAAAATTCAGAGAAGAGCAACTAAGATGGTTAAAGGCCTGGAGACTGACACATACGAAGAACGGCTGCAGGACTTGGGTTTGGCTAGTCTAAAGAAAAGAAGAAATAGGGGAGACATTATAGCAGTATTCCAGTATCTGAAGGGCTGCCACATTATTCTCCAAGGCACCAGAGAACAGGACAAGAAACAATGGTTGGAAACTGATCAAAGAGAGAAGCAACCTGGAATTAAGGAGAAATTTCCTGACAATGAGGACAATTAACCAGTGGAATATCTTGCCCCCAGAAATTGTGGATGCTCCATTACCGAAGATTTTTAAAAAAGAGGATAGACAATCACTTGTCTGAGATGGTATAGGGTCTCCTGCTTGAGCAGAGGGCTGGACTAGAAGACTTCCAAGGTACCTTCCAGCTCTATTCTATTCTATTCTATTCTATTCTATTCTATTCTATTCTATTCTATTCTATTCTATTCTATTCTATTCTATTCTATTCTACATAATGGAAAAACCATTTTCAGGAGCTAAACATAGAATCAGTGTGAATCAGTCTGCAAGAAATATACTTAAGAGTTTTCTTTTGAAAATATAACTAGTGCCTGAGGTGACTTTTATGGAGTTATCTGTATTAGTGAAAACACTGAGTAACTCTAGGTCATGGACAGATGCTGGCTACCTTTTAGCTAGCTTACATAAACCCTTTTCTGACTGGCAAAGAACAACTAGTGTGCATATGGAGCAGGGAAAAACAACCAAGAATAAGGTTACTTATTTGGTTATTTGATTTGTTTGCCATTCATCTTGCTTCAAAGCGACTCTTGCAAAAACTTGCAAAACTTAAAAGAAAGTGATGCATTCATTCCCTATCTCAGATTGTATTACAGAACAAGTTACCTATTAATGGATAAAATTTCCAAACAGCAGAACATCAATTATAGAAGGAGCAGACCTAGTAATAGCCTTTAAAACGTATGTATGGTACAAAGAAACAAAAGGAGAAAAGAATCTTGTAGATTGTAAATGACATTAACATTACTGAAGTACATCTACAGACAGCCAAGCCATGGAGATAGTTTTTAAAAATCTATTCTGAGTTGTGCTCCGATCTCAAAATCACTTTGTTTTATTATATGTATTCCTAATAAACTCTTGTTAATACTTATTAATCAGTTGTCTTGCCTTTAAAACGTATGTATGGTACAAAGAAACAAAAGGAGAAAAGAATCTTGTAGATTGTAAATGACATTAACATTACTGAAGTACATCTACAGACAGCCAAGCCATGGAGATAGTTTTTAAAAATCTATTCTGAGTTGTGCTCCGATCTCAAAATCACTTTGTTTTATTATATGTATTCCTAATAAACTCTTGTTAATACTTATTAATCAGTTGTCTTGCGATCCAACAATAGAAGTATAGCATAACTTAGAAAGGCAAACTACTTCTTTAATAATGCTTAAGTAATTCATGTAATAAACTAAAGAGTTCCAATCTTGACATTAAATCTATAAGAAATAAGAACAAGATGGCACACTTATGAGAAAATTGGTAGACTGGACAGAATCGAAAGTCCACAATTATCTCTAGGTATAAACTATGTAAAAAAGGGCATATATTCAAGGATATATGAGCAACATATGAGGAATGATGAGTAAAATGATTTAGAAAATATAAAAGGAGCAAACTGTTCCACAAAGCTTCCAATAACAAAACCAGATCTTTTTATATACTAAATAAAATAATAATGTTAGACTAAAATGTTATAGTGATCATTAGATAAAGAAGATAAAGAAGTCAGGCAGGTAGAGCAATGCAAAAGAAAAAACAGAAAATCTTACCTTGTAAAAATGGGTGGGTTTATTATCTTCATTTCAACTGGCTAAATTCATATTCAGTTTTTAGCAACAGTGAATGTTATTATTTATATCTGTGGATTTATTGTGTAACTACAACACATGTGCATGGTTCATTATAAAGCCTAATATAGAAGATCCTTTCCCAGGAGGATGTCATCATCTATAACTTGGCAGAAAACACATCGCACTGGATGCATCCTCAGAAAATAAAAAGCAGCTGAAAAAGCTCTGGAGACGAATGGACCCAGGAACCAGGTGAGAAAAGAACTGATATCTCAGCTCCAGATCAGGACTCAACTTCCTAGTCTACAAGACTGATGGCCATAGCAGGACATGCCAGTGAAAGGAAATGGTCCTTTGAAGTAATGACCTTTTTGGGTGCTGCTGTTGTTCCTTACTAAGATAATAATCTGAACTAAGTCACTGGAATCAACTGGTTTTCACTTGAAACCTAGGATATAAAACTGACACTTGAAGTGTTGATAAACTTTCCTTCACTTACTAATTGGTGGTTGTTGGACCTTCAAGCCAATATCTCTGCCAAACATATGACCCTTTGGAGGAAACAGTAGAGAAGGGGAAAAAAATGGAGCTAGTAGGCAGTAAAATGCAAGAAAATTATAATTAACAAGGTGAGTAAGTGGGTCAATCATTTTTTTATTTTTTTTTCCTATGAAGGAAATAAAATGTGCAAAATAGGGTAACTAAACGAACATCGGTGGTGGCAGTGTTAATTCAAACACTTTGCTGAAAGTAATGACTACTCACTGTAAGGATTTAGTTTGTTAGTTCAAAAAAGAGATGGCCCAAAGGTGCTTTTTCTTGTGTTTCTTTTGAAGACGTTTCACTTCTCAACCAAGAAGCTTCTTCAGCTCTGACTAGATCTCCCTACCATCTAGTCAGAGCTGAAGAAGCTTCTTGGATGAGAAGCAAAATGTCTTTAAAAGAAACACAAGAATGTCCAGTTGCCTCCTGAGAAAAAGCATCTTTGGGACAACCATACCTGGATGACTGAGAACCTCCATAGACAAAAAGGAGATGGAAAAATTATAAGCTGACAGAAAAGTTAAAATAATACAGAAAGAAGATTGCATAGACATTGGATACATTTTAAGAGCATAGAGCCAGTTTGGTCTAATCATTAGACTCTAATGGTTAAGGCACTAGGCTAGGAAGTGGGAGATGGTGAGTTCTAGTCCCATTTTAGCCAGGGAAGCCTTCACTCTCTCTCTCTCAGCCCAACATACCTCAAAGGGTTATTATTGTTGTTGTGGGGAAAATAAGAGGAGGAAGGTGCTGGATATGAGTTAATTGTAAAAATAATAAAGGTGGGAACAAATAAGTAAATAAATATTTATGTTGAACTATCCCCACACTTCCAATAGCATTAAATTGGTAATACTACTGAATGAAATAGAATAAAATTAAAAATTCTAAGGTATACCGACAAATTAAAAAGTCCAATAGTATTGAGTTTGAATCATACTCCTCCAAGATGTATTCTTTGCAAATCTTCTGAGGAGAAAATGCATACCTTAGAAATCTTTGAATAACATAGTGGTTTTTTTTAAAGAAAATACAGAAGATCATAAGCCAGTTAGGTTGGATTCCAGTTTGGTAGCAGGGCCAATCGTTATCAGTAGAATTATTTAAGCAACTAGAAAGACAAAAATGTTGAGGAACAATAAAGGTGACTTCTGCAAAAGACCTGCATCCCAAAATATTTTTTTTCCAGGATCCATGTACATACAGGTAATTTAGTAGACTTATATTTAGATTTCATAAGTCTTTTAATAATGTCTCTTGAGTGAGCAAAGCAAACAAACCTTAACAACTATTGGCCTAAGTCAACTAATACCGCTACAGCTTTGGGATTTCTTTCCCATGACTAACATGATTACTGTTCCTTTTATGACTAAATTAAATTGGTAAATAGCCAAAGAACAAAAAGCACAAATCAGGTAGGTAGGGAGCTTTCATAAGTGATAGAAAGTAAGAACTAATGTGGAAATGCAGATGAGCAGGAAGGTGATCACCAATAGTCAACAAAATAATGTTTGTGCTATTGAAGAGAAAAGAGTATATTAATTACTCTGATTTTGTGTGACTTTACGATAGTGAATCCAAAGTTACTAAGGAAGAAATTAATCATTTTTAAATAATGCTGCTTTTCCACAGATTACACATGAACAAGCTGTTTATCTACCTAGACGTTTACTTTCTCAAGAAGTAATTGCTACTATTATAAATGATAGCTCACCTATTGAGAAGCCGAAGTCATACCTTGATTTTTTCCCCAGTCCTATTTGAAGTTAATAACAAAACATTTTTAATGAAGATTTTACAATTTCCTTTAATGGAACTGTAAGCTTAAAGGCTGGTAAAGAATCTGCATATTCTGCAAATTATCACTCAATCTCCTAAATGTTTTTTTTTATTGAAAAGTTTTAAAATACAGTTTTCCTTTAAAAAACCCCCCTTCCCCCTCCCTATACCCCCCCACCTCCCCCCAACCTCCCTCCCTCCCCCCCTCCCTCCACCCCCCCTCCCCCCCCGACTTCCCAGAGCTAAATACAAGGTATATATATATAAAAAGGCAATCATAAACAACCATATACTAACAACTATAAGTTCTAAAATCCATCACTCTCTAGCTTATATAGGATAAAACACACCTTAACAATATTAAATATATATAAAAAACTAGAATAAAAAAAAGAAAGAGAAACGAAAGAAGACTTATTCGAATGCTACATAAAACTTCTTAACCCTATACTTGTTCTGGATAAACTCAATCCATTTTCTCCATTCCATAATATAACGTTCTTGCGAATGATCTTTCAAATAGGCCGAAATCTTCGCCATCTCTGCCAGGTCGGAAACCTTTAAAGTCCACTCTTCTATGGTCGGCAACTCCTCTTTCTTCCAATATTGGCCTATCAAAAGTCTTGCCGCCGTAATTAAGTTCAACATCAGCTTGGTGTCCACAACTGTAGCGTCTGCAATTATTCCCAGCAAAAAAAGTTGCGGACAAAACTTTATCCTCTGTTTAAAAATCTTCTGCATATTCCACCAGATTTTTATCCAAAAAGCCTTAACCTTCTTACATGTCCACCATATGTGAAAATATGTTGCATCCTCCTCACCACACCTCCAACATTTAAGCTGATAATTCGGATACATACTTGCAAGCTTTTTAGGATCTAGATGCCATCTATAATACATTTTGTAAAAGTTCTCTCTTAGATTTTGAGCTTGAGTAAATTTTACGTTTCTCACCCAAATCTTTTCCCACGTGTCCATTGTAATAACTTCCTGGATGTTTTGGGCCCATTTAATCATACAATCCTTAACAAGCTCGGTTTCCGAGTCAATCTCTATCAATGCAAGATATATCCGTTTAATATGTGCTGGTCCCTGATTTCTAATCTGCTTTGTCAAATTTTCATCAGTCATTGTAAATCCATTTTTCTGGTCTTCTTTCCACCTGGCCTGTAATTGAATATATTGAAACCAAGTTTGAACAACCTTCTCTTCTCGCAAGAGGCTATATGATTTCAAACACCAAACGTTCCTTTCCAAGCTTAAAATTTCCTTGTACGTAGTCACATCATGTTTGAAACCAGCATGTATATTTTCTATTGCGTGTTTTGGAATTGCCCACAATGGTATCTTGCTGCTTAGCTTATGTCTATACTTCTTCCAAACTCTCAGCAATGCCTGTCTTAAAATATGCATCCTAAACACAGCATCTACCTTATCATACAACAAATATGCATGCCAGCCAAACAACAAATCATGGCCCTCAAGATTTAATAACCTCAATTGCGTCAAATTAATCCAATCGCTTATTCCTACTAATGCAGCAGCTTCATAATATAATTTAAAATTAGGCAGTTTAAGGCCACCTCTCTCACGAGTATCCTGCATAATCTTAAGTTTAACTCGTGGCTTTTTCCCTGCCCACACAAATTTATTGATACCATGCTGCCATTCCTCCAAGTTGGAATCTTTCTTAAGAATCGGTATCATTTGAAACAAAAATAAAAATTTGGGCAGGACATTCATTTTCACTGCTGCAATCCGTCCCAATCTCCTAAATGTTAATACACAAATTTTAACAGTAACCCTGGAAGGCAGTGTACAGTTTAGATTTCCTTATATTATCTACTCTGTGCAATCTAGTTTTATAAAAGGGTGGCATATAATGTCAAACTACAATTTAGTAATGCTAGTGAGCACTGATGATTTCATTGAATGCAGATAAGACCATTGATATGATACAATTCAACTTTTGTGGGGCACATATGGTCCTAATATGAATTTTCTACCTTTTTATTAATTGGATTACAATGTGGTATTCTCATTTCCTTTACTAGAATGGAATTATTATGTATCAAGATATCTCATGGAATTTGTCATCAATGCTCTTTATCTTGTCTTATATTTCATTTGACATTGGGAAAACTGGACCATCTTTCCACACATGTAAAGGATATTCTGGATGTAAAAACAGCTGGAGTAAACCAAACTTTTTTCATATATGTTGTTAAATAATTATAATATTCTATATCAATATACATTGACATAGAACAGGGGTGTCAAACTCAATTTCATTGAGGGCCACATCAGCATTGCAGTTGCCCTTGGCGGGCCGGGTGGGTGTGGCCAGGGTGGGCATGGCCTACTGGGTGGGGGTGGCCAGCTCTACATCATTCGCATCAAGGGCAGGAGTGGGACAGTTCTGAGGGTCTCTGGCAGAAGAAGATGGGACCAGGGCAAGTGCCAAAGCATGGTCCACTGGAGGAGCCTCACTGTTCCTCTCAGGCCTTGGGGGGGGTTGGATGGTGGCGTTGAGGTCAAATGCCCAGCCCAGCCATCAAGCACCCACGGCACTAAGCCCAGCCCCACTTCCCCAAGGAGGCGCCCAGCTGCACTTACCTCCTCCTCAAGGCTGCTGCTGCTGTGCTTGTTCTCCTTAGCCAGGTTGCTCATGATGGGTACGAGGGCAAAGTCAAGAGGGAGGCCCACTCCCTCTCCACGTGAGGAGACCTGGCTTTGTATCCAAAGCTTCCTTACCAATAGGATCGGAGACCCCCCCATGATAGTCCAGGAGGAGGGGGCAAGGGGGTGGTAAAAGGGCAGCAGGGAAGGACTAAAGCAGGACTTCCCTCAGACCCTCCCTCTCCTTCCTTCCCTCCTTCCCTCCCTCCTTCTTTCCTTCCAGGAACAGAGTGGTAGGAAAATATTTGAGATGAGGGAGGGAGAAAACCAGGCAAGAAACGCAGCTGGGGAAGTATCATCCTTCGTGAGGAATGAAGAAATGCACCATCGCCTGGAAGTGGCCAGCACATGGCCCTCGCCTACTTCACATGTTTGGCTTGGTGAGCTCTGGGGGAGGAGATGCCATGAGCAGCATGAGAGTTGATGTTACCTGCACAATGCTGCCCAGCCCTCAGCCTGCCCGGTTTTGGCAGGCAGTAGGGCACTCTCCTGATAGTGCCGTGAGGCTGAGCTGGGTGGCACGAATCTGAAGAGAAGCGCAATGCTGCCCAGGCCCTAGCCTGCCCAAAGTAGGCAGGGTCATATGCTGACCACTTCCAGGCAATGGTGCATTTCTTAATTCCTCACAAAGGGTGATACCACACCAGGGGGCAGTGCCGATGCGGCATGGGCCGGTCCCTCACTGTTTCCAGATGGCCTTGTGGATCTAAGACTGAATGTATTTTAGCATAGATGACCACCACAAAATTGTACATTGGCTCCTGGATGGCCTGGGCCGGGGCCAAGGCAGTGGGGGCCATTCCCTCACTGATTCCAGGATGGCTTCACGGGCCACATGAAACCACTTTGCGGGCCGGATCCGGCCCCCGGGCCTTGTGTTTGATATGTCTGACATAGAATAAGGGTTTGAGGCAATTCAGTTTGAGCATATTTCATATACAGTACTTTGGAGAGTTTTGATGTAATGGTGGAAATTTGTAAAAATTGGAGCTTTACTTGGGTATTTGAATTCTTGAAATACTTTGGTGTAGTTATTCTTAGAAAAAAAATAGTTGTTGATGCAAATATTTCAAATTGTTTGTCTCAAAGTAATGCTGCTTTGAGAAGGTTAAAAGTCCTAGGCAGTTTACTGAGAAAGGTAAATGTTGTAAAAATTAATAGTATTCCAAAGTGAATATATTTATTTAGAAAAAGTTAATACTTTTAGGGCAGGGCTTTTCAACCTTTTCATCCATTGTACCACTTTTAGGATAAGGCAATATCCGAGTACCACCAGTCGTGCAGCAAGGTGTCAAAAACTTGATGGAAAAAAAATGAAAAAAATGATAAAGTACAGGTAGTCCTCGACTTACAACAATTTGCTTAGTGACTGTTCAAAGTTACAACGGCACTGAAAAAAGTGACTTATGACCATTTTTCACGCTTATGACTGTTGCAGCATCCCAAGGGTCATGTGATTTACATTCGGACGCCTGGCAACTGATTCATACTTATGATGGTCACAGTGTCTCAGGGTCATATGATCACCTTTTGCAACTTTTTGGCAAGCAAAGTCATTGGCCGGGGGGGGGGGGCATGGCCAGCTCATCACTGAGGTTGCAGGGTGCCTGTGGGGGGGGAATCTGTGGGTTTCTGGTGGAGACAGGTGGGACTGGGGTGGGTGTCTTCCTTCCCTCCCTCTCTCCCATTGTCCCTTCCTTCCTTCCTTCCTTCCTTCCTTCCTTCCTTCCTTCCTTCCTTCCTTCCTTCGTCCCTTCCTCTTTCCCTCCCTCCCTTCCATTGTCCCTCCCTCCCTCCCTCAGGTTGCAGGGTGTCTGTGGGGGGGAATCCATGGGTCTCTGGTGGAAGGAGGTGGGACTGGGGTGGGTGCCCTCCTTCCCTCCCATTGTCCCTTCCTTCCTTCTTTCCTTCCTTCCTTCCTTCCTTCCTTCCTTCCTTCCTTCCTTTCCTTCTTCTTGGTCCCTTCCTCCTTCCCTCCCTCCCTCCCATTGTCTCTCCCACCCTCTCATTGTCCTTCCCTCCCACCCTCACCCACAAAGCGCAACACCAGCCCAAGACCTGCCAGAGTCCCGGTCCTTCCCTTCTCTGCCGCCTCCTCCACCCCCCAGCCAAACCCTTCTAGCGACTGTCAGGTAAATTACAGCCCTGCATCTATTGCGCCAGGCTCACTCCATGCACAGCAGGCAGGAGACGTGGTGGCATTTCACCTTGTCAGAGCACATAGCACTTTCTCTCTCTTCTCCCTTCTCCCTGATCAACTCTATCTTTCTCACCCACTCACAAACCCTTTGGACCCTGGCTCCCGGCAATCTTGCTCACTCACTTTCCTCAAGCAAGTGGGATGCGCAGGAGAGCGAGATGGACGTTTCTGAGCACACGCCGATTCACGCTCCTGGCAATCTCGCTCACTCGCTTTTCACTTGCTTTCTGCAAGCAAGATGTGCAGGAGGGCGAGATTGGCATTTCTGAGCACACGCTGATCCCACGCACCTGCCCAGCTCACTTGCTTGTGGAAAGCAAGTGGAAACCAAGAAGTGAGGTAGGCAGGAGCATGGGATCAGCGTTTCTGAGCGTAGCTCAGCTGTACTGCCCAGCTCATTTCTTGGTTTCTGCTTGCTTTCCGCAAACAAGTGAGCTGGACAGGAGCGTGGGATCGGCGTTTCTGAGCACAGCTCAGCTGTACTTGCACATGCCAATCCCGTGCTCCTGCCCAGCAAATTTCTTGGTTTCTGCTTGCTTTCCACAAACAAGTGAGCTGGGCAGGAGCGTGGGATTGGCGTTTCTGAGCACAGCTCAGCTGTACTTGCACATGCCAATCCCGCACTCCTGCCCAGCTCACTTGCTTGCGGAAAACATGCTGCTTGCTAAGTGAAGCCCCAGGATCAGCGGGCTACGGCTGATACAGCCGTAGCCCAGCACTGATCCTAGGGCTTCACTTAGCAAGCAGCATGTTTTCTGCAAGTGAGCTGGGCATGAGCTGTTCACTTGCTAGCCCTTCCACCCAAAACACAACACTTGTTCACTCACCCTTCTTTGCTCACTGCTCCATGAAAACAGACTGGTCTGGTCTTCCCCTTTTATACCTCTTCTTGTCTCCGCCCTCCTCCTTTTTTCTTCCGGGTGCACCGGAAGCTCCAGTCTAATAGTATGTTGCCAGAGATCCTGGGGATTCAGGCAGCTCCAGCTGATCTCCTCCAGGTCTGTGCGGCTCCATTTTAATTGGTTCCCTCCCCCACTCCAAGGGCTCGTGTACCACCAGCCAGGTGCTAGCGTACCACCGGTGGTATGCATACCACCGGTTGAAAAACTCTGTTTTAGGGGACTCCAAATAAATTGACAAAGTAAGAATGATATTTTTGCAGGGTGGAGGGAGGGAAGAACAAACTTTTAAGTTTTCTTTATTTAAATTACAGTTATAAATAGACTTTTAACTTTCCTCTCTTTATGCTTTACCACTGGGTTTATATTTTAACTTCCTTTTTGCTATGGAATCCAAGTGATTAAGCCATGATGGATATGATTACAAAGCTATTATATGGTCACTTTGTCATAGTAGGTTTGTGGTTGTCCTTTTAGTCATAATTGTTAATTATTTTTAACATTAAATGTTGATTGGCATATATAGAAGATATTGAGATGGAAAAACAATGTTGATCTTTACACACAATAGATTTACACTTTGGGATAAGACCAATATGAGAAAAGAAGATTGGTTGATTTGATTAATTTATTTTGGAATTCACAGACTAATTGGGATATTAATACTTTAGATAAGATTATTGCCAGTCATTTTTAATATAGTTGGGTTAAAAGCATCTGCAATAGGAATCTGGGTTGTCTAAAACACAAAATGTCATCTAATTAAAATGGCTTTTGATGTTTTGCAGTTTGATACTTAAGCATTAACTTCTAAAATTCATGAACCACTAAAAACATTGAAATGTGTTTGGAATTATTTTAAATCTTTGGTATTTTATAGACAATTACAGATTATTGATAAATGGGATATTGGTTATTTGCTGAAAGAATATCAGTTATACAGAATAAACAGTTGGCATACCCCATATTAAAAAATCCATTATTAATGGTCTTAAAGAATGTTAAGTATGGCCTTATGCTCTTAATATTAAATTAATTCATTTTTTAAATATTTACTAGACAGATGTTTTAAAATATTGGCTATCAATCCTTGAAACTGTGGAGGAGATATGGGCATGTCTCACTTTTCTCATATTTGTTTTAATACTTATTTTGGTTTTGGAAAATCAGAGTAATGTGATTTAAAGGTGTAAATGTAATTTTGAACTGTAGACTACTCTTACATAATGAAAAGAAAATCCACACCAGGTTTTCATTCTTGAAATGCTGAGATTTGTCCTCACTTGGCTGATCAACTGATTCTTTATAAACATAATGTAAACAAAGATCAAAATTATTTCATGTGCTCAATGTTTAACCTTTTGTTTTAAAAGCAGTTATTATTAACATATGTATTTTGTTGCTTTTTTCTCTCTTTTAAATTTACCTTTCTTCTTTTTTTCTCTTTGTGTCTTTATTTATGAACAGTACTATATATAATGTGATCAGATTTGCAGAAGTCAAAGTATTTAAAAGAACTAATCAATCAAATTAATTATGGTCATAGACCATAATAAAGGATTCAGAAGAAAAACTGAAGCAGACTCTGATAAATACTTTCCAAATTTTGATTTTGCTAGATAATAAAAACATTGGTTAATGATTAAGCAAATAGTTTAAGAAAGCCAATCCTATTCTAGGGTCTATTGAAAAAAAGACAGAGGAATTACATATTGCCTTTATATGCTTAAATGGTGCAGACCTATTTAAAATACCCTAATTTCAAGATCCAAAAAAGGATCTAAAAGACCTGGAAATAGAAAAGAACAAAGCTATCCAAAATAAAAATAATTTTAAAAATAGGAAGTTGAAGCACTTTCTTTTTTTTTACAAAACAAGATGTTAGGGTCTTTTAAAAAATGGGGGAAGACCTAAGAATGTATAGGGGGATTTTAAAATTAGGCACTATGTGAATATAATGGGAAAAATGAGGATTTCTTCATTGTATACTATATTACATTGTCTTCTTTCTTTCTGTTCCATGTTCATAGAACATTTCCAGTTCAAATTTCTCATTGCACTTGAAGGTTTAATATTTGAAGTTCTTGATATTTTTATTCTAAACTTAATAAATGGTTAATATATCTACATCTTGAATTTTTTGAACTGAGTTGTTTTTATATCTAGATGAGGCACATCTCAAACCTTCGGCATCTACCATTTTTTAAAACCAGAAAACAGATCAAAATTGCTTCTTTAACCAAGAAACACATGATTTTAATCATGACTTCTCAGTGCAAGAACCAAACTCACAAAAAATTCACTAAATGTTTTCCCTACTACATTCTTTTCTAATAGTATGGGGTAAACAAACAGACATTTCCCAGCTTTTACTGTTGTTACAGCTTAGCATTAAAATAGGCACAGGCTATAGACTCTAATCTGCCTCTACAGTCAGTCAGGATGATAGACCTTATGGCTGGTCTGCACCATAACATTTCAACACTAGATGTTGTCTCTTCCTAAGATTTAAAATCCTATTCCATAAATTCATATTTGCTTGCTCTAAATCATTAACACATGCAGCTAAGGTATTTGGCTTCTTTTGAAGGGAATTATATTTAGTGATTATAGTTGATGTTAGAGAAAACATTTCAGTGTCAAATTAGAGTTGCAGCTATTACATAAGAATAAAAAGCATACTGTCACTGAACGCAAAAGGGCTTCTAAGCAAACCTTACATCAGCAGCCAAAGCAAAGGGGCTGTGAGAAAGGAGCTACGAAGTACCTCTCAGATTGCTTAATGTTATTGTTTTTAAATCAAAGTTGATTTGTTCAGGGCAACAGATCTTACTCAGGACTGGCCTTATGGTGCCCAAGCATAGTCAAATCAGCCTAGGTAATGTCATGATGCTAATCTTTCTATAATTACTACTAAAGGAAAAAAAAACATTCTGGAACAGAGAAACATGGTTTTAAAGTAAAAAAAAAAAGGTTAAAAAATAAACCGCCAACTGTAAAAGTATAAAGATAATAGCTTTCAGAAAGAGTTTTGTTCCTAACTATGAAATGCAATCCCTGAGCAGTTAAGTTTACCTCCTGCTTCTGCTTTCAGAGAAGAAGTCAAGAACTTCCTTTTTCCAAACCTATGAATTGGAAGATTAATTATGTAAGGCATTTTAGTAAATTAAAAAAAACCCACTAGATTTTAAGTGGTTAGAAGACAAAGCACTGTACAAACAAATGACATTTACTTGGGGGGGTATATTGAGGTCTCATTTTTTAACATTTGTTTGAAAATATTGAGCATCATATTATTTATACAGCAATGAAAATAAAATAAAATATATGTTTATACATTTAGGTGCCTCAGGAGGCTATATGTGTCTCAGAAATAAGTCCTATTGATTTCAGTACAATTTATAAGTAATTTTCATAAATGCATGTTGTTTCCAACATATTTAAAAAACATTACAACAAGCTAAGTATATAATCATAGTATATGTTTCTCAGCCTTGGTAGCTTTAAGATATCTAGACTTCAACTCCCAGAATTCCCCAGCTAGCTTGTTGACTGAAGAATTCTGGGAGTTACCGAGTTGAGAAACATCAATATTGGGGATAGAGTCATAGAGTCATGTAATTGTTTAATTACACAAAATGACTTTGTTGCTTTGTGGATGCTATTTTAGAATCGTAACATCTGTTCTCTCTCTCCCTCCCCCTCCCTCCTTCCCTCCCCCCCACTTCCTTTCCTGGATTGTGTATGATTTTAATGTAAATATGCTACAATGATAAAATCCACAATCTGGCCATTCTAGGAAGCAAACATAGCTCTCCTACTCCATGCAGTGCTTTTAGTCAGTGCCATACTCTTTTCCATGAATTTTTGTAGAAGGTGACAAGGCTGAGCCTAAAGGTGGGGTCAAATGCGTCAGCAATCATGAGTCTCTGCATGCCCACAAGAGATCTAAGTCCGGCCCACCTTGAATGCCTTTCTTAACTCTCGCTAATTTCCTTTGACCGTTAGTAGCTCAGATTCTTGTAGAGAGCTTAAGCTTGCAATAAATCTTTATACTCATTTGAACTGCCCGAATCTCCTGATTTCCTCAGCACTTGACAATTTCAATGCTAAAATTCTTGTATACTTTATTTCATGGAAGAATTTAGTTACTGTTATACACAAAAAGAGAGAAAATGGAATAAAAATAAGTAAACTTCCATTGTATAATTTTTAAAAAGATCCTCTGTGATCTTTATTTAGAAGAAAAGTTACCAATATTTTGGGAGTCATTTGTTACAAAACACATTAATTTATATCTGTAAAAAGCTCTCTTGGAATAATCAACATATGGATGCAACAGGCTGAAAATAAAATTTGGCTCCAAAATTTACACTCCCCAAAGTACTGACTTTCTACTTAAGAAGAAAAAAGAGAGCAAAAATGTGTTTTATTTGCACTAACATGAATGCTGTTTGGCAGAGGTCGACCGCGAGGTCTCTCATTTGTGGAGTTCCTCAGGGGTCGGTCCTCTCGCCTCTCCTGTTCAACATCTACATGAAACCGCTGGGTGAGATCATTCGTGGTTTTGGAGTTGGGTATCATCAGTATGCTGATGATACCCAGCTTTTCTTTTCGACCCCAAACCACCCCAGTGATGCCCTCACCGTGATGTCCCGTTGCCTGGAGGCGGTTCGGGTCTGGATGGGGAGGAACAGACTTCAACTTAACCCCGACAAGACCGAGTGGCTTTGCATACCTTCATCCCGGGTTTATTCGGACATTCCACCTCTCGCTATGGGGGGCGAATTATTACCCCCCGTAGATAGGGCTCGCAACTTGGGAGTCCTCCTAGATTCACGGCTCACCCTGGAAGACCACATAGGAGCTGTGACTAGGGGGGCTTTCGCCCAGGTTCGCCTGGTGCGCCAGTTGCGGCCCTATCTAAGCCGGGATGATCTATGCACGGTCACTCACGTGCTCGTGACCTCTCGACTAGACTACTGCAACGCTCTCTACATGGGGCTGCCCTTGAGGACCACCCGGAAGCTCCAACTGGCACATAATGCAGCCGCGAGAGTTGTGTTGGGAGTTTCCCGATACTCCCATGTCACACCTCTGTCCGTGAGCTGCATTGGTTGCCAGTTGTCTTCCGGGTGAGATTCAAGGTACTAGTAATAGTGTTTAAAGCCCTACATGGCAGGGGTCCAGAGTACCTTAGGGAACACCTGCTGCCGGCGTCAACTTCCCTCCGCCCTGTGCGTTCCCACAGAGAGGGACTCCTCAGGGTGCCACCGGTCAGAGAATGTAGATTGGTGGCCCCCAGGGGGAGATCTTTCTCTGTGGGCGCCCCGGAGCTATGGAACCAGTTACCGGTTGAGCTCCGGACGGCGCCCGATCTTCGCTCCTTTCGCCGCAATCTGAAAACATACCTGTTCGAACAAGCCGGCCTGGCCTGAGGGGGGATTGGTGGGGATTTTTTTATTATCATTTTATTGGGGTTTTATTAATGTACCAATTGTTTTTATGGGCATGTATTTAATTACCTTTTAATTTTTGTAATTTTGTGTTTTATTCTTGCCCTGTACACCGCCCTGAGTCCTTCAGGAGAAGGGCGGTATAGAAATATTAATAAATTAAATTAAATTAAAATTAATTATTATCAGATTATGGATTTGATCAGAAAATCATGCTATTTCATTTGGAAATTTAAAATAATTGTTTCAAACAGTATAAACATTGCATTATTAATAGAAAGCAGTTTGAAAACCCTCTTTCTAATGGGGAGGAAATTGACTTGACTTCTGCAATGCGCTTTACATGAGACTGTCCTTGAAGACTATCGGAATTTTCAGTTGGTCCAGATTGCAGCAGTAATGCATGCTTCAGTATGCCCATGTAACATCTCTGTTTTGCAAGCTGCACAGGTTGCCAGTTTGCTTCTATGTAGGGTTCTGGGTGCCGGTCACTACCTATGAACCCTACATGGCATAGCGGCTTGTCTGTTTTCTATCGTTTTTAACTAGTCAGTTTGATCAGGCTGGGTTGGCTGGGTCTGGGTTCCATCAATTAAACAATGATACTATCGGGCCCTGGAAGCACGCCTTTTCTGCAGCAGCAGCTGTCCTCTGGCTTAACGTTCCCCCAAAGACTGAGGTCATTTCAGTCTTTGGGGGAAAGTTAAATGAAATGACCTCCACCTGAAGGATATTTTGAAGCACCCCTGCAGATGTGGCTCTTAACATGGGCCTTTGGAAAGGATGACTGATGTCCCCTTTCTTCCTTTTCTTTGTTCTTCTATGACTATGGTTTCTTTGCCTTGTTCTTTTCTTGTGTGCTGTTTCTGTGGTGTTTTTTTTTAAATTGCTCTTTGCTTTAAATGTTTTTTAACCATTTTTAAACTGTTCATAATCCATTTTATTATTAAATCATAAAACCCAAAATTTCCCAGGACCTGAAAAGGAGAAAGATAGATCAGTGCTATTTGTGATTGCAATGATAGATATGTTGTCTACTTCCCACCCACACTGTTTTTAAAGTTTTCCCTTTGTATTACATTCCAGTCCCTCAGCCACTTCTGGGAATAGATCAGGTATTAACACGAATGAACGGTGGTGGCCTGTAGCACAGAGAAAACTTCTTGGATGGAGAAGCAAGTGCATAAACCTATAATCTAGAGATTTGTAACATCTGGGTTGTTGTTTTCTCTCAAATCTGAGCTTAAATGTCTCAACTTCTGCAAGGTACTGAATTTATTAAATATTCAACAAAGAATTTTATGTAATTTGGAAAGTCAAATGCTATACATCTTGAATATGTTCAGATATCCTTGGATAGCAATACTTCAACCGACTAAAATAAGCAGGGTTGATCCAAACCAGAAAACTAGTAAAATGCAGCGGTTAAGATGTAGAACTTAACTCTGGAAATTGGTGCTCATTCTCATTGTCCTCAAAGCCACTAGATAAATTTTGCCCAGTTTATTTTCTCAGCTCAAACTATGACACAATTATTGTGGACATAAATTTAGCTGATGCCCTTCAGCTCTCAGGGAAAAAAACCTAAGATATAAATGTAAGAGATAAAATCTGATTAAATGTTTCTTTAATTGGGAATTAATAATAGAATTTATTAATATACAAACATATTCTTTGCTCATCTAAGCAGATATATATACAGAATTCAAAGTGAATTACCAACAGTTTATATTCACCTTTCATTTTTTCCAAATAATTTCAGTATGTGGTTTTAATATACAGTAATAATATAAAAAGTAAATAGATGGTACATTCATGGAGAATATCTATATGTTTCCTAAGAGTCAACCATGACATTATAGCACATTATCAATTAAAGAGTCACAAAGTTCATTCACTATCACATAAACTGCTTAATCTGGGTTGGGATACAGTTCATGTGTTTTGCTCCTGTTTTCAAGAAAATTGTCTATTTTCCTAGCTTGTGTATTCTAAGGCTAAAAGCAGGTTGCTATTTATCTGAACTATTTGCTATCTCTACTCAGTACTTCTATGATGCTTGTTAGTTTCTGAATCTCAGGCAGAAATATAAGATATAAAGTAAACATCAATGCAACTGCTTCTGCTTTTAACTAATTCAAGTTCTGTCTTACATCTTAACTAGCAGAATTCTGATTGGTTGAAAGTTTGATTTGAAAACAAACTGGAAATATAAATCATGATTTGAACATGGCTCATTTGAACAAATCACAGCATCAGTTAAAAGAAGTTTAAGAACAGAAATGAGAACTTAATGCATTTGTTAAAAGAGAACAGTTTAACATTAATACTGCCTATTCAATATAAAGCTTTACTTAAAAATGCTTTCTCTCTCATTTTCCCAAATGGATCCAAATGAAAGAAAATATATGTTCCACTCTAAACAAAACATCTTTCTTGTTGATACCAAAATAATAATAAATACTTCCATAATTCATAAAGTAGGTATAAGGGCTCAAAAACATCTGGAACACTTTCATAAAAAATATAAAATTTGAACAGGATTTAAAATGAATTAATTCTACCTGTATTTAGAAATTGTGCCAATTAAAAAATAGCCTATTCTCATCATGCTACTGTTTGAGAAGGACAAGCCCACTTGGTTCATCACACAAAAATTATACTATTCCTTATCTCCTAAAAACTATACTGTAATTAAATGTTTATCTAAACATGAAATTACTGGATTATTTTCTGTCACTGAAATCAAAGTAATATAACTCATAACTTTAAACTACTATTCAGGCTATATTAAGTAGTTAAATGAATTATTAACCAGTAAAATAATATAACATCTTATGAGAATAAAGGGGAAAACTCAGGTAATCTAGACTCTGAATTTGAATTTATTATAAGGAACCCTTTTATTTAGCACTACTCCAAAGAGAAATGGAACCAAACTATATATTTTTAAAATCATTCACATTTAATTTTAAGAAAAAGGCATGCTTGTATACCTTTTGTATCTACATAATACGTGCGCACAAACAATTTTATTTAAAAAGTGCTTTTTTACAAAGTTAAATGATAAACCTGAAAGGATATAGAAGAAAACTAAGAAAGAAAAATGATTTTAAAAAGTGTTGAAAACAATCTAAAGCAAATAAAATAGGAAAGAGATACTTAAAGTACTTAAAGACTTCTGATCTCCTTTACAGCAGCTTTATGCATACTTTATGCCATTTCCCTCCTTCACAATTACATAACATAGTTCCATTCTTCCCATATACAGCCCTTTTTATTCGGTAAATACAGAAATCACCTGTTCATTTTTATTCATTTTCAGCAAAATGTCCATAAGGGGGTTGCAGTCTTTTAAAGAAGTTGTTGTTCCTTCTCAAATCAAACAAGTAAATTTAGCCATTTCTAAATGCAAGTTCTACTGTCTTCACAGCCCACTCTTCCATTGTTGGTATTTCGGTATTCTTCCATCTTTGTGCATACTGTATAATAATCTCACGGCTGTTACCATGCTTAAAACCAATTCTCCATGAGTTTTTTTTTCCTATTTGACTACCTTTTGTTCCTTTTTGACCTCAGGCTTGTAGGAATATCTTAAAATTAAGATTAACAGGTAAGATGCTTTTATGGAAAGCTACAATAATGCAGAGTCCACTTTTAGAACTTAACGTTTTTAAGGAGTTGTTACCCTATGTTCCCATTTGTGGCAGTTTCTGAATTTAAAGATCATATCATCTGGAATATTCATTCAATTTAAAAATAGCTTTCCTGCTTTCAGTCATGCATTGCAACCAGTCACAAGTCCACAGGAGAAATAGGCTGTATGTGTTTATTTGTTGTTTCTATTCTACTCCTGTTTTGGGCTGTCTTATGTGGACTTTCTTAGAGAGACGCGGTGGCTCAGTGGGTTAGTACGCTGAGCCTGTCGATCAGAAGGTCGGCAGTTTGGCGGGTCAAATCCCAAGTGCCGCGTAACAGAGTGAGCGCCTGTTACTTGTCCCAGCTTCTGCCAACCTAGCAGTTTGAAAGCACGTAAAAATGCAAGTAGAAAAATAGGGACCACTACGGTGGGAAGGTAACAGCGTTCCGTGCGCCTTTGGCATCCAGTCATGCCGGCCGCATGACCACGGAGACGTCCTTGGACAAGTGCTGGCTCTTCGGCTTTGAAATGGAGATGAGCACCAGCCCCTAGAGTCGGAAACGACTAGCACGCATATGCGGGGGACCCTTTACCTTTACTTATGTGGACTTTCTAGCAAATAACCATTGCAGTATTTATTATAAGGTGGCCATACACTGGAGTAGCTTTCCTTCTTAAATTCTTATCTACCAGAAATAACAGATTCCTGACATTACATTTTCAGGCACATTTCTAAATACAGTACTTTAAAAGCTATATTAAACAATCACATAAGTATTATTTTAATTAAATATCCTTTGAAACTATGCCTTTTCAGAATGTATTTCTAACAAAGATAATGTACTCTTAAAGGCAAGGGTTACTGTTTCTGCCTACATGTTGTAGACATAACTTTAGGACTATTGTAAAAAATATTGTAGCAAGTACTATTAGCTTGTTGTCTTAATTCCTGGTGTGTTTGCAATTCAAATATAATAACTAAGTTGACTGCATTAACGAACACCAGAAACAATAGACCCTCTGATATTTTCCCTTTTGACTGTCCATCTATAATATTCACCTATGAGACATCATAGCTCATAATGCTTTCAAGAGGCAAAATCAGGTAATACTTGACTCAGAACTGCTGTAGAAAATGGCAACCTGATGTCAACATCTCTTTCCATCATATTTAGTCATACAGTCTAGTTCCAGAACAATATAATGCCCAATAATGTAGAATGTGAATAGGAGACACACAATGTAGCATTGTGAAACATGTAATTAATATTAAATATTAATTTAAAGGGATTGGAAAACAGTACTACTTTATGAAAACAGCGTAATGTCCATTTAGCTTCCCATGAGAAATCTGTTCTCTAACCACTATTCTTGGGAAAGCTCTCATGAATTTGAAAAGACTTGATCTTAGGCTGGTTTAGACATTGCCATATGAATACCTGGTTCTTTTTTCTTCTCTCTCTCTCTCTCTCTCCCTTCTTTTATACTTTTCTTTCTCGGTTTATGTTCTGCTTTTGAATTCTTTTTTTCTTTCTTATCCAATGAATTGGATAAGAATTGTGATAAAGCAGGAACATAAAAAACATGCTAAGAATGGTAGAAAGCCTTACTGTCAACAAATGTAAGCCTCTAATTCAATGCAGACATGATTCCTTATGCCACAATTTAGACCAAAGTATATTTCATCATTTGTATCATTTCTGAAATTCTTCATGAATTCTTCTTATACCTTTAATATACCACAATCAACAAAAGCAGAAAAGAATGACTGTAAGAATGGAAAACTAACTTCAGTGAGAAACTGATTATATTCCACAAAGTAGCTGAAGCTGAGTATTTGGATGTAATCTGTTCAAGCCTTACTCAATAATAGTCATTCTAATGCAAGTGAACTGAGCTGAATACATTTTGCCTTATCTGATTTGAGGATTGGGCTATTGTTTATCATAATAATCATTACAAAAATATAAGTAATTGATTAGAACAACAGATAAAGCAGACTGGTCCTTGGAATTTTCTGTTGAAGATCTGATTTTTTTTTAAAAAAATCCAATTCATTCTTTTTGTTATGTCCTCATTAATTTATTCTTAATAATCTATCTAGCACTCCAGACACTTCAAGAATAAGAATAAATACAAAGCTATTTGTGTATGAGTCATTAAAATGGAAGAATTTGACCTGACCACATGTAACATTTCTTTATCATAGAAATATTTGTGCACAATTATCAGTCTCCTTAGAGCTTAAAAATGGTTTATGTGACAACAATTTGCCAGAATATTTGAGAAGATTTAAGCAACCACTATTCCAGGGTGAAAAACAAACAGTATGAATAATCACTACATGACCTAATAATTCTACTTATCACCTCTACTGACAAGCAAACCATCCACCAAC
Source organism: Vipera ursinii (assembly GCF_947247035.1). Classification (NCBI taxonomy): domain Eukaryota; kingdom Metazoa; phylum Chordata; class Lepidosauria; order Squamata; family Viperidae; genus Vipera; species Vipera ursinii. The sequence goes on from NC_139512.1 coordinate 78,832,899, forward strand.
TACCATGTTTTATTACTATTCCTATTCATTCCCCTTCTCCTCCCTTCCTAGGGCCACAAGAAGTACCTTATATAAAGGAGAAGTAAAGTGTGTGTTAGCACCACTTTGATCACACTGCATCTTCTCCACATTTCTTTACTCAAGAGCTAAGAATGTGAGATAATGTACAATTCTGAGCAACACTATACCATCAACACCACTGAAAATCATGGCGAAGACTACTAAAGGCTACCAAGAGTTTTAGTAGAACAGTTTCTTTGTGTTTTTCCACATTTGTTATTCATCAGGATACTTGTCCCAGTTTCCTATGTTAAAATCAGGTCTGAAAATAGACTAAAATGAGATCTATAGATGTTGCCTCCAAAAATGCATGTAATAATACAGCAGTAACCACCTCCCAGAAAGAAGATATTAGCAACCAACTGAAAATTGTTATGGACTTCCTGGCTGAAGGCAGGATTGTTAAGGAGTACTTTACACATCCATCTTTTCTTTTCTTTTCTTTAGCTTTTCTCTATGTTCTGGAGCCAAACAATCCTATTCTGCTCAATGTTATCCATAATATCACTCATCTGTCCCAGGATTTTGGCCAAATCAAAAGTTCATTCAGTAAAGTAAGACAAGATAATGCTCTGAGTGTATCTGTAGACAAGTATAGAATTTCTTGTCTCTTTTTCTTTTGAAATACTATATCTTTTTCTTGTCCAAGTTGATGAAAGCCCTATTGAAAAAGAACTCTGAAATATTTCTTTACTTGCCTTCACTGCCACCAAACTATCCCAATAATTATTTCTTTTCTATGTTTGATTGGGAGATAATTCATAATAGTCTCTAACTCTGAAGTAAATCATGGATTTAAAGTGAACTGCATTGGATGGGAAAGGTGGAATCGAAGAACAATATTAGGAAACAAAGAGAAATTCTAATCATTCCAACAAGAAATTAATCTGCTACTTGATAGTCAGACAATTTAGCTATTTTATGTTCAGCTAGCATGTGTATACAGATAGCAGTTACATAGACACACATGTTCACAAATATTTAAAATATTATATGAGAAATACATGGAAAAGAATCTTATATACAGTATTGATGTATTTTGAAGATATCTTGTCTCCTTGGGGATCTTCAATAATTTGTGTCAAGCCACACGTATTGTAGGTGACAAATCATTGTATCCCAGGTGTAATATTTTATATTTTCCATACAGAATTATTTTGAATGTGCACTTTGATTGAGCATTCTAAAGTTTCTAGAGAATATATAGCATAAATATACAAACCAAATTAATTATAAATATCTCTTTTAGGCCCAGATGAAAATCTTAAAGTATACTAAACTATTTGTTTCCAGTCTTCCCAGAAAAATCTGGAGTTCTTGATATAAAAAGGATTATCAGGAATTATAAGGAGACATTTCAGTGATATTCTGCTGAGTTGATATGAGGTTTTTCCCCCACCTTTATTTTCTATAAAACCATTAAAGAATGATGTTGAGAGAAGATATCTCTTTGGGCTGAATGATCATTTCTTAGGTATTAAATAGATTGTTCCATCTCTTAACATGTAATAGGATTTAAAATAGGTTCGATCTTTCTTCTCTAAAGGATTATTCACAATGTAATTATGTGGTTGTAGTAAATTTCCACCAATACATTTTGCTTTGACAAAGAGATAGCTTTGGTTTTAATATGTTCAAGAATGGTCAAAGAGTCATTGAGGAATTTATTCTGTGTATAGCAAGCAATATAAAGCTTATGTGCACAGAACTGAGTTTTGTGATGGAACTTCCCTTGTACTTTAATGTTATCTCTGCCCCCATAGGCAGTTCTCTCAAATAGACAGTTCCCTACAGACATTTCTCTCAAAAGTTTTATTTTTCCAGAAGCTAGTAAAAATTTGGCTTTTTTGGAAGGCCTCTGGGGATTGACTGTGAAATCATTGGCATCAGTACTAATTTAATTTAATTTAATTTAATAACATTTATATACCGCCCTTCTCCCTGAGGACTCAGGGCGGTTCACAGGGCAGAATAAAATAGTGAATACAAACATTAAAAAAGATTAAACAAATTGCCCTAGTTAAAAACAATATAAATACAACACTAAAAACCCCCAGAAAAGTTAAAAAAACAAAAAATAAAATAACCCCAACACTCCCCCTCAGGCTAGGCCGGCTTGTACAAACAGAAATGTCTTAAGATCGCGACGAAAGGAGCGAAGATCGGGCGCCATCCGGAGCTCAACCGGTAGCTGATTCCACAGCTCCGGAGCGCCCACAGAGAAGGATCTCCCCCTGGGGGCCACCAATCGACATTCTCTGATCGGTGGCACCCTGAGGAGGCCCTCTCTGTGGGAACGCACAGGGCGCAGGGAGCTTGATGCCGGCAGCAGATGTTCCCTGAGGTACTCCGGCCCCATGCCATGGAGTGCTTTAAATACCGTTACCAGTACCTTGAATCTCACCCGGAAGACAACTGGCAACCAATGCAGCTCACGGAGCAGAGGCGTAACGTGGGAGTATCGGGAGACTCCCAACACCACTCTCGCGGCTGCATTCTGTACCAGTTGGAGCTTCCGAGTAGTCCTCAAGGGCAGCCCCATGTAGAGAGCGTTGCAGTAGTCCAGACGAGAGGACACGAGCGCATGAGTGACCGTGCATAAATCGTCCCGGCTAAGATAGGGCCGCAACTGACGCACCAGGCGAACCTGTGCGAAGGCCCCCCTAGTCACGGCTCCTATATGGTCTTCCAAAGTGAGCCGTGAATCTAGGAGGACCCCCAAGTTGCGAGCCCTATCTACGGGGGGTAATAGTTCACCCCCCATAACTAGAGGTGGAATGTCCGAATAAACCCGGGACGAAGGTATGCAAAGCCACTCAGTCTTGTCGGGGTTGAGCTGGAGTCTGTTCCTCCCCATCCAGACCCGAACCGCCTCCAGGCAACGGGACATCACGTTGAGGGCATCACTGGGGTGGTTTGGGGTCGAAAAGAAAAGTTGGGTATCATCAGCGTACTGATGATACCCAACTCCAAAGCCACGAATGATCTCACCCAGCGGCTTCATGTAGATGTTGAACAGGAGAGGCGAGAGGACCGACCCCTGAGGAACTCCACAAATGAGAGACCTCGCGGTCGACCTCTGCCCCCCTGCCAACACCGACTGCGAACGTCCCAAGAGATAGGAGGAGAACCACTGTAAAACTGTGCCTCCCACTCCCAATCCCCTGAGACGCCGCAGCAAGATACCATGGTCGATGGTATCGAAAGCCGCCGAGAGGTCTAATAGGACTAGGACAGAGGAATGCCCCCTGTCCCGAGCCCTCCAGAGATCATTCACCAGCGCGACCAATGCCGTCTCCGTGCTGTACCCGGGCCTGAAACCCGATTGGTACGGGTCTAGATAATCCGCTTCATCCAGGACCAAAGGGAGCTGATGCGCCACCACACTCTCAACAACCTTCGCAAGAAAGCGAAGGTTGGAGACAGGACGAAAGTTGTTCAATACAGCCGGGTCCAGGACAGGCTTCTTGAGGAGAGGCCTCACCACCGCCTCCTTCAAGACGGCGGGGAAGATACCCTCACTCAAAGAGGCCGATATAACTGCCTGGAACCAGCTGCGTGTCCTCTCCCGGGCTGCATAAACCAGCCAGGAAGGGCACGGGTCCAGTAAACATGTGGTGGTGCTCAGCCTCCCCATGATCCTGTCCACTTCCTCCGGAGTTACAGAATCAAACTCCTCCCAGATGGTATCGACAAGATCACCCGCGTCCTGATCGTCAGACTCTGCCCAGTCAGAGTCCAAACCGGTCCGAATCCGAGCGATTTTGTCCGACAGATGTTGGTTAAACTCCTCGGCACGTCCCTGCAAGGGATCCTCCCTCACCTCCTGATTTAGGAGGGAGCGAGTCACCCTAAACAGGGCGGCCGGGCGATTATCTGCGGACGCAATAAGGGTGGCGAAGTGGTTAGACCTCGCCTCCCTAATTGCAGCGAGATAAGACCTAATATAGGCTCTTAGTCGCAATCGGTCGGGTTCGGATCGGCTGGACCTCCAACCGCTCTCTAGGCCCCGTCTCCGACGCTTCATCTCCCGAAGCTCCGCAGAAAACCATGGAGCCCGACGGGATCTGCACCGGGTCAGGGGCCGCAAGGGTACAACTCGGTCAAGGGCCTCAGTGGCCGTCCTTTCCCAGGCCTCCACTAGGGCCTCGGCCGAGCTGTGAGTGAGGGAGGCAGGTGGGGACCCCAGCGCCGCCTGGAACCTTTGGGGATCCATTAAGCGTCTGGGGCGGTACCATTTGAGTGGTTCCAAACACCCACGGCGGGGGGTGGCAAAACGGAAGACCAGCCGCAGGAGATGATGATCGGTCCATGACAGGGGCATAATAATTGGAGAGCCCCCACCAAGATCATCTAACCACCGTCCAGACAAGAAAACAAGGTCAAGGGTGTGGCCTCCTTCATGAGTCGGTCCCGTAATTACTTGCGTCAGGTCCATGGCCGTCATGGAGGCCATGAACTCCCGAGCTAACTCAGATGATCCTCCCAGCGATGGTAGGTTGAAGTCCCCCAAAACTATAAGTTTCGGGAACTCAACCACCAGCCCCGAGAGGACATCAAGCAGCTCAGGCAGGGCTGCTGCTGCGTGACTAGGCGAAAGGTACACCAGCAGCAAGCCCAACTGCGCACCAGGGCCGCATCTCAAAAAGAGAGACTCACACCCGACTGTCTGGGGAACGGTGGCCTCCCGCGGACACAAGGTCTCCCTCACAACAACAGCCACTCCCCCACCCCTACCCTGAGCCCGAGGCCGGTGCAGCACTCGGAAACCTGGTGGGCAAAGATCAACCAGAGGAACACCACCCTCTGGGCCCAACCAGGTCTCCGAGATGCAAGCCAGGTCAGCCTGCTCACCCTCGACCAAGTCTCGAACGAGAGGAGCCTTATTAACGACCGACCTGGCATTCAAATACACCAGCCGGAGCTCAGGAGGCTGCACATCCTCACTCCCGGGACCTCGGGGCGGAACCAGAGGGTCGGAGTGCCTCACCGCTTGTAAGCAGCGGAGAGGCCTTCCCTGAGACCGATACGGCCCTCTGTTCCTACACCTGCTGCCATTCCCTATCGTCGTGGGAATGGGCAATCCCACGACTGGCCCTGGAGCCCCAGAAGCAGCCGACCCCCGCTCCTCCCCATCGCGATCAGCCTCAGCACTAGCCTGAACAACGGTAGATGGACTGCCCCCCTCGTCCAAACAACCAAGAAAAGAACCCTCCCTCCTCCCTAACCCCCAAAAAATTTTTGACAGAAAACAAATCAAAGACCTCCTGTTAGGTCTACGTCGGAGGTCCGTAACCGTGCCCGGCCATCTCTCAGGATCCCAATAGATGGGACCTTCCTCGAGATTATACTCGGCTGGAAAGGCGGGCCGCCTCCAGGAGGGGGGAGCACCCCTGAGGGCGAGCAAGTCCGTAGAGGAGTACCTCAAACAAGGCATAAAGCAGTCCAGATATAGGCAGTCCATAATCAATTGATTTAAGGAGGAACCAAACAGAGAGCAAGTAGATGTCCCGAGCCTCCACCCAGCCACTGCCACTCAGCTGGGTGTCACCCCAAGACAGGCCAACCACCGCCCTCTCACGACAGTTGGAAAGCCTATACCAGGGGGGAATAGTCCGAAACATCCATCCTGGGTACAGCATGTCCCCTAGAGCTCTCACCTCTAGGGGCAGCAGATGTAAGTTCAGGCCACCCTCTCACTGTGGCCAATACCCAGGGAACTCTGAATCCTTTGGGGCCGATATGTGAATGGCAATAAAGAACAGTCCGAAGGCAGGGATAAGATAATATAATACATCATCAAAGTCTGCAATACTAGGTGGCCAAATCCTCCGCTGCTCTGTCCTTCGAAAAAGTTTATCATGGCCAATCCTGCAGTCATTGGGGTCTTCCAAGTTATCTAATTCTTTTAGGTCCACAAATCCGATGGCACCAACCAGAGTCACAACTGGTGTCACGGGAAACATAGATCTTTCAAGGGACCACTGGGCTCCACTGGGATCCACCGGCATTAACCGGCTAGCCCAGGAACCCTCGAGGCCACCAGCAGCAGTAAGAGTACCAGGCCATCCAGAAAGAACAAAGCAAGCAGAGGAAACAATAAGTTGATTACAGCGTCGCCGCTGAGCCACCAGGGCGATCGCCACCACCGGAGTATTGCTGCAGACGCCACCGCCATTGCTGCCGCCGCCAGGACGCTGATGGAGCCGAGAATAATAAACATTCGATGGAAAGGGAGGCCTAAAGCGGCCCCGGCACAACGCCGCCGCCGCCGCCATCCCCGTCGCCATCCGAGCGAGCCAGGAACGCCGCCGCCGCCACAGCCGAGGGAGACCAGGCCGACCACAGAAGCGGCCCGAACGGCCCGAAACTAGTTTTGTTGTTACTGTGTGATCACTGTATTATTATTTTTATTATATAACATTGTATTCACAATATTTGTATGCCTCCTATAGTCCATCTGGATTGAGGCAGTAGATAAATCTCATAAATAAATAAATAAGCAAAAAAACAAATAAGCAAATAAATAAATAAGCAAATAAATAAGCAAATAAACAACTGTAAATCCACTCCAGCAAGGATCACTTTTGTATACAATCCTGCATTTCTATTTCATTTGTCAGAATAGTACAGATGCTCCTTGGTTGTTCTGATGTGCAAGATAGTCTGGGGACTAGAGAGCCTCTCTTGCATGGAATAGCGTGAAATTATTTGGGGCAAAACTAGGGCTTGGTTGCTTGCAACACCCCATTACCATTAGTAGGAAAACGCGCCATTATCACTGGTAGAAAAGGCTCTGTCTGATACAGGAGACACACAAGGCTTATAATCAAAACTACTTTTATTTCATTAGAAAGCATTATGTGAAAACTTCAATTGATCAAAGTCAAATAGGCAATGGGGTCTAACATCCATCAGCAACTCCTTGTTTTGTTTAGCAAAACGTTGTTTAAAAGGTAAAGGTAAAGGTTCCCCCGCACATGCATGCTAGTTGTTTCTGACTCTAGGGGCCGGTGCTCATCTCCGTTTCAAAGCTGAAGTGCCAGTGCTTGTCCGAGGACGTCTCCGTGGTCATGTAGCTAGCATGACTAGACGCCAGAGGCACACAGAACGCGGTTACCTTCCCACTATACACTAAAAGGGAACAGCAGGATGGACATGTATTAATGTAACTATTTTTAAGTTCTGAGGTTGTCTTTTCAGTGTATCATCCAGAAAGATAAGGTAAGAAGCAGGGATACAGCAGCATACTGACATGCATTGGAATGGAAATCTTAATCCAATCTCCTCGACTTACAACAGTTCATTTAATGACCGTTCAAAGGTACAATGGCACTGAAGAAAGTGACTTAGGACCATTGCAGCATCCCCATGGTCGTGTGATTTACATTCGGATGCTTGACAACTGGTTGATATTTACGACGTTTGCAGTACCCTGGGGTCTTCTGATCCCCTTTTGTGACCTTTTGATAAGGAAAGTCAATGGGGAGGCCAGATTCTCTTAACAACCATGTTCCTAACTTAATAACTGCCGTGATTCACTTAACAGATGTGGCAAGGAAAGTTGTAAAATGGGGCAAAACTCACTTAAGCAATTTCTCACATAGCAACATAAATTTTGGGCTCAATTGCGGTCGTACGTCGGGGACTACCTATAGATGATTGGAGAATTCAGTCACAACTTTACAATTGGGAACACAATTAGTTAGAAGGGGAAGTACAGATTTCTGGGCATAATTATTTGGTGAAATATATGATCAAACTATAAAAGAACTGCAAATACTTTTAAACCCGACAGTTCCTACAAAACATGGGGGGCACATGACATCTGATAACGAACCACTAATGGTTTATCCACCCTTTCTATACTTGCTGAAAACTCATCATCATCTGGTATATTATTGGTATATATTGCAATAAACTCTCCTACACCAATTTTAGCATTGTAAAGAATGGGGTGAGGGTTCCCTTTAGCAGAAAATGCAGAAAGCACAGCACCAGGCCACAACATTATAAAATGCAAAGCAGAAAAATAAGAATTTAGAAAATGAAATAGTACTAAACTGCCATATAAATTAGAAACTTGAAAGATTAAGAAGTTTTTGCCTGCTTCAAAAAGATATGAAATCAGACACCACAATAATCTCTAAGGAAGACATTATTCAATTAGAGGGCCACATTGGAAAAGATATTTCATACACAGCCACCCACCTGGAGAGACATAGAGCATGGTATTAGATTAGGGTTTACATCATAATTTAACATGGTTTAGCTCAATGAACTACAACAATTGCTGTTAGTAAAATGGCTATGTCTCACAGTCATTTACGCATGTTTATATGCATATATGCCAGAGATAATGTGACTAAATGCTGAAAAAAGAAACAAGAAAATAGGAGTATAGATTGGGCTATCAGTGAACTAAACCTGTGAACTGTGAACTTAACCTAAAGAATTTCAGTTCAAGCAACTCTTATTAATAAAGGTTTAAACGGCATCCTCAAAAAGATCAAAGATAAAAATAAAACTGGAACAGTTGTCAGCAGGGATGAATAACAAAAAATAACTTTCCCAAATAAGATAAATTAGTAGGGAGCTAGAATAGTGCTCCTATGGGAAAAATTGTGACCATATAGATAGATTGAACATAGGGTGAATATATACAGTATTAGAAGTCACAATAGACAACATATATATATATATGTTGTATATATATATATATATATATATATATATATATATATATATATATATATATATATATATATATATATATATATATATATATACACTCCGGCCTGATGATGACGGATGGGATTTCGTCGAAACGTCGCCACAACTTTCTGAAGATGAAAGGAATGCGGGAAGAAACCTGAGACTCTAGATCTACATATATATATATATATATATATATATATATATATATATATATATATATATATAACATTGGCATGAAAATCCAAGCAAGGAAATGTGTTCCTCCTTTGTTCTTCTTTACCCTCCCTCCCATTTTGCCATGTTCAACCTCAAAATGGTCTACTAAAGATGAAAATGGAGATTTCAAATTGATAAAATGTACATATAGCTAAATAATGGACTTTGATGTTGCCAAGTTGGGGATGCCCCTTTGATATTGTTTTACTATTGTTGAAATTTGGTAGGGTGTATCTATGAGTTGCTACTAGTTTTGATGGTTGCATATATTGCCTCTTGAGTCACAGACAGAGAGCCAGAGCAGAAGAGAACTTTTGTGCATATGTTGTGTTTTTCAATTCTCAGAATCCTTTGGAATACCACTGTGTGACACAAAATGTTGGACTACATGGATCTTTGGTAAGAACCAAGGCACTCCTTTGGTTCTTGCAACTGATGGCTATGTAAATTTGACCTAACTAGGTAATGTGTGAAATATCCAGTCTTTCTGAATTGTCTTATTTTTCAGTTAGTGGTGGTAGTAAGATCGCTATGTCATTAATACAGTTTGTCATACAGTACAATAAAATTTATTTTGTATAGCTCAGAATGACGTTCCATAACACAATAGATTATCCTGGCAGAGTTCCAGTTAGGAATTTTGAAGACTAAACAAATAATTATAATATGTTGTTAGCTTTGAAAGCAACCTCATTTTTTGTACTCCCCCAAGGCTTTCAAATATTTAGAGCTCTGGCAGGTAAATTAAAGTTATATCCCATGGCTGATTTTGTCCACTGTTTTTAATATTGATAATATTGTTCTAAATTAATGGATAATGAGATGTTGTAGCTATAGATTACCAAGATATGAAAAGAAACCCAAATAATTTAAACAAGTACCTTCTCAAATGTGAATCTAATTTTATCTTATGAATAACAACAGAAATCCAACAGTGCCACATAAGACCTATAATGTCTATAAAGAAAATAAGTAACTTCTCAAAGTACATGATTGAAAAAGTAGCATATACTTCCACATCTTTGAAACAAATGCTCTCTGGCAGTAACTTCCATGTTGCTGTGTGTGTGTGTGTGTGTGTGTGTGTGTGAGATCATTAAAAAAATAAAATAGAGTTAACGCTTTTGTCCTAATTTCAGTGATCAACATATACTATGAATACAAATCCTGTTATTCAATATTATAGCGAATTTTATATTTCTAACTCTATTTCATTCATTTACTAGATATGTTCTTCAAATGAATATTTTTTCTTTTAGTTTATATTCATATTACCGTAGCCCTGACATTTAGTTATATGGTTTAGGTGTTTTCTTGCCAAATGGCTGTTATAGAAGCACAAGGACTTTAGATAAAAGCTTTTTGTCTAACTTTCCATCAATTATTGCTTTGAGAGAAGTTTGCAAATTCTATTGTGTTTATGGATCTATAAACATGGGCTACAGAAAAAATCTTAAGTGGAATATTTTCAAGTCTATTTTGTGTGTGGAGGGGGAAATCTGCAGTTTTAAAATTTGAAATGAAAGAATTGCAAGGTATTATTTATTTTGTCAACATATAGGCAGAATAGATGTTACTGTAATGCTATCTGTTGTGAAAAGCACAACAAAGAAGAGATATAATATTTAGAAATGCTCTTTTCCTAACTCCACAGATGTCTGAATTAATTCCAATTGAAGATGAAATTAATATTTAAATTTACTTTCAAATTTAAAGTTTCTAAATCTGCTTTTTTAACTTCCAGATCCATAGCAATTCTCATACTGATTTATTACCTCTGAGACTAAGTGCTTAATTATAGGCCTTTATGGCTTTTGATAATAGTGTCCCTTTTATGCACCTATTTTTTTTTATTTCCATTCAGTCATGTTTGATTCTCAGAAACTTCCTGGATAAGTCTTTTGGCAAGTTTTTTTCTTCTTCCAGAAATGGTTTGCCATTGCCTCCTTCCTGGAGCTGAGAGAAGACTGGCCCAAGATCACCCAAGTGGCTTTAAGCCAAAAGAGGGACTAGAACTCAGTCTCCTGTTTTTTAGCCTGATGTGGCTCTTATGCACCTATTTTGTAATGCCTAACCAGGGATAGGCAACCTTGGCTCTTTTATGACTCCTGGACTTCAACTCCCAGAATTCCTGAGCTAGCATGGAAATTATACTGTTCATCATATCTCAACCCTAACCCACTCCATCCTGTCTTCTTATTGGACAGAGAAAAACAATCAGAGAGTAACAGGACCTTCCCCCCCACCCACCCCCTGTATTTGATGTTAGTTTTTGTTTTTACATTAACTTCATTATTCCACTTTTTTGCATCTAATCTGAGAATATTGACCATGGATATCATTTACTCTCCAGTCCTCAACAACCCTATAAAATAAGGCTGAAAGAAAGAGGTCCAGGTTCACCCATACAAACCAAGTCAAATTTGCTTCTTACTTCGTTTTGTGGCTTTATTTATCTGGTGACATGTACCAAAGATATATCATTTTATTAAAAAATTATCTTTAAGAGTATAAAGGTAAAGGTAAAGGTTCCCCCGCACATGCGTGCTAGTTGTTTCCAACTCTAGGGGCCGGTGCTCATCTCCGTTTCAAAGCCAAAGAGCCAGCGCTTGTTGGAGGACGTCTCCGTGGCCGGCATGTAAAGGTAAAGGTAAAGGTTCCCCCGCACATGCATGCTAGTCGTTTCTGACTCTAGGGGCCGGTGCTCATCTCTGTTTCAAAGCCAAAGAGCCAGCGCTTGTCCGAGGACGTCTCCGTGGTCATGTGGCCAGCATGACTAGACGCCAAAGGCGCACGGAACGCTGTTACCTTCCCACCGTAGGGGTCCCTATTTTTCTACTTGCATTTTTACGTGCTTTCGAACTGCTAGGTTGGCAGAAGCTGGGACGAGTAACAGGCGCTCGCTCTGCTACGCGGCACTCAGGAAAGGCACATGGAACACTGTTACCTTCCCACCGTAGTGGTCCCTATTTTTCTATTTGCATTTTTACGTGCTTTCGAACTGCTAGGTTGGCAGAAGCTGGGACAAGTAACAGGCGCTCACTCTGTTACGTGGCACTCGGGATTTGACCAGCCATCCTTTCAACCACATATTCTCTCACTTCATCCATTTATTTATTGTAAACAGTTTTTAGTCCATTTTATCACTCTTTTTTTTCTTTTGAATTTCAGTAGACATTTATACATTTTATCAATAACATCTTCATCATTTGTACTCAGTTTTATTTAAAACTCACTCTTGTAATGCTCAAAACCAAAAATTCTTTTATCTTTAAATCTTTTCTAGTAATTATACATAAGAAAGCCATTAACAAGTGTATTATCGCCAGATCTTCTCGATTTTGTGCATTGTTCTTGCAAAATTCTGTCACAATAAGTCATTTGTGTTTATTTATTATTTCTTTTCATTACAATGCTTCTTAGGCAGACTGCCATTATAGTGTTTTTAGGCACAAGCTGGGTTTATATCCATATTCTTAATATGGTATGTCTAACAAAATTCTTTTTTAAAATCTACACTAACCTTTGTTTTATCATACCATATATATATATCTATGCCATCCAAATCTCAATTCATATCCTTCTAATTCCAAATACCTATTGTTTCTCAGCAACATCCACTATTTCATCCAAACTAAACAGCAAACTAATTTCAAATCAGGTAACCCCAATCCTCTTCATCAATTTTACATCTTTTTAGTTTCCATAAATGCTTTAAAAAGTCATATGTGTGTGTGTGTGTGTGTGTGTGTGTGTATTTCATTCATTTAATCCATTTAATTTTTATTCATTCATTTAATCCTTTTTATTGCCACCTGCTGATCCATAACTGAGCCACTTATGGAGGGCTAACACAATAAAAAAAATTACCAAGCATTTGCTGGGAGGAGCAAATCAAACGTTTTACACCATTTCTTGTGCAGTGGGCCCACTTATAAGTCAAAGCCTGCTGGAACAATCAAATCTTAAGCTCCTTCCTGAGGCCACCTAGGTCAGAACTGTATGAATCTCAGCAGAAATAATATTCTACAACAGACAAGGCTGCTGTACTACTGAAACCTGGTAGTGGGTGCTTTTGGCCAGCTGAGCCAGGAGAGAATGGTGACTATTCAAGAACATGTTCCTACTTTAGTACCCAAACCTAAGGATCACTTATCTCCAAACCTATTTAACCTATTTACCCTCAATGTATGGAATTTTTAATTAACTTCAGGAAGGAAGATCTTAGCTACCCATTACACTCACTACAGGAGAACAGCCTACTATATTAGAAGTCCCCCACCCCACCCCGGAAAAGGTTAGGATTTCTGCTCTTCCTGTTCTTATCTCTTGCAGGAAATTAACTCATACATGGTGAAAGAGATACCTAAAGAAAGGAAGTCTCTAGTTTTTCACTGTCCTGTGACTCAAAGTGGACTGCTCTGACTGGCAACGCTATTAGACTGAATACAAAGTGGATGCTAACCTTGTGAAGAATCCAACAGACAACTCTGTCATTTCTGGAAGCAAACTTGATTTTAGTGTTGAAGAAGCTGAGCCTACCTAACTTCAGACTTCCAAGAATAGCCTCAACACATACAGTTGTCATATTAAAAATGCAGTCTCACTTGGATCCTCTTATTCTAACCATACAAAGGCCAACTCAATCCTACTTCAAGAATACACCTATAAATGAATCCATAAATGTGACAACAAAACATCTGTTGTTGTTAGCTGCGAAGTCGAGTCCGACCCACCACAACCCTATGGACAACGTTCCTCCAGGCCTTCCTGTCCTCTACCATCTTCTGGAGTCCATTTAAACTCATGCCTACTGCTTCAGTGACTCCATCCAGCCACCTCATTCTCTGTCGTCCCCTTCTTCTCTTGCCCTCAATCTTTCCCAGCATTAGGCTCTTCTCCAGTGAGTCCTTCCTTCTCTTTAGGTGGCCAAAGTATTTGAAAACATCTGTTACATCTGTGGAACTCAAAATGGGAGAATGGGCAATAATAAGCAAAGGACATGCAGTATGAATATATGTTGGCAGGTCCTTGAGTTAAACCCTATCTTTACATAGGCATGAATGGTTTGGGACTGGCGGTAACTAGTCCAATAGGAGACCTGGAGGTTTCTGTATCTCTTTACTGCCACCTAGTGTCATCTAATTGAATGCAGAATTCCAGAGAATAGCTAGAAGAGATAAGATTCATTTACTTTCTTAAAAGAACAGTGCAAAGAAATAGAAGAAAACAATAGAATAGGGAGGACCAGAGATCTCTTCAAGAAAATTGGAGATATGAAAGGAATGTTTCATGCAAAGATGGCCATGATAAAGGACCAAAATGGCAGGGACCTAACAGAGGCAGAAGAGATTAAGAAGAGGTGGCAAAACTTCACAGAAGAACTATACAAGAGCAAGCTTAACATCCCAGATAACCACGATGGGGTGGTCACTGACCCCGAGCCAGACATCCTAGAATGTGAAGTGAAATGGGCCTTAGGAAATCTGAGCAACAACTAAGCTATTGGAGGTGACAGTATTCCAGCTGAGCTATTAAAAATCTTAAAAGACAATGCAGTAAAAGTGCTACACTCAATTTGCCAGCAAATTTGGAAAACTCAACGGTGGCCACAAGATTGGAAAAGGTCAGTTTACATTCCAATTCTAAAGAAAGGCAATGCCAAAGAATGTTCAAACTATCACACCATTGCACTCATTTCACATGCTAGTAAAGTTATGCTTAAAATCCTACAAACTAGACTCCAGCAGTATGTGGATCGAGAACTACCAGAAGTACAGGCAGGATTTCAAAGAGGCAGAGGAACTAGAGATCAAATTGCCAACATACGCTGGATCATGGAGAAAGCTAGGGAGTTCCAGAAAAACATCTACTTCTGCTTCATTGACTATGCTAAAGCCTCTGATTGTGTGAATCACAACAAATCACAACAGATAATGCCAGGCAAATCTTATTGCATTCTTTGACCAAGTGACAAAATTAGTGGATCAGAGGAATGCTGTGGATATAATTTACTTGGACTTCAGTAAGGCATTTGATAAAGTAGATCACAATCTTCTACTTGATAAGATGGAAAAATGTGGGTTAGTCAGCATCACCACCAGATGGATTTGTAGCTGGCTGACCAGCCATACTCAGTGTGTGGTCCTCAATGGAACCGCATCTACATGGAGGGAAGTGTGTAGTGGGGTGCCCCAGGGCTCTGTTCTGGGCCCAGTGCTCTTCAACATCTTCATCAACGATTTGGATGAGGGGATAAATGGGGAACTCATCAAATTTGCAGACAACACCAAGCTGGCAGGAATATCCAACACTCCAGAAGACAGGCTTAAGATACAGGAGGATCTGGACAGACTTGAACACTGGGCGCTAACTAACAAAATGAAATTCAATGGTGAAAAAAGTAAGGTTCTACATTTAGGCAAGAAAAACCAAATGCACAGGTATAGTATAGGTGGTACCTTGCTCAATAGTAGTAACTGTGAGAGGGATCTTGGAGTCCTAATGGATAATCACTTAAATATCACCCAGCAGTGTGCTGCAGCTGCCAAAAAAAGCCAAAACAGTGCTAGGCTGCATTAACAGAGGAATAGAATCAAGATCACGTGAAGGTTCGCATCCCACCAGGCTCAAGGTTGACTCAGCCTTTCATCCTTCCAAGGTAGGTAAAATGAGGACCCAGATTGTTGGGGGCAATTAAGCTGACTTTGTAATAATGCTGCTTGGGGGTATGTGTGAAAGCCCTAATAAGCAGGCATATACATAGAATGAAGGCTACTGCTAAGCTTGTAAGCCGCCCTGAGTCTTCAGAGAAGGGCAGGATATAAATGGAATTAAAATTAAAAAAAGTATTAATACTACTTTAGAATGCCCTGGTAAGGCCACACTTGAAATACTGCATCCAGTTTTGGTCACCATGATGTAAAAAAGATGTTGAGACTCTAGAAAGAGTACAGAGAACAGCAACAAAGATGATTAGGGGATTGGAGACTAAAACATGTAAGGAACGGCTGCTGGAATTGGGTATGTCTAGTTTAATGAAGAGAAGGACGAGGGGGGGACATGATAGCAGTGTTCCAATATTTCAGGGGCTGCCACAAAGAAGAGGAAGTCAAGCTATTCTCCAAAGCGCCCGAAGGCAGGACAAGAAGCAACTGATAGAAACTAATCAAGGAGAGAAGCAACCTAGAACTAAGGAGAAACTTCATGACAGTTAGAACAATTAATCAGTGGAACAACCTGCCTCCAGAAGCTGTGAATGCTCCAACACTGGAAGTTTTTAAGAAGAGACTGGACAGCCATTTGTGGGAAATAGTATAGGGTTTCCTGCGTGAGCAGGGGGTTGGACTAGATGACCTCCAAGGTCCCATCCAACAACATTATTATTATTATTATTATTATTATTATTATTATTATTATTATTATTATTATTATTATTATGGCAAGTTCTTAAAGAGATGGGAGTACCATCAACGTTGTCCATGGGGTCACGATGGGTCAGACACGACTTCGCAACCAACAATAACAAAGTGCCATCATCTTATTTATCTCTTAAGAAACCTATATGCGGGTCAAGGATCAACAGTGAGAACTGGACATGGAACCACTGATTGGTTCAAAATTGGGAAAGGAGTCCGGCAAGGCTGTATACTGTTGCCCTGCCTATTTAACTTATATGCAGAGCACATCATGAGAAAGGCAGGGCTAGATGAATCAAAAGTTGGAATTAAGATTGCCGGGAGAAATATCAACAACCTAAGATATGCAGATGATACCGCTCTAATGGCAGAAAGTGAAGAGGAGCTAAAGAGCCTCTTCATGTGGGTGAAGAAGGAGAGTGCAAAAGTGGGCTTGAAACTCAACATTAAGAAAACCAAGATCATGGCATCTGGCCCTCTCAATTCCGGGCAAATAGATGGGGAAGAAATGGAGGTAGTGACAGATTTTATTTTCCTGGGCTCCAAGATCATTGCAGATGGGGACTGCAGCCAAGAAATTAAAAGACGCTTGCTCATGGGGAGGAAATCTAGATAGCATACTAAAAAGCAGAGACATCACCCTGCCAACAAAAGTGCGTATAGACAAGGCCATGGTTTTCCAAGTTGCAATGTAGGGCAGTGAAATTTGGACCTTAGAAAAGGCTGAGCGCCAAAGAATTGAGGCTTTGAACTATGGTGCTGGAGAAGACTCCTGTGAGTCCCTTGGACTGCAAGGCATTCAAACCGGTCAGTCCTAGAAGAGATCAACCCTGACTGCTCTTTAGAAGGCCAGATCCTGAAGTTGAAACTCAAATACTTTGGCCACCTAATGAGAAGGAAGGACTCACTGGGGAAGAGCCTAATGCTGAGAGGGCAATAGAAGAAGGGGACGACAGAGAATGAGGTGGCTGGATGGAGTCACTGAAGCAGTAGGTGTGAGTTTAAATGGACTGCAGAAGATGGTAGAGGACAGGAAGACCTGGAGGAACGTTGTCCATGGGGTTGCGATGGGTCAGACACGACTTCGCAACCAACAATAACAAAGTGTCATCTATTCTTTTGCAATCCAGATATACTAATCCTAAACTTAATAAATAATATTTGATGCAGTAACTCACAGCATAGAAAATAAAGAAAAAAATAGAGGGTGAAGGAACATTTGAAATAAATCTGTGTACAGTCCAAATGTATAGTCATCTCAGATGAAATAGGGAGAGCCAAAAAGAATTTGTGCTCCTCAGAACCCTTTGCAAAATTGTGCTCCTCAGAACCCTTTGTCACTGCATCCCCACCATTTTC
The DNA here is from genome assembly GCF_947247035.1 of Vipera ursinii. NCBI lineage: Eukaryota > Metazoa > Chordata > Lepidosauria > Squamata > Viperidae > Vipera > Vipera ursinii. Next base: position 78,850,670 of record NC_139512.1, read on the forward strand.
TCAATAATCTTTAGTAAAAAGAGAATGTTAAAGATGGGATGAGAGTTTTGTCCAAAGTGAACTTGGAAGTCATACTGGTAGTAATGACTGATGTCTGCTACTGAATAACTTAAGACCATTTAAGACTATGAGTGTTACTTTACTCTGTGATAATGAATCCACAAATATAGGCTGTGAAAAATAACTTCCAAGAATTTTTCTTGCCTTCTCTGTCAGTTTTTCCTATTAGTCGCCTTTGTGTATGATAAACATTTTAAAATGAAGATAGCTTTTTCTAGCCTAAATGTATATGGAGATAAGAAAGACAACAAGTAACATAAATTCAGAAAATTGTGGGCATATTTCAGTGCATTTGAATTTCAAAATTTCACATAGTATTCAGCAATCCCCTTCTTTTCCACTGATTCAGTGGCTCACTTCATGCAAATTCACTATGTGAGGTTTAGGAAAATATAATCCTTGCCTGATGCATAATCCTGACATAATGAGACCTTTATCTGGATCCATAGGTGTCTGGATTCAGACTTGGGCATGTCATGAAAACCACATTGGCTACTCTCAAGGGTGATCTATGGTAAATTTTAGGTAGAAGTGATATGACCATTCTTATCCTCTTAGATCTTTCAGCAACCTTTAATGCTGTCAACCATCATATCCTTCTGGACAGTCTGCAAAGGGAAAGAGGCAAAGGGGGTTGGAGACGAAGTTTGATTGTGATTTCAGTCCTGCCTGAGTGGGTGGGTTGAGAAGGTGATGGTTGGGACAGAGAGCTCAAACTAATAGGTACATGTTATGATGCTCTTCTGGGTTCAGACCTTTTCTCTATCCTGTTCTACCTGAAATCTCTGGGGGAAAATCATCTTCTGGGTTGGGGTAAAATATCATCAAAAAGTAGATAATACTCAGTTATGTATCTCCGCTCCTTAGTATTTTTGAATTTGGCTTGGTATACGCGTTGGCTCAGTGGATTAGGATGCTGAGCTTGTCGATCAGAAGGTCAGCAGTTTGGCGGGTTGAATCCCGAGTGCTGCGTAACAGAGTGAGTGCCTGTTATTCATCCCAGCTTCTGCCAACCTAGCAGTTTGAAAACACGTAAAAATGCAAGTAGAAAAATAGGGACCACTAAAGTGGAAAGGTAACAGCATTCCATCTAGTCATGCCGGCCACATGACCATGGAGATGTCCTCGGACAAGCGCTGGCTCTTTGGCTTTGAAACGGAAATGAGCACCGGCCCCTAGAGTTGGAAACGACTAGCACGCATGTGCGGGGGAACCTTTACCTTTATCTTTTAAGATGCTAATAGTATTTCAGTTAAAACTGTGGTTGAGTCATCATATCACATACAATGCAAGGACTGTAAGAGCCACAATGCAGACAGCCAAGCAGAAGAATAGTAGAGCACTTCATGAATATCAGAAGACATGATGAAATCTCACAACATGTGGAGAGACTCAACCACAATTTCAATATCTACTGTAATGTCTTATTCACTCATGTTTGATAAGTCTGCTTGCTACCTGCATGAGATCATTCCTCTGTCATTCCATTTTCCCCAATCTAGTTTTACAATAGCTATTTCAATTACTGGGATCTCTTTGTATTGAATGTGTTCTAATTTAGCATTATTTTTACTTGTCCCACTAGAAGTGGCTGTAATCCCCCCTATTATTTGATCTCAAGCCCAAAAGATGTGATGATTTTGTTATTCCCTTCGGGGCTATTTGTGTATGTAACTGAGGAAGAGAGAGAGAAGCAACCTAGAACTAAGGAGAAACTTCCCGACAGTTAACAATTAACCAGTGGAACAACCTGCCTCCAGAAGTGGTGAATGCTCCAACACTGGAAGTTTTTAAGAAGAGACTGGAAAGCCATTTGCCTGAAATGGTACAGGATTTCCTGCCTGAGCAGGGGGTTGGACGATGAACTCCAAGGTCCCTTCCAACATCATCATCATCATCATCACCATCATCATCATCATTATTATTATTACAATTACTATTATTAAAAAGATAGAGAATGAGAGATAAACCTGAAATGATAGTAGAATGAATGGAGAGAGAGGGAACAAAATTTGAATTAACCAACTAAACCATTAAGAAGAATGTCAAATTCACTCTTTTTCACCTATGCAGATTCACATAAAACTTCCATTCTTTAAAAAATACATGAAATAACAGTATAGCTTCCCTTTTGTCTCCTAGATCAGCATGATAAGGATATTATGGTATGTGCTCACACTATAAATACCCATGCAAAAAGGAACTTTTCAACATCAGATTACTTCTTCTGCAGCTATGAACTAAACCTTACAGTATGCCCCTGTGAAACGTTCATTTGCTAGGGTCGTGTGAGTAGGTGGCATACAAGTATTTGTACTAATAGATGGTCTATAATAAACATTTCTAAGAAGTAAATACTTGTGATTCCAGACCAAGCAATTGTATTTGGGGGGAAAAATGTCAGCATAATGGCATTTCAGAGATGAAATAGACTCCAGTGTAGATCATACTGGTAATTATTTGACAAGGGTTGAATCAATGGGAAGTAAAATAAGACCAAATAAACTGTTTTGCCAAATGAAACCAATATGCATATAGTTCAATTTTCAATTTCTAATTTTGGCTAGATGCTACTTAAAATTCATAAGCAAAACATTAAAATAAGGACTGTTTCTTATTCTTGGCATCTGCTTCTCAAAGGTCTGCTGCAGCTGAGCATGGAAGTTCAACATAGACCAATTTTCCCTGAATGCGTTGTTGTTGTTGTTAGCTGCGAAGTCGTGTCCGACTCATCGCGACCCTATGGACAACATTCCTCCAGGCCTTCCTGTCTTCTACCATCTTCTGGAGTCCATTTAAGCTCACGCCTACTGCTTCAATGGCTATAATTTTAATAATTGAACTATAAGTGGTATTTTGTGCAAGATGTAGTTCATTTGAGTTGTTCGGGCCTATTATTATTGTGGTTTGTTGCAAGTCAGCCAGAGGTTCAGACTGGATTTGGCATTTTTATCCACCTATTGCAGACATGTCAAACACAAGGCCTGGGGGCCAGATCCAACCCGCAAAGTGGTTTCATGTGGCCCGCGAAGCCATCCTGGAAACAGTGAGGGAACGGCCCCCGCTGCCTTGACCCCAGCCCAGGCCAGCCGGGAGCCAATGTACAATTTCATGGTGGCCATCTATGCTGAAACGCATTCAGTCTTAGCTCCACAAGGCCGTCTGGAAGCAGCGAGGGACCGGCCCCTGCTGCATCGGCACCGCCCCCTGGGTGCACACTGGGGAGGTATCACCCTTTGTGAGGAATGAAGAAATGCACCATCGCCTGGAAGTGGCCAGCACATGGCCCTGGCTACTTCAGGCAGGCTAGGGGCTGGGCAGCGTTGCGCAGGTAACATTGACTCATGCTGCTCATGGCATCCCCTCCCCCAGAGTCCACCAAGCCAGATATGTGAAGTAGGTGAGGGCCATGTGCTGGCCACTTCCAGGCGATGGTGCATTTCTTCATTCTTCACAAAGGATGACACTTCCCCAGCTGCGTTTCTTGCTTGTTTTTCTCCCTCCCTCATCTCAAATATTTTCCCACCACTCTTAGGAAGGAAGGAATGAAGGAACGAAGGAAGGAGGGATGGTCTGAGGGAAGTACTGCCTTAGTCCTGCCCTGCTGCTCTTTCACCATCCCCTTGCCCCCTGCTCTTGGCCTATCCTGGGGGGGTCTCCCATCCTATTGCTAAGGAAGCTTTGGATACAAAGCCAGATCTCCTCACATGGAGAGGCAGTGGGCCTCCCTCTGACTTTGACATCATACCCATCATGAGCAACCTGGCTAAGGAGAGCAAGCACAGCAACAGCAGCCTTGAGGAGGAGGTAAGTGCAGCTGGGCACCCCCTTGAGGAAGTGGGGCTGGGCTTAGTGCCGTGGGTGCTTGAGGGCCGGGCTAGGTGTTTGACCTCCACGCCACTGTCCAGCCCTCCCCCCGCATGGCCTGAAAGGAACACTGAGGCTCTTCCAGTGGACCATGCCTTGGCACTTACCCTGGTCCCACCCCCTTCTGCCAGAGACCCTCAGGTCTGTCCCACTCCTGCCCAGGCCCCCATAGGCACCCTTGACATGAACAATGTAGAGCTGGCCATGCCCATCCAGTAGGCCACACCCACCCTGGCCACACCCACCCGGCCCCTTGAGGGCAACCGCAATGCTGATGCGGCCCTCAATGAAATTGAGTTTGACACTCCTGACCTATTGAGTCCTTCCCAATGACCTGGGATAGGTAGATATGGATGTTTGGTGGTGTTAAAAGTATCATTGCAGGATGTAATGAAAATTTCCCAGGCTCCTTTCTCTATCTGGATTTAGACATTACAACTAATATTTTACTTGCTACCAATGGAAGGTTATCTTGTCTCAAAGCAAAGCACTATCCTCCAGCGTTACTATACATCATCAAAATATTATTGACTTGGGTAATTCCTCTTGAGTCAATGCCCAAAACCCTTTGGGAAGAGCCAGTTTTTTATCAGCTTCCAGAAGGCCATGAGAATATTTGTGGGCTATCTTTGTTGGGGGGAGGGGGAGCTGTTTCATAGAAGGGGAGATCCCAAAGAGAATGTTTGCCACCAGGTTCCAGTATTTTGTCTGTAACCATGCCTATGTGTGCAGCAAAAGGTCAAGGAGTGATGACTAATACAGAGTATCTTGTGTGAAAGTGTTAGAGGGGAGAGCAGATAATCAGAAGATATGTTGATGCTTTGTGACTAGTTATTCTGCCTACTGTTTTGAAAGCTTTCTAGAAGCTATTTGGGCAAGAGCATCTGTGTTTCTCAAGGTCCTGGTCCAAGGACTCCTGGGAGTTCCCAAGAAACTCTCAGGGGTCAGTAAAATCAAAATTGTTTGCCAACCTATGTTAGAAAATAATATAATATCAAAATCCATCCAAATCATTGTGAGAAGTGGTAGTGGTAGTGGCAATTAATTCCTTTATTTTAAATTTTAATATGGTAAATAGTGATAAATATAATCCTTATAAACAAAGATTCCTTTGGGATCCTCCATAAATTTTAAAAGTAGGAAGAGGTCCTAAAACAAAAAAACGATAAGACAGACATTCTGAAAGGATGATGTTCAAACTCTTTTAAAATACATTTTTGGAAGAGCCCACAACCATTGATTAACTCAATTCTTTTCAAGTTTCACTCTTTAGTCCTGATCCTGTCCTCTGAAGAAGGCGAGAACTAGTCTGAGATCTCTTTTGAACAGGATTACTTCAGAATTATGAAAATGTTTAATGTTTTTCTTTCCTGCCTAAAGTCATGAAGCTTTTTCAACTATGCATGGTACTATATAGCAGTATTTCTCAATTCAGGCAATATTAGATGCATTCAATTCCCAAAGTTCCCACACCTGCCCACACATCTAAAACAAACACTGCTATAGTATCACTAACCAGCACTGTTAGCTTTATCTACTTTTTCCATGTCTTTATGGATAGCTGAGTTCCAGATCTTTTATTTATTTATTTATTTATTTATTTATTTATTTATTTATTTATTTATTTATTTATTTAATTTATATACCGCCCTTCTCTCAAGAGACTCAGGGCGGTTAACAGGGCAATACGTAAAAGACAGATACAAAAGTTAAAATTATTAAAACATGATTAAACAATGCCCATAGTACAAATTTAAAATTAAAGTCATAATAACAAACCCACCCCATCCCATCAGGCCAGGCCCGCTTCCTTAAAGAGATGGGTTTTAAGGTCGCGCCGGAAGGAGCGGAGGTCGGGCGCCATCCGGAGCTCTACCGGAAGATGGTTCCATAAGTCCGGTGCACCCACAGAGAACGCTCTCCCCCTGGGGGCCACCAGTCGGCATTCTTTGACCGGCGGCACCCTGAGGAGGCCCTCTCTGTGGGAGCGTACTGGGCGGAGGGAAGTTGACGCCGGCTGCAGGTGCTCCCCAAGGTATTCTGGACCCATGCCATGGAGGGCTTTTCCATCCTGTCACCATTTTTACATCTCAAATTCAGTAACAAATCCAAACCAATCTGTCCTTGTCCTTAATGCAGCTAACCTTGTAACACCAAGAAGCCACATGAACCAACAAAGCTCTTTCTAGGGGACCAATGGAAGACCAGAAAAATAGCTACCAAAGGGCATCCACATAGATTGTATTCAGCTTTTTGGTGACTGGTAAAAGCTGCTACACTCACTAAACTGATGGAATAGTATCATAGCAGCATCCCTGAATTCACAATTTTAATAATAATAAATGGTGAAACAGTAGTAACTCCGAAGTGTGCCGCTGCAATTGAGCTTCTGTAGAATGGCACAGCACAGGGTTTTCTACTGTTGTAAAGTGGTTATCCACAAACTCCAGGCAGCTCCTTTGACTCTGAATGTGCTACAGCTAAGCCAAAATAAATTAACTCAGTTGCCCAACAATCAATATTGTGAAAGCGCAAAAGAAGCAACCCAAAAACTAGGTATAAAGATGCTCCTAAGTCTTCTGAAAAAAAGAAGAAATTATATATGTTGATTTTCTAAATTTAAAAATATCAAATCTTTCTGCTAGGGAAGGGGCTCCAATTGTTTAGCAATCCCCTTTGCTGGTTTACTCTATAGCTTTGTAAGATCTGAAATTTCCCTTTCAAACCAAAATAAAAAAGAACTGTACTTAGCAGTTTATAATCGGTACAAAAGTTTTATACTGGCATTTTGAATCTGCAACAATGATATTGCAATGGATATTACCTATAATCTACTAGCCCAGGAAACTGAATTTCTACCTGTGCTTAAGTGTCATGCTGTAGAAGGTCTTCATTGTAAAACAGAAAACAATAGCTAAGTGTTATAGACAGGCATGTACTGCATTTGCCATTGTTATTCCATGCAAGGGCAGAAACAGAATTAGGGGATTATTGTTTTTTGGGCCCTTTTTATGCCAATTTATTTTAGGAGATTTTTACTTCAAATCTACAGACTATTTATGACCATTTATTTCCTGATAAGTGCATCGCTTACTGTAAACCAATTGAACCTGTTTACCAAACCATTTTAAAAGGTTGGTGTCCCAACCAGAACTGAAATGCAAAGTTAAAAATATTATCCGATTCAGTTAAAACATGCAGCTATATTTTTAATGGCTTGGCTGATGAACGATAAATTCAGCTGGTTGGGTTAAGTTACTCTTTAAATGTGCTCTGAAGAATGATGTAGTCATCAGGGCTATGAAATTCAACAGCAGCTTCAGCTACTACATTGGGCCTCATCTACTTGGAGGACAAAATGGCAGCAAGAAAAAAGTTGAATGCTTCTTGGAAAAAGGAATCGATATAAAGTTAAGACATAACCACTCCTGATACTGATGCATTTTACATTATTGTATCAAGTATATATCAGCCTTTATTAATTGTAGTGCAAAGCAAGTTACTTAATAGTTACCAAGTTTTTTGTCTTTATGCTTAATTCTGATTCCAAATGTACTTGCAAAAGGCTTGAACACTGAAAAAAACTATATATAATATATCGTAACATATGTCACTGGGATTGCATATTTTTTGAGGAAGTGATAATTAAAATATTTGCAGATCTGGGAATAGAAAACTACAAGTTTCATGGAACATTATCATGAATCAAATGGATGTCTTCAAACAATGTGAAATGTTTTATTTAGCACTGCAAAAATTAAACTTTTAAAAAGCAATATGTATTAAGAGCAATGGCACAAAACACAACTAGCCACATAATTTGTACCTCTACCAAGCAGAACCCATGTACATAGACCCATTGATTGTTCAGTCACTAATGCTGCAGTCTTATCACATTTATCCAGAAGTGAACACTAATACTAACACAGTAGAACTTACTTATAAGAAAACATATTATCCATGCCCTATTAAAGTACAAAACAAGTGATCTAAGCCAACATCTCTCTAATGATGACACAAAGCAAGGTATTTACTTTATCCAGAGCACTGCTGCACTGTTGGTTTATTCAGTATAGTAGTTACTACAGCTATTATAGAAATTAAACATGACTAAACAAAAATATTCTTATTTTTACGTCTCTGATGTTACTGTTTACATGAATTTAAATTAGGCTTAATGCTCAGGAAAGAGAAAGTAGGGAGTTCTTTTTCAAGCATTATTATCTTGCTCTATATTCCAACTTATTTATGCAGAAAACTAAGATGTGGGGAAGGACATACCAAAATTTCAACCAAACAGCAAGGAAAATATCAGAAATCAAAATATTTAAATTCTTTATGACAATTGATCACAATGCAGCCCATTCTGTCTCTACAGAGGAATACAAAAGCTTTCTTAAAACTTAAAAATAAAAATGCTAGAATTTAAGATTCATACAGTAACAGTGAAGTTAAAAATCAATGTATTATGCATATAATGGACTGTAACTTGTTGCAAGGATTAAAGATTCACATCTGTTAGGCTATATGTAGCAACCTCTGGTTTGCAAAGGATTATTGCAGTTCAGCTATATTAATTTTCCTGAATACTGAAACTTAAAATCTATTCTTAAAGTAAGTAAAACCCATCCTTAACATTAGTTTGATCATTAGTGCTAACCCTCCTCCCAACAAAATGGAGGATATCAACCTAGTCATGATTTAAAAATATCTTTTCATTGATAGTAACAGTTTCATAAATATATTATCTCACTTGCATTAGATTCTGTTCACTGGCTGAATGTTGCAGACAAATACTGTATTCTTTGAAATATAAGCTTTAAAATATTTATTAATTAAAGTTATAAGCTACACCAATAGTTATGGGATAAAACCACTAAAACAAACAATTAAAATACAGAATATATAATCCAAAAGAATATCTAGAGAAAAACAACCATCAATGAAACAACTGAATATCTCACAAGGATTCTATGAATCTGCATGTGGATTTTTTTAGCTCTGTCTTATATACAGTAGTATATAGGAGTTGGGAAATCCACCCCAAACCATCTTTTTACACAAGCAATATCAACATTATTAAAGATTTTTTTGTACCGTGTTAATGTTTTTACTTTGACAATTAACACTAAAAACTCATAAGACTCAAGTATGGTAAAACTCAGGCCTATCATTGAATGTTATTTAGCAAAGATGTCACATAAAAGAAGGTGCAATATAATATACAAATAAGGGGAAAAATAAAAAAGAGATCCAGCAACTCACAGATTTTTGCTTTCTTCCAAGCTCTTTTTTTATGTTACATTCACATAGAATTAATGCACTTGTGGCATTTGAGTCCTGCACCTAGAGCTTCTTTTCATTTTAATGCATAAAAATGAAAACGTATTGTTGTGGAAAACAATCACCAGAGCTTCCTACACAATCAGTGCGTATATTTACTATCTGGTGAGATCTTCAGATGAACTGCACAAGGGTCAACATTCTTTTTTCATCATTTTTAAAATTATTCTTTTCAGATTTGCAATCTACATTATAATCACTTGGGTTTTGAACTGGCTAATTTATTTCAGGCCTCTCCCTCTTCCATTGAGAGGTAGCAGATATATATATATATTTGTCAGCATGCCATTCCATCTAGAACACTTTTGGGTGTTGTTGCTGTTGTTTAAGGTAGACGTTTGCTGTATAGAATCAGGACAAGTGCAAATATGGCGAACGGGAGAACAAGCAAGGGTGAAATTTAGAAAACCAGAGAAAATAAAAAGTAGAGGCATAAATAACACAAGAAGTCAACCTTCCCACAGCTTTGGGCGGCATCATATTGGATAAAACTGTGTTAGATGCATCTAAACATTTAACATATTGTTTTGTATAACTAACAGCCCTAAAGAAAGCAACTCAGGAAGAGAAGGAAGCTCAGGAGAAAGCTCTACAGTTCAGTGAAAATTATTGGTATGATGCTATTGTTTGTCCTGGTAAATAAGCCACAATGGCACCAAAAATGACAAGGCTGGCATACCAAGTTCAACTTCTTTTCTCAGGTGAGTAAATCTTGAAATGGAAACAATTTCAATATCTATCACTATCATTCCTAGGTTCCCCCAACACACACACACACACACACACACACACACACACACACACAGACCTCCCCTTCCTTGGGGCTTTTAAAAGAATGGAAGGAAGGAAAAGGTTGGGTTTTTTTTTCAGACAAGGTTAAATTTGACCCTGACTCTGCCAGGTGTTTGTTGCTCCAATTTTCCTTCTCATATCTTTGGATAGTAGGTAAAATGTTTAGGTTTTATTATTTATTTATTTATTTATTTATTATTTATTTTATTACATTTATATACCGCCCTTTCCCGGAGGACTCAGGTTTTAGTAAACAGAGATACTTAATTTTTCCATTGCTACCACTTCTATATGTCTTCTCACTATTTCTGGACTTAGCAGGCCCTACAACAACAACAACAACAACAACATTCAATAGCTTCTTATTTCAGAAATTTAGAGGCCAATCTTTCTAGACAAGAGAGCTAAATCTCAGTTATGACAAATCTGCAGGGGTGAAAGATTTGTTCATAATCATCCCATTTGGCTTTGTTTGCATACAGTTGTAAAGTAGGTAATTCTATTGACTAAAATGTGGCAGAAAAAAATGCAGATGAAAGAATAATTCTATTAAGCCTAGTATCTTCAGATTGCATTTTTAGTTGCCTGGGATCTTTTTCATTAATCAGAAATTGTTATATTAATTAGAAATAGAAAAGTTAGAGACCCCTAATACTAAATATTGAGGAATGGCAAATTTTAACAGATTATGTAAAGATCAGGGAAATGTTTTTGCCCAGTGAGAAATTGGAAAGCAAACAGATTTGCCTTCACAGTAGCTACAATGAAAAAAAAATTTTTTGTGCCGACTATTATTTCTTTTGGTATTTTACAGCAGATTGTTTGCTTACAAATTACAATTATTTTATTTCAATTAAATAAAATAATTGCACCATTTTTCCTTTTTAAACTTTTTTTCAAAATGTGTTTTTTTAAAAGATCTAGAGCAGATCGTGACACATCACATGACTTGCAATGTCATGTGATGTGTCACGATGTATTGTGACTTTTTTTCCATTGCCGGCAATGGAGTGGGCCAGCAATTTGACACCCCTGATCTATAGCAATAACCAATTAAAGAAACAGAAAGATCCCAAACCAAGTTTTAATTTAATGTATATTCTTAGTCTGCATTTCCACCCTCCTTTGTCTACTAAAACAATGGATAGACTTATAGCAGCAGACAATTAATTTATTTTATGCAGTTTTGTAATACTATATTATAAATTATGTAGCAAATAATGAATACCAAAAGGGAAGACATGGCTAATAATCGTGACTAAAAATGTGGTTTTCAGACACACTAAGACAGAGTTCCCCAATCTTTTGGGCACTAGGGACCGGTAGATGGAGATAGGTTTTTCCACAGCCTGGATAGGGGGCGTGGTTTTGTGTGCTGCCTGCATCCTGCAGATGGGGCTTTGTTTGTTTATGTGGACCGGTTGCTAGCATGCCACGGTCCACAGAGTGGGGGTTGGTGACCCCTGCACTAAGAAACAAGTACTTTCTTTTTCTCATTTGGAATAGTTATTCTAAATATATTGCTGCTTGTATTTTACTGTTACTATATTGCAAGACATCTTCATTACTGTTTACTTGATGAATTAATATAATCATAAAGAGAAAAAAGGAAATGTTGATGGCCTTTAAAAATTACCAAAATCTATATTAGGACAATAGCTGTAATGAAAATTCTTCATTTTCAAAGATGTATTGTACGGGTTGGTGTATGGTGTGGGTGTGCTTACACATGTATACATACACAACCACATTAATTTCATTTTTTTAAAAAAGTATAGATATTATCAAATAATGCAATGCAATGGGCCAAAATGGCGGTTCAGATTTTTTTGGCTGAGCCCGTAACTGTGTCCTATGTGGTAAAAAAACTTACCTGAAAAAACAAACTGTTCTTTTTCACAAGGGCTGAGGGTAAATAATACAAGATTGCAAATAAAACTGTTGCTATACCTATATTGCCAGATTTAATAAAATATAATAAATGTTTTAACTGCATGAAATTGTTTAATCTATAAAATAAGTTTTTATTTATTCCCAGCTGCTTAATAGCCTCTGGAAAAACTTGTGCTCAAGGGTGTGAGAAAGGAAAGCATTTTACAGAATAAGGGAACAGCCACCACTAAAAAAAAATGCTATGTGCCCTTAAAGCTTTGTTCATATGAAAAAAATATACATAGGGGTTTTCTCAGGTGACTGTAGAATCTAAACAGGACTTACGGTAGGCTTTATTCCCATGACATTGATACCATCCTACCCATGGTGATTGATATCATCAACCCCAACTAGACTGAGAAGGTGTAAGTGATTCTTACCTCCACTGATATTACACTAATGTTTTCCACTTTATTCTCACATTATATAAGGCAGGGATCTTCAAACCTGGCCCTTTTATGACTTGTGGACTTCAACTCCCACAATTCCTCAGCCAGCGTGCCTGGCTGAGGAATTTTGGGAGTTGAAGTTCACAAGTCATAAAAGGGCCAAGTTTGAAGACCCCTGATCTAAGTCTAAGTATATAAAATCTGTTAGCTTTGACATCTTTACCTTCAATGATAATAAAAGCAGGGTAGGGATTAACAACGGGGACAACACATTTATTCTAGAAGAATTTCGGGCCAATTCCACTCCATAATAAGGAAAATATTCATAATACATATATAGTATACATATTAATGCTGGTTTGCTCTTTGCAGGTGATAAGCAGTTATGAGAATGAGGAAGTTCTTTGTTATATAAGTAAATAAGGATTTTTTTTGTCCCACTAGAATATTATTAAATGGCTTGTGCATTGAAGGCAAGGGAGAGAAAGAACACCTCCCCCCAAGATTAGGATCTAAAGAACCACACAAGTTGTCCATTACTTCTGAGGCTCTCATGAGTCCCCTTGCAAATGTTGCAAACCAAATTTGAAAGATCTTCAAAGAACATTGCAAGGTGATACGAGGCCTGCTCTTCAAAGGAAGGAATAATTAAAACAAAAACAAAAATAAAGTAACCATGCTTAAAATACCTATACACATTCCTTATCACAGGCTACACTTTTAAGGCTTCTTTTCTGAATTATTCTGAATTCAAACCAACAGGGTCTAGTAATTCTGAACAAACATGATTGTCCAGCTATAACATGCCTGATTCAGAATGGATATGATTTATGATTTAGTTCTGCAAATGATTATATTATAATTATTGATTTCGTATGCTATAATTACTAATTATAGATAATAATTTCCAGAAGGCTACTAGTTTGTGCTGAGGAAAAACAAAAAGAATCCTGCGACTCTTTAAAGACCAATAAAGAGCAATTATTTTATATACATTTTGTGGATTAGAATTTGCTTTGTCTACTACTTCTGACAAAGCTTTTGCTTCCCAAAACTGATCTAGATTTGAAAATCCACAATACCCTATGTTTGTAGCATTATACTGTACATATAATATGTAATTTAATATTAAGAGCAGTTCTATACCAGACTAAAATATATATGTTAACTTATATAAGACTGCAGTAATTTGTAATTGTTACCTAGAATAAATCACATTGAAAAATTGAGCTGTGCCTACAAGTAAGCATACACAATCTTGCTTTCTTAGTCAGTCTTGAAGTAGTAATTTCTGATTAAGTTATTTTCTTTCGGTAATCTGTGGGATAGTCAGCAAATATAGCAGGCCATTTCTCATTGCTTGAGATGTGACAAAAAGTAAGCAGAAATACATACTTTTCCCCTTCATGTTTTCATCCCAAACTACCAGTTTTTGTCTGGGAATGAAACTGTGGTTCAGTTTCTACATAGGGCGTCAAGTAGTGAAGGATGCATTATGTGTTTTCCAACCATCAGCTGAGGCTGGCTATGCATAGTGAAATCAAGTCAAAAACATTTTAAAAGATATCTCCCCAAGTATTGATGGATTTTGAACATGTTTACTTTAACCCTGTTTTTGTATTTGCACTCCCCCCCCAAAAAATATAAATCAATAAAAGGAAATATTTCATATGTCAAATTCTGCAATGTACTTCTATATTTCAGCTCATGTTTCCACGGCTTGAACCTTAGCTAATATTTTGTTCTTTTCCATCTTTCCTGATTAAAAAAAATCTGCAACATCTTTTAGCCCACTTTTGACACCTTTATTATTGGCTTAATCTTGCCCTACTGGGGATTCTGTGATTTTTTTTCTTAATATGGCCACCCAATTACTGTTATGCATTAATAAACTGATTAACCATAAAGTACTATATATGTCTTCTTTTCTAATCATCTAGTATGTGCCTGCATGTAACTAAATAAATAAATATTTAAAAGGAATAACCTTGTAAAATCATGTTAAAGATATATTATACCTGAATTAATGTGAATTCTTTTTTTTTCTTCTGCTCCAACTGTACTAGATCTGTGATTGTAAAAGTGGCCTATAATATATTTTGCACAGAGCATGCAGAACTATTTCTTAGAAATTTATGTAAGTATGTAAGTATAAATGTAATGTATGTATCTACGAGTGTTTGTGTATGTACAAATCTACAGTAGGTCTGAACCTCATTTCACAGTGATTATACTACTGAAGATTGTAACAATCCCAGTGAGATTATTATATAAGAGACTCTTATCCTGGTTTATTTCTTTGATGAATTATGGCCTGTTTCAGTAAAAAATACATGTTTATATTTCTAAACACACCTTGAAGATTGGAAGAATCACTTATCCCACTTTTTCTTAGTCTCCAAATCCAAAGATGGCACCTAGGCATAGTAGCAATCCAATTTCTTCTTTCCAAGTAAACATTATCACAATTAAAACTGGGCATCTGTCTCTTGGGAGATGTGAACATGACTGCAATCAGCAAAGCATATGATATTTACAAGTCTGGTTCCTGAATTTATGTATTCACTGTCTCTTTTTCTAAAACAGCACTTATGCACTCAGAGAGAAAGTTTATATATAAACATTTATCAAATATCATTGAAACCTCTAGATAGGAAACTATTAATACACATCAAGGATGCCTGCCAGAATGGGAAAATTTTCTACCTGAAATGCCTGTAATTAATGATGATGTCATTCATATATGATGCCCCCTACTTGTATCACACAAACTTCTGCCCAGATCTTTTATTTTTCACCGTTGTTTGCAAAGGAGATAAATAAATAAATTTAGACACCTGCTTAATCTAGTCTCCTATATCAAAGAGCCATCACCATATCTGCTGTCTGTCACTAAATTGGATTATAAGAATTTTTTTATGAATTATATACAGTTCAATGAAGTTGAAATAGACATTGTATTAATTAAATAAACAATTGCATTGTTTGAGACTATTTGGAATTGAATGTGTAAGTTCTATTTGTGCTTGTAACTAGAAATATAACGTAAAAAGTGTTTCTTTAAGGCAAAGGATGCCTAGTTAATTGTACTTGGTATCTGTATTTGGTAAACAGAAAACACATTTCAGTTCTTTTCCTTGTTTTCAGCTTGTCCCCTGAATCTGGCCTTTTTGCTTTTGCTTTTGCTTTTTACTTTTTTTTCGAATTTCATTGGCCAAAATGAGAAACTTGCTATTTAGAAAGGAACAAGAAGATAGAAACAGTTCAGTATACTTCTTTTTCTTCGTATAATATTCTATATCTTCTCTACCTACCGTCTTAACTACAGAGGTTCTAAACTAAGTACTAGGTAGATGTTCCAAATTTGTTGAGTTCCAAATCAAGATATGTTATCCAGTGTCATAGAAGTTCTTTCCACCTTTTCTAATCACTAAAGCTGGTTAAGGGATTTTAATATGAAGGGAATCAGGAAAACATTTGCAATAATGGGGTAATATTTCAACGTTTTATAATTCATTCATCTGCAATTTAATTTGAAGCCATATAGCTCTGATTATACCAAAGTAATTTTTCTATACTGTACATAAATCTGCACATGCATATTTTTGCAGGTGTTATTAAGCATGTTTTCAACAATGTTAGATAGCAATCCAGTCGAGTAACATTGCCACTGATTGCCACTGATTTCAATGAAACTTAAATTCTCCCACGTAAATCCATTTCAAAGCCTGAAGTTCACCAAACTCTAGCAAATGCTTTTGGAAGGTGGACAAAGTTCTTGTGCAACACATGAAATATTCTCCCTGTATTGAAGTTAGCTGGGGAAGCTCCAGATCTTAAGAAATTAAATTTAAATCACTCCCTAGACCAGGGGTCTTCAAACTTGGCTCTTTTATGACTTGTGGACTTCAACTCCCAGAATTCCTCAGCCAGCATCCACAAGTCATAAAAGGCCAAGTTTGAAGACTGCTGCCCTAGACTGATGGAACACTAATATGACAATTAATTCATTATAATGTACACTCTTATGATAACACTGATAGGTTCCAAGTGCACTGAAAAGAGAGAGAAATTATGCTAAGACTAAACAGAGTATGGACAACTTTATCCAATAAATATATAATTCCATTAGGATATGAATATTCTTCTCTCAGGCAGATTTCAGTATTATATTATTGGCCCTACGAGCTTTCTACTGTATACACATATTATATATAAATTTATTACACAGACTGTGACTACTAACATTGCACATGTATGAATAATATTTGAGAGGAGTCATTACTGTCTATATCAGGGGTGTCAAACTCAATTTCATTGAGGGCCGCATCAGCATTGCGGTTGCCCTCAGGGGGCCGGGTGGGTGTGGCCTGGGTGGGTGTGGCCTACTGGGTGGGCGTGGCTAGAGTGCGTATGGCCTACTGGGTGGGCGTGGCCAGCTCTACATCATTCGCATCAAGGGTGCCTATGGGGGCCTGGGCAGGAGTGGGACAGATCTGAGGGTCTCTGGCAGAAGGAGGGTCTCTGGGCCAGGGCCAAGGCAGTGGGGGCCATTCCCTCACTGTTTCCAGGATGGCTTCGCGGGCCGCATGAAACCACTTCACGGGCCGGATCCGGCCCCCGGGCCTTGTGTTTGACACGTCTGGTCTATATGATTCACAGCCTATGAAAAATATAAAGAAGTAGGAGAAGAAAAAATCTGAATGGCTCTTGTTGGGTGCTAGATATTTTAGGGGTTATCAGCAATTAGTTACCAGATATTTATCTCATGAAATATTATATGTGTCAACTCTACAATGAGCCTGGCTGCAGCCATCTTCCTCTTCATTCTAGGTTGCCACACAGGGCGGAGGGAGGAGTCTTGCCCAGGTGCTTCACTAGTCGTAATAATCTTCTGTCCCATGGGAGCCAAGGTCATCCACTCTTCCCACAATCAGGGACAGGGCGTTGTATTAGAAAGCTTGTCAAATGAATGTATTGATCAAAATAATATTGTGTGCAAGGAAAGAGGATTGCTGTCACATTCATTTTCATTCCTTTGCATAACCTCCTACCACAACCCAACAAAATAAAGGAAGTGGTTTACTTAGTAACATTATAGCTGTCTCACCAGCTTAATTCTTTTTGCCCTCTCTCCTCTCTCTGAATGGCTTCCCATAATTCCAGGGGACAACAGTAATATACTACAGTCGCCATTTGTATCATAGATAAAAGCTAACTTCTATCTTTATGTCTTTATGAAACAACAGGGTTCTATGGAGAACACACAGAGACTTGTGGCACTTTTAGGAATCTGTGCAGCACACATGTCTCTTCCTACCTATATTCTAAGTTGTACTTTGAGAAGCATTTGCTAGTCTAATACAATCATCAATCTTTTGATGGTTAGGTCAGAGAAGATTTAAGAAGAAAGGACCACTCAACAGACAAAAAGCTAAGGGACTACAAAAATACAGCCCAACTAAGGTCAAGACACTTTCTTGCTATTTATTTTTAATGCCACATACACTGAGGTGAGGTTAATAAATTACATGGCAACGGGGACAATAGCAATGTTATAGAACAATGTTTTAACTATTAAGAATATTTTTAGAAAATGGTATTTGTGACAATAGAAAAATAGAAGACTTTTAGATATAATTAGATTTTTACAATGAAAGATATGATTTAGAATTAAGATAGCATTTTTTTTCTTTTTTGATATGGGAAATATGAAGACAAGAGGAGGATTGATTTGAATAAAACTTTCAACTATATAAATGTAATCAATATTGAGGAAATCATAATTGATATATTTCAAATACTGATGGGAAATCAAACTTTAACAAGACTACGAAAAACAGGATATTGATTAATGAATTGACATTATTGACTTATGAATTTATATTATTATTTGTATGATATTAGTAAAATATGATGATGTTTATATCTAACTTTGTATACGTTAACACAGGCATGTCAAACTGGTGACGTCACATGACATCGCGTAACATATCACGACTTTACCCATTGCCGGCAATGGGGTGGGCAAGGTTTCAGCACGACGCCTCTGGTCCAGAGGCCAGCAGTTTGACATGCCTGCATTAACAGTACCAAAAATTGTAATGGTATAATGAAGGGAAAATTGAAAAAATATGGAGAAGAAAGGAGGTTCAGGGGAAAAATACTGGATTGTGTAGTATTGAACAGATTTATATTGAAAAAATGTTAAATATTTGAACTCAGACAACACTAAAGACTGTAATTTTTAAAAAATTAATAAAACTTATTTTAAAGAAATAAATAGAATGGTACGTGAGGCTAAGATTAACTTCTAAGAATGTCAGCCTTTAAGCCAAATTAGACTTTTGCAAATTAAAATGACACAAAGGTATATTTGAGGTTTTAAACACTGGGGGGGGGCGTTTGTTTTCCATAGGCTAAAAATGTTTATCTGTTCATGGCTCTGGTTTTCGGTGTTGCAAACTATTATCTAAGTTATGGTCCTTTGTTTCTCCTTTGTTTCATCATGAAAAAGCATTCCAGGTAAGGAGACTGTTTTAAAAGGCAATGCTGTTGTAAATAGAGAAGCTCATTTAAGGCTTTATGGAGAGAATGAATACCCTATAATGGTTAGTGACTGAGCCAGATTGGGAACAGCGAGAGATTTTCCTTTGGACATAAACAGTCATTTAATGAATTTGGATCATTGACATGCCCACCATGCCAGGTTGTTATTATGGTAATAAAATGGAGAGGGAATGCTCAGGAATGGAAGAATGGAGTGAACATACTGATCACTTCCTTAGACTGCCAAGACCACTAGTCCTTCAAGTTGGTTTCTGCCTATACTGACAAGCTGCATCTCTTCATTCTTTTACTCTCCCACAGTCTTACTTGGGGATGTCACTATGCTGCACAGAGGTGCATTCTGCATCCATTTTCCATAGTACTGATCAACAGGTATTCCAAAAGAATAACACTGTCTTTTCACCTCTGAACAGATAAACCAGAACCAATCACATGATGGTATATTTGGAAAGATCCAACTACATTGTTTTCCTACTCAAGGAAAGAGTTTCCCTTCTCGCTATTCAATTGCGCGAATATTAATGGTCTAGTGTTCAAGAAAAAAGAAAGTAACAGGAACAGGTTTTTACTTTTCCCCCTTTTATCAGCCATATAAATTACAAAACAGAATGTATACTGTGATAGCTAAATAAGACTTTTCCCTTTCCCAGCTGTTTTAATGTTACTCCCAGTCCTGTATATATTAAAGGAATGGACCAATTTCATTTTGCCGACTCTTAATTTAATTCTTGACAAAAGTCATTTGTCAGTTAATTGTTCAGAGAGGAAGCTTGTGGTAAATTTTACTTGAGAGGGCTGCCCTGGGGTGATTTTCTTTACCTATGTCATTACAAAACATCATGTTAACATCCACTGTCATGCCATATTGAAGCACATAAAACAAGAAGTAGCTAAATTGATTTTTGGAGGGCAAAAACCTGCCCTCTTCATGGGAGAAAATTTTTTCCCCTGATTGATACACTAGTAATAATCTAATACAAACTTATTCGAAACTACCAAAATGCCAAAGAAGAGCTTTCTATGAAGGAGAATGGTAGACTATACATTTGAGCTATGCAATAATATATGCCAAGATATTATCTCATATATTGTATTGTCCACATACTCTCTCCCTCTCTCTCTCTCTCTCTCTGTGTGTATAGTATATATATAATTTGCTGATACTTTATTTAAAATTATGTTTGTATATCAGTTATTACATGATCGCAGCAGATTCCATAAGCTAAATAAAAACAAAATGCTAAAAGATTGGGGAAATGGATACTTAAACATGTTCAAATAAAATGGCTTATAATTATATCATGGAAATATAACTAATACATAAAAGAGATTTATTACTTATTTTTTTAAAAAAATCCTGAAATTTAACAACCTGATTTTTTATAAACTGATTAAGATAACACTGATGGCTATTTTAAAGAACTAGTGTAGTTCCAGCTTTATACAAACCAGGCTGGGACCTCATGAAACTAAATGAAAGAACTAACGTTTGCAATGCTACAGAAATAGTTTGTTGCATTATAATTTAAAAACAATGTTCCTGTTCTACATTTTTTATATTTCTTTATAATTCTATAATTTATCTCAAATATAAAATCTGGCTTCAGAGCTCTTTACATGACTCTGATTTGATAATTTAAATGAGGGGTCCTTGGTGCTCCTTGAACTTGTTTTCTTGTAGACATTTCATTACCCAAACTAGGTAACATCATCAGTGCTAGTCAAGACCCCTCATTTCAACCCTGAGCTACAAACATTCTCCTTTATTGATAATTTAAAGTTAAAAAAACAAGTTACTGAAAGGGCCTCAACTATATTTAATTTAGAGGATCTCTTTTATATCTATGCATTGCACCTACCTGTTGACATACATACTGTATTGACAAATGTAAATCAAAATAATAAACCTTCTTCCTAACTTTATAACATACACACCTTCTTTGGATATATCTATAACTTGAAAAGAAATCATATTTTAAAAATCCAAGATATTTTTTCTTTTAAAAAAATCTTAATTTTTCTTAACCAAAATTTTCTTAGTTATTTTTTCAGTCCTCGGCATCCAAATATTGTACAATCTGTACTAACATATGAATGTTAAAATGTCCTATTTCTCTACCACTAGTGGGGCCTAATCTTTGTCCACAGCAATACCACTATGCAGCATTTAAAAAATAATGGTTTGCAGAAACAACAAAAACAGAAGTCCTGTTTTAACCAAACTAATCCTAACCAATTACGTAGCTGATACTAGAGACAACTACTAAAGATAGTTAAAGGTTGTTGTTGATGTTTTATCTTACACTGGGGAAAAAAGCTTGCCCTTTTTTTTCTCTTCCCAAGTGAGTCAGCAGAAAAGTGTGTGACATTTCTATGATGGGAACCGCTAGTTAGGAAATAGGGGTGCACAGTTTGTAAAGTGGCAATTCGGCCCTCCCTAAAGAAGTGATATTAATTGTAAGAAGGATTGTAAGATCTCTCTTCACTCCAATGAGCTTACAGTTCTGTTAAAGAAAAAGGAAATTACCTATATATGGGAATGAAACTGCTTCTGATTTTAATAGTGTAAACTGTGTGAGAGATTAAAAAATGTGAAATACAGAATTTACTGTGCATTTATACCGTGTGTGCTTGGACACTTATGTACATCAATTAGTTTTCTTATTGGACAAAGGGGAATAGAAATTAGATAACTATAGTTTCATGGGACATACTCACTGTCATTTTAAAAAGAATCAGATATGAGAAATCTACAATTTTAAATTATAAAACATTCAGTGGGGATACAGAGGTGCTGAAAACCTCAAAACAAAAAACAAAACCACAATGACTTTTGAGCTAATTCCCAGATTTTCAAGAATAATACATTTAATATGTTGAAGTTTATAATTCATCAGTTCAGTTTATTTCCAGGTAAACCAGAAGCCAGTATAACAGAATATGGCAAAATCAGCTTCTTGGTGTTGCTTTAAAGCAAAGGAGGAATTAGGACTGGCCTACAGAAATTATTGAATGTGTGAAATGAGAACTGAACAAGGATGGAGTTAGACGAGTGATAGAAATTAGGATACAAGAATTTGTCAGCACTGATCAGATTATAAATCTCCCTCAACCAAAGTGAAATAAATATGCATCTTTCGGTCAGTAGATTTGCTAAGAAATATATTCATCACAGTTGGATAGATTTATAATCCTGCTTCAGTCTGTATCAAATGCAAGGGAAACCTATTCTTCTGGTATACTTAATGCTTATTGTCAAAGTGTACCTCTCCTTTTTTGAAGCACTTTTTTTATAGATAGATAAAGATTGATGATAGGAATTTCTTGAAATAAATAAAAGTGGTATTTTTGTCAGATAAAAAAGTGCAAATGCTTGAAGGGAAAAACAGCTCAAAGTGAGCAAAACAATGCAATAGAGAGAAGACAGAAAATGGCATTTGATTACGTATACCATTAAGGAGAATGGTGGTGAGGAAGCAAAACTACAATTGATGGGGAAGCAACTACATATCGTTTCAGATATATCTGTTTGTGCTTTACGTCATGCTAAAAAAAGAAAGAAATTGTATTTCCTAATATTATTTGAAGCTTTATCCTGAAACAGGTTTCACTGTGGATTATGGGCCTTTCTCCCAAGTAAGAAATGTAACTTTAGTTTTATTGAGATTAAGCCCTTACCTTTGTCATCAAATTCCCTCAGAGTACCCATATAAAAATGAGTATCAAAACAACAAAGATTTATAGCGTGTCAAATGCAAGTTTCTAAGGGGCCCACGAAGTTCAGCATTAGTTCTCCTGCCAAAAACTCATATAGTTCACCAACATGAATGTGGTTAGCTAGGGTAAAAGAATATTCTAAAGATATTTATTCAATGCAATATTTTCCACGTTTCTCTATCAAAAATAATCTGCATGGTTGATATTCTGCCCTGTCTTAAATCAAGGTTGCAGTGCTATGAGATGTACTTGGGAATAACTCTCATTCAGATCAGACTGACTTATTTCCAAGAAACTGTGAATAGAATTGGTATTGCGTAGCATGGTATTTCTATATATAAATATATAAACAATGTTTTTATCACAATAGCAGATGATGTTAAGTATTTCCAAGTCTAAGCCTTTCACACTGTGTAAAAAAAAAGCATGGCCCAAGACAATGCAATAAATAGCAACATATTTGCAATGCCCACCAGACTATAATAGCATTTGTTTGAAAAACATTCTGCTACATTATCAGAAATTGTGCATTATAAGATAATAATTTCCTATGCAATTAAAGACCAAGGTGCAACAACAGCAATGGGCTCTAATATAAGAGATCCTGAACAACTTTTACTTTAAGTCAGAGAATCCCAAATGTAGCCATCTTAAATATACTTTAGGATTAAATATTCAATTAAATGTACTTATAAACTGATAAATTAATTGATCATTTTTCATTCTGTTTATTTTTAACTGACCAATAAAACAAAGTGATATCTTCCTCTTTTAAAAAAAAAACCAAGATTGATTATGAAAGCAGGTCAATATCTTCCTGCTATAAATGGATTAAATTTAGTTTGCTATATGAACAACATTCCAAACTTCTCTAGATTTTAAGATAAACTGTGACATTTCTGAAGATACTGACCCAGCTGCAATTTGCTTCTAAGTGAGATTCAAGTAAAAATAAGTCTTCCTAGATTTTCTTTGTCTCAGGTAAAAAGCTTCTAATCACTGCTTAACCATGCTCTATATAGCTATATAGAGGTCAGCAGATAACAAAGTCCCTTTGTGGTGTAACTATATTCATGGCTGCAATCTTGTCCAGTTACAATTTGGACACAGCTGGCTTACAGTTGAAAAATACTGTATACTCTAATAATATAATATCTGCAAGCAGTATTGCATCTTCTTATGAAGAGTATACAAATTTCATGTTTTGGCCTAATTTTCTTTCTCTATGATAACAAGCAAGCTCACAGAATCAAGAAGGCTATTTAAACTGCAACCGAACACTAAATTATTTTACTCCTGGGTTAGATCTTTTGCTATCAAACCACAGACCATTCTGGGAATAGGAGTTGCTGTAAATGGAAATCATGATGTACATTAAGAGTTTGGATTTCTCTGTCCCCTCTCCCTGTCTATGTATATATGAATCCTGGTCAGTTCAGTCTCTAGAAAATCCTCTTCCATTAAGGTTGCATCTCGGGTAAACTTTTAATCCCTGGAGAGTGGGTCCATTCAAATGGTGATGCAGCAAGAGGATTTCAAGGTAAGAGGGTCCACATCTTTTATTTTGGATCACAGGTCAATGGGGTTAGCTAATCCATAAACACCTTTATCTGCCCTACAGTTCTTAAACAAATACAGAAAGTTGGGCTTAACCCAGACACCGAACAAGTTATTTCTACTGAAAAGCATGTTTTACAGGCACATGTCTAACCAAGAAATTGAGAAGGCCTTACCGCTTTTTTTTCCAGAAGCACAGGCTTCCGTAGCTAATTAAACTGCTCATTTTATTTCCATTTGCAGAAGACCAAATAAAAACTAACCATCTCTTTCTGCTTGATTTTTATCTAGTTAGTCTAGATAATCTAGTTTATCTGTCTAGTTGTTCATTCTGTTGAATAAGTTCATAAGTAATATTTGGGGATTATGGGGAATATCTTTAGCCTAACATCCTAGCATATTTAAAGGCCTTTTGAAAAAAAAAAGCTGGAATTGGAAAAGCCTTCCTTTAGGAAAGCGCTGGGCAGGAAAGACAGGCATCTTTGATGAGAGTTTCAGCTTCAAACGTGAGTTATATTTCTAAGGAATACAGAACGAATGCTGACCCTTCTCAGTTGAACTTTAGCGACTGGCTTCAGGTTTGCCAGGCAAAAGGAGGATACAATGTGAATTCTGTTTCCTGCTGACATTTTTTTTGTCTATGTTTTGGAAAGAACAAACTTGAAACTATGTCAGCATCCTTCCCCTCTCTATTTCCATCTCCAAGATGGTTGAAAAAATAAATCGTATCATTAAATTTGCTTATCATGGGTTTTCTCTTCTTTTCCCAAAATCTTCAGGAAGCAAATAAACACCTTTACTTGAGGCCTAAGTCCTACCAATGATCTACCTTGAGCGCAACCAAAAATGGCACAAGCTGGGCCTACCTAGTGAATCTCAGGATGGTTCCCTATGCTCTGCTCCAGGGGTTGATCAGAAGAGCAAATTGCTATTTAGTGACCCCTGGGGGTTAATTCAGCTCAGTCTGTTAGAGATTTTGTGGGAAAATAGGCATCTTTCTCACCTGCGTTCTCCCAACTTTGGCGAGTCCTCTTCGACTCTCTTTCCTTGGAGACAGGATCTCTGCAAAAGGCCTCTCTCAGGCCAAATGTAGGGGCCCCCACCTGCAAGGAAGCACAATGTACTCTGCTTTAATGCTTACAGCTGTTGCTGCTGCCATACAGGATTGTGGGGGTGGGGCGGGAGAGAAGAGATTCTGTTGCAGGCATCACAAAAAGGTCTGGAGAAAGGGTGGGAAGTATTAAGGCAGTCATCGGATGAGAAATATTGAATTCAAACTTCTTTCAGGACACATTGGGGCAAGGGAGGAGGGAATAACAAGAGATGAAGTACATAAAGAATATTGAGAAAGACAGAGCCTATTTTGGTCCATTCCTTCCAAGACGCCTTGAGTTTCTCTGAGAAGTGTTGATCTAGTTCGTTCAGGCTCAGCTTAGCTTAACCTGCAGGCAGTTTGCCTTAGCTTTTGGTTATGTTTGGCAAGCATTTGAAATGGGAAGGTAGACTCTATGGTTTTTAAGATGGGGAAGGTCCTGAGGCGGCCTTGAGAAACAGAAGATTTTTTCCCCCTGTCACTTTTCCCCTTGAAAAGAAACACTCCCCACAAGTGAGCTATGCAGAATGATTAGCAATTAGCCATTCCCCCACCTCTTCCCTAGAAATGGGGAGAGGGGGAGAAATCCAGCATCCCCCTATAATGCATCCCCAGCTTTTCCTTCAGCCTCTGTATGCAAAAAATGTGAGACTTTTTAATTGGGAGAAAAGCTAAAAGAGGCTGAGGCCTTCTCTGTTTATTTATCCCAGTTTATTCATTGGAGGAGAAACCCTGTATAAAACTATGCAATCAAGTGGAACGCCCCCCCAAATTGGGGAGATTTTGAAGGGGCAAGGTAGATATTTTCGTTGCCCATCCCCTCAGGCCTCTTAGGCAGCTGCTGTTTGTTGAGCAGAGATAGTGGAAAGTTACCCAAAAAGAGCCATCCCCTTCCAGATGCTACAAGCATACACACGCAGAGAAAAACTGGGGAAGTGGACATAAAGGAAGCAAGAATTCAGGATCTGCTTTTGCCCTTTGGCATTTGGAGCTGAAAAGCAGCATTAAGATCCCCAGAACTGCAGTAGTTTCTCCAGACTGGTATCAACAGTTGGCTGCCAATGTGAGAACTGAGAAGCCAAGGCAAGAAGCTAACCTTGGCTAGTCGGGCTTCTCTTTAAAAAAGCATCTCTTCAGACACCTCTCGCCTCCCAGCTTTTGCCAAGGGTGGGATTCTTCTGCCACGGGGCTACACCACACAAATAGAGACCTATCTCTGCCCTCCTCTCTTTCGCCCACCCACCCCCTTCTTCCTTTAGTACACCTTTCTCTTAAAAACTGCCAGGGGCTTTGCCCCTGCAGAGGGGACCTGCTGCTGATGGGAAGGAAGGCAAGGCTGGTTGGTGGGCCGCTGAAGGTTGTGTACAAGGCAAAAGATGCAAAAGGCAACCACTGTGGGCAAAGGCAGGCTTGGCTGTGGAATGGAGTGGTCCCCATGATGTAACCTTTCTCTTATCTCCTCCGCTTAGGAATCTTGGCTTTGGGAAGCCAGGATGGGAAAGGAAGCTGAGCTGCTTTTTTTTTTTTTTTTTTTTTGCTTTTCCCAGGCTTACCGACTCACCCTTTAGTCGGCCTTTTACTCTTTTCTGAAACCCCCCCAGGTTGTCAAATGGCCTTTTATCTCTGGAGAAGGAGCAGCCCTTAGCCTGGGCTGTGCCAATCGCCCCCGATTTCACTGCAGCTTTCTCTCCTGAGCCAAAGGGAACTCCTGCCTTGAGCGGAGCACTTTCCCCTCTCTATTGGCTGGAAGAAGGGAGATCCTGAGAGTTGTCAATAGTTAGAGAAGGAGTCTTTGGAATCTCTGGGTTCCCCCTCCTTCCCTCCTACCTTCCCTCCCAAGAAGGCTTTTGCAACCAATAGGCCCTTCGTTAGCGACAACCGAGCATTCCACTGGCACCTTGCAGTTCGCCCCTTCCCTCTCACTGGTCCGGTCTCCCGGCCGGAGCACTTCCCCCATTTGTCTTCCGAGGCGGTCTGTGTGTGTGTGTGTGTGTGTGTGTATGTGGCGGGGGGGGGGGGAACCATTAAGGGAAACCTCCCGCTCCTATTCTCTCGGGTGGCCACGACAAGGGGAAAGGGAAAGCAAGGCAAGCTGCTCCCAACTCGTCGCCGCGCTAGGTCTGACCAAGGGAAGACGAGGCACTTTCCTCGGCGCTAGGCAGCGGAGGCTGAGGCGGCTTCTTTCCCTCCCAGCCGCCTCGGTCGTGTTCTTCTTTGGGGGATCTGGCCTTTTAAAAAGAAAAAAAAAAAAAAAACACCAAGTCCACGATCGCTTCGAGCTGGAAAAAGGGCGACCTGGGAGAGCAGGGGATTACAAGTTGCCTAAAAAGGAGGTTGGAAGTGAAGCGGAGGAAGGATAAGGCATCGCCTAATACCTGAGGGGCT
Organism: Vipera ursinii; assembly: GCF_947247035.1. Taxonomy (NCBI): domain Eukaryota; kingdom Metazoa; phylum Chordata; class Lepidosauria; order Squamata; family Viperidae; genus Vipera; species Vipera ursinii. The sequence continues at coordinate 78,878,375 of NC_139512.1, forward strand.
CCCCTCGACCACGGGTGCTTCTCGTCTTTCCCCCACTCTGTTATCTAGGGGGCTGATCCCCCCAATCTCCCATCCACTGTCCTTTGGAAATCTCCCCCATTTTAAACCCAGACGGCGCTCCTTGCCTTCGTCTACGGGAGGTCAAATGCACATCAGTTCCAATCCTGATCGGGTGGAAGGGAAGGGTGTGTGTGTGTGAAACTCATCACACCCTTCAAGCGGGGGGGGGAGGCGGGGGGGCGTCCTCCAAACTTTGCGAAAGTTTTTATTGCATTTTATTCGGTGATAAAAAAATAAAAAATAAAAAGGCACCACCAACTTATCCACGGGGGAAGAAAAAGCGAGCAGAAGTCGATTCAGAAAGTTAAGCTGGGAGGGGATGGTAGGGACTGGGACAAGCCGTTTAATCCTCGCGACGCACACGCACACGCGCGCACAGGCACACGCGCACACACACACACACACACAGAGGACGGAGGGGTCCGTGGGGTTACAGAGGAGAAAGCAAAGGGAAAGCCCAGAGTCTAGGTAAGTCCAAGTCTCGGCGGTCGCGCAGCTGCTGCTCCTTCGGCGAAAGCGCCCTCCGCGAATGCTTTTTGGGGTAAGGGCTTCCCGGCTAGGTACTTATATACAGCAAGCCCAGACCGCAAAAAGATTCGCGAAGGACAACGTCTCCGGTGGCTTCTACATTCATCCATCCGGCTGCCACCAAAGAGGAAAAAAACGGGTGTATAGATCCAAGTCGGCGGATTGCTGATTTCTCAAGCACTAGTAGGGAACACCTTCCGCCCCACCGTCCATTCACTCACACACGCTCCATCCCCGCCGAGTATCTCGGCGAGCCCGAGCCGAGATATCAACTCAGGAGAGTAAGAGGAGGGGAAGGGAAGAAAGGAGGGGTGGAGTGGGGGGGGGATTTCTTGGCCCAGCCCTTCACATCCAGCCCCCTCCTTCGCTGTCCCCATGTAGGGGCCGAGAGCACTGGGTTGCAGAAGCAAGGGGCTCTGTGAGCCAGGCAGTTCCGAATGCGCTCCCCCCACACCCCTCCACTGCTCTGCTCCCGAGCAGAGGGTCTAGCGCTGTGCACAGACGCTGCGTAAAGAGAAAACTCTCCCCCTGAGCACTAAATAAATAGAGACGAGGCCCGCCGTTCATTGGTGCGAGCTAAAATCGTCACTAACCAATCAGGTGGCGCCTTACTTTTTTTTCTTTTCTCTCCCTCTTTTTCCCCAAAGGGGAGGGGCAAAGAGAAAGAGAAGAAACATTTCCATGTCTAATTATTCAACAAACCTTAGATAAGACCACAATCCATACTGTTGCTATGCCTGTTAAGACTTCTTCCTCCTGCTTGCCCCGGGGTTGAAGATGAGGGTGGGTGGGTGGGTGGGTGTCTTAGGATAGACTAGGGTTCCAGATGAAACAGCCGTAGGTCCTCATATCGAGTAGCAAGATTTAAAAATAAACACAACACAACCAAACGCACCCGAAGGACCAGCTTGGTGAGCCAAGTGGGCTTGATGAGGATAGTGATGAGGATGATGAAGGAGAGGAAAACCACAAGTCGAAAAGTTCAGATCCGTGAAGGTTCACCTGATTCCTTTTCACCGCATCTTTCCACCCAAGGAAAGCCCACTGGCGGAGGTCAACCAATGGCTGTAGCTGATCCATAAGACTGGCTATTGGAGATAAGGTCCCTCAGCATTGGGAGCGTGGCTAGTTCGAAGGGATGTACGTTTCATTCTCCCATCAGCGGCTTCTGAGCGTCTGTCCAACCCCCCCCCCCAAAAAAAAGCCCGAAGATGGGCACAGGAGTGGGCGGAATAAACGCCTTCCAAGCGAAAAGTTGCAGGAGACGGCATCGAACTAATTTCACACACGCACACCCCTGCTGGGCACTGAACCCTAGCAAAGGTGCCTGGTCTACAGCAGTGAAAGGCAGCGGACACTTTCCCATGAAGTTCATCGCCAAGTTAAATAAGACAAGATTTTCCTCCGGGGACCCCAGAAACTTGGTTGACCCCCTCTTGACTACCTCCGCCCAGCGATTCCCCCCCCCCAAAGTGCACCGAGAGAGACCCTTCCTTGTAGAAGATCCGAAAGCTCCTACCTTCGCTGCCTTTCCCTCGGCAAAGCCACCTTGACAAGCAACAGCTCTCCAGCAGCAGCAGCAGCAACGCAGCAGCAGCAGCAGCGCAGCCCCGTCAAGAGGCAAACTCCTACTGAGCAATACCTGCTTCCTCTTTCCTTTCTAGTACTGCCCTTACTGGCGCTGGTGCTGCGGCGGCGGCGGCCCCTGCTGCGGCTTCACCCTCAACTGGCTTTGCTTTCGAGACCTTCTGGACTGGGGGAAGAGAGGACCGAAGAGAGGACCACAAGTTGGGGATCCCTTTCCCTTTCACTTACCTCTTTCGCCAGGCGCTTAGCGGCCTCTGGTGAGAATTGGGATAGGAATAATCCTTGCGTGGAGGTAACAAGCATCACCTCCCCCAATGTCTGTGCACGCGCGCGTGTATGTTGTTGTTGTTGTTTTAAAAAAGGAAGCTCGTGGCAGGCATCCCTTCCTCCAGGTATGTATAAACTACTGTAGTGTGTGGGAGGGTCACGATCTTGCTAAGTGCATAAGATTTCCTAAAGATTAACCCTTCCCTCGCTGCCCCAGTTCTCTTTCTGCAACTTGTTGCGACAAGTCTCTGTGAGCGCGCGCGCACGCACACACACACTCAGAGAGAGAGAGAGGAATGTGTAAAACCTGATACCCACACACACATGCACAAGCACGGGGGAGCAAAAAAGGCAAAGAGGCTCAGAGGAGTCCAGTACACCCCCCCTCCCCCAACGCCGTTTTGATTGGATGGTCTTTTCATGTAGAGGGGACGTCTCAAGTCGAAGTCACGATTTCTCCTCAGTTTGGAACCATCTGTGACTGGAGCCATGACGCAGCCAGCACACATTACTCACTTTTACAGTCACGACTTGGAAATCCGTGCAGTTTGCAAGCGAAATTATACCACCGCCATTGAATTATTTAATAAGATCTAGTTAAGGGTAATCTTATACATTGACCTGGGAGATGCCAGCGTGTGATCTGGCAAAAGTGCACGCAGGTTGGGGAAATCTATGGCAAGAGGATGGGAAAGCCTTCTTAGGTTGCAGAGATTTGGCATATAGAATATGAAGCACCTGAAAGGTCTACTCTCAGGACCATCCTCTTTTGTGATGGGACCAAGCAAGCCCTGGGAATGGATGCCTCGTTTGATAATTTTAGGACACCACTCAGTGTTGCTGTGCTCTAATACCTACTTGACTTTGTTTCTGTAGCAAGAACTGTCAGAGCTATTTCAAGCCAAGACTGCTTTAACAAACCCTATTTATCTATTGTCTACTGTATCATCTTACAATCCTGCCTGCAGATTTCAGTGTCTGCAGAACAATAGATGTTGCTGAACTTTGCATTTGGTAGGTGCTTCATTTCTTCATTTTGGGCTGATTTCAGGCCCCTTCCTAAAGTGTTCACACACCCACCTCCTCCCTCCCTTTCTTGTCAAATGTTGAGTTAAATGAGTAAATGGATTTATAAATGTGAACACTGGGGTGAACCTATGTTGCAGATTCTTCTGGTGGTGGGGCTTCTGCTAACCAGAAATGCTTCTGTGATAGTATGATCACTATCTAAAAATAACATTCTTGGCTTTAAGAAGATACCCGGGAATGACTGGGCTTTACATCCTGTATCTGCTGAATGTACACATTACGATAAATTCTCAGCATTGCTTTGCCTCCACTTCCCATTCTTCCACCAACTCATTTGGTGAGGAAGTCTCTAAGAGGGGTGAAGAAAGGGCAAGGACAACAAAGGCATACCCACGAGGATAGGCAGAAGATGTGGGCATTTCGGAGGGGTGAAACGAGGTGGGAGGAGAAGGGGTGAGTCCAAGTGAAGCAACCTATAGACTCTTCTTTGAGAAGCACCATCATCAGGGTGTCGGCTCTTTCAAATGCACAGGCGGGAAAAGGATAGGCAAGTCAAACCAGAACTGTGCTTTTACGCACCTGATTACAAAACCCTGGATTAGAAAAGGGAGCTCTTGGCACGTAAGTCGCAATCTGGGAGAGTCCTGGCACTTTTCTGCTCCTTGGCCCCACCGCCATTGCACAACCGTCTCTTCTTGCCGGCGAGCAAAAAAAAAAAAAAAGAAAGAAAGAAAGAAAAAAGGGTCTGCTAGCGATTGCACGGCGAAGAGGTCAATCTCCCGGGGAGCGAAAGTTAAAGCGGGCTGCTCGCTCTTTCAGTACCCGGAGCCGTGGACAGCTCCCTGACGGAAAATGCCCGGGTAGCTTTCTGAGAGCGAGAAGCAGCAAACCCAACCTTTCGTCTTAAAGCAGTTTACAGCGAAAATTCTCCTGTCCGCTTGTCCTTTCCTCTCTCTTGCTAATTCTCTCTCAAGCTAAGAGAAATCCTACCTTTAGATTGCGTCTATCTTTCGGAAAACGTGTGTGTGTGTGGGGGGGGGAGGTTGGGGAAAGAGCAGCGAGTAGAGCTCGAAAAAGAAAGAGGGACTCTATAGCGCCGACAGAGAGGGATGGAGAGCGTTGCAGTTTGCTATTGATTCAAAGATTTACCGACAGGGTGATTCCCCTTTCTGCAAGAATTCCCTGTGTCTGGGGCTCCGTGCATGCACCAAATTCGTTAAACAGACAAGTACGATCTTCCCTCCCTCTTCCTCCACCCTGCGCCGGTATAAAAATAGAGACACGAAATAAATCCAAGCATGCATACAGTATTACTCCAGATTCACAGACACATTCTCTGCCGCATGCACAAGAAATATTACTACTTACCCAAACGGGAACTCCTTTGATAGGGATGGGAGGGGAAGAGAGTTGGAGGATAGGGGAGTGGAGGAAAAGTCGTGGTGGCGATTGGGGGTGGGTGGGGAGAGAAAACATACAGACAGAGAGAGGAGGGGAAAAATATCCAACAGTTAATTTCCAGATAGTTGTTAGGCAAAATATACTGCGGTGATGTCCAGGTATTCTTCCACCCGCGCTGGCGTTTATATACAAGTGCAACTCTCTGTCTATTTCTGGAACGCGATCAAAACCCTGGTGCTATTTTTAGCAAGTGCTGGGGAGAAAAAAAAAATCCACACAAAGGCATTTCGCTCGAACGTTATGTCCAACATATCAAATGTGCATTAAATCTTCCACCCGCTCCCCCCCCTTCCCAGTTCAGTTTCTTTCTCTTTCACCGTTAAGAGTTGTTTTAAGTGCAACATTGCAGAGAATTTAGAGGGGCGATATTGATCGCTTTCCATATTGTCCTACTGCTCAGCCTTCCCCCCCCCCCCGCCTCGCTTTCACAGTTCTATTGAGAATGACTCTGCCTGTTGCCTTGCATTGTTGTGTCTTTCTCTTGCATTGTCTTTATAAAGTAGATTCTAACAGTAATAACAACAACAGTAACAATAGCAACAATAGCAACACGCACATAACAGCCATGCATTACTTTACCACCATGCACAGATGTGGCTTTTAAGCAAGCTTGCTTGCTTGTCTGAGAGAGGGGGGGGGGGAAGAGAGACCTTGCACAGAAGGAATTATATTCAGCACAAAGAAAGGTTGTTTTTAACATTCTTCATTCCCCACCCCATTTTTTTTAAATCCTTTGTCTGCGAATAAAGACTCTATAAATATACACTCTCACACATACACTTTAAAAAACGTGAATGTGTGTATATACACGGTTGCGTTCTAGTAAATCACTGGGAAGAGAGATGAGGGGGGGGAAATAGAACCATTAAGGCTTTCAGGCTGCAAGAAGGCAGGCTGAGACTCCTTTCCAAGGCTGCGTCAGTTATCAGCTATTGACGTCACGTTCAGATTCTCCTCTTCAGAGGCTCCAGTTCATCATAAAAGCGGTGGATGCTCGGAGCTTTGTGCTTGGCAGAGAAGCAATTAAGAACGAGGGAAAAGAGTTAATTAGCAAAAGCCACGTTTTTAAGGGCTGCATCTACTTCTACCTTTGCACCGCTCCTGCAATTAAATCGCTGGTTTTTTTGTGTGTGTTTTTTTTAAAAAAAGAACATCAACATAATGCACAATGGGAGGGAGGGAGGGTATTGGAAGAAATGGAGAGACAAAGGTGTTGCTGAAAAGCTGTGTGGGGAACTGGGTTTATTTAAAACACACATTCTTGGTTGATGAAGGTATTATGATTATTATACACCCTATACATGCACTCTGTAGGAATTTTATGTGTTCCCACCTTTTTTTATTCCCATGTGCTGTAAAGTGAAGAAGGGGGGGGGAGAGAGATATAACATTTAAGGTAGTATATATTTATCAAGTAAACCAGAGGGTGTGGTGGATGCATTTTAATACACCCCCCCCTTATTCTCACCCACACACTCTGAAAAATCTGGGGAAAAAATAGTGTTCAACATCTCTCCCTTTTACCCATAGAGCCACTTATACTGCACACAACTTCATATTTTTATGTCTCTACAGTAGCAAAACCCATATATTGATAAAGCAGAGATTAATTCTGTATATTTGCAGGCAACCAGCCCTGTCTCCTAGAGTGACGCAAAGAACAAATTCTATGGCTCTGGCTTTCTATATTCTGCACCCACGCACTCTGCTTGGTCTCCCACGGAATCAGCTACAGAGAGCAATGATCCAGATTAGAGAGGAGGGGGAGGAGATGGAGAGGCAGAGACAGAGACACACACAGAGAGAGATTGCAATTAAAAATGGTAACAGCTGTAAATTTGTACCCCCAAGGTGAAACCCAAAATACCAATCTAGAGGACCACCTATCAATTCAACACCAATTACTCCAAAAGAAATGATGCTATTGGGAAAAAAAATACAGTGTATTTGGCAAATTGAACATTTCCTCCACACGCAAACTCCTTCCTCTCAACTCTATTAAAAGAAATATACCTGCCAAGATCCAGGTATATTACAAACACTGACAGGAAAAACAAACACTGAGGTTGAAAGATAGGTGTGGGTGGTAAGAGAGAAGTACTCCATATCCTCATCAGTATTAATCAGAATCTTTACTGCAAAATAGGTTTCTGTCTCCTTCATCTTTTTCCCCATCCTCCTCCAAAAATTATAAACAACTTCAAGGAAGTGTGCAAAGATTTAGTTGATGCTATTGGCAAAGGGGGCCCAAGGCAAAGGGGTAGTAAATGGATTCCAGGTAAAAATGAAAAATGTAGGATATACCATTAGGAGAAAAAAACAACAACAACCATACGCACTGAAGAGAAACAAAGATCTGCGGATCAAAATGAAAATTATATGTCGTGAATCATGCACCAAAGGGCTCTCTTTTCCAAGAACTCACTTCACACCTTGTCTACATGAATGAAAGAAACTAAACGTGCAGACAAGATGTAGAAAGCTATCTGTAATCTAAATTCCCTGGGCAAACACAGTTTATTAATGATGCCAGTTATTATTAACTTTTTTCAATACAATTTTTTTCCTACTAGACACACAATGATTAAAATAAGTGATACTAACATTACCTGATGCCACAAAGATGTCAGGATATCCATATGCACCTAGATAAATATTACAAGAAGGGCTTTTATTTGGCTTTAAAAACATAATCCAGCTACAGTCTTTATGTTTCTGAAGCTGTGATGAGATGCAGTGACATAGCATCTCCTTACATGCCTCATTCAGAATCTCTCTTATTTCTCTATTTCTCTCATATATAGAGAGTTCTTCTGTCTGGGAAAGTAGCATACATCAATTAAAGTAATGCAAGCTTCCCCCCTCCCCCCCAAAAATCCATTAAATTGAAAACAAGTCCACTAAAATCAGTGTATAGAATCTTTTTGGGGCAGACTACTTCAGAAAGTAAGCTTTCTTTCTTTCTCTCTCTCTCTCTCTCTCTAAAGCATTTATGTAATGAAGTATTTATCATCTTGCAAATAATGGTGAGGGAAATTTTGCAAAACAGTTATTTTTCCTCAGACTTTTTGATTCAAGCAAACAATTTAAAAAGGGCTGTAAGATTTCATACTAATTTCTTGGATTGAAAAAATTACCAAGGTATAGTATGGGAACATACAGAAGAAGGCCTAGGCCTTCTTCCTTCTAACCAAATTTTTAGCTTCCAGGTTACTAATTCATCCTTCTATTTTTTTCCAATTCATGAAGAAACCATCCAGGCAATATCGTGGAAAGCTGATGAAAGTACATCCTATGGTTTTAATTTATCCTGATTCTATTGGGATTATTTTAAAAAGGCAATAATACATATAGGATTACAAACATTATCATTAACATTATACCTGTTAACAAATCAAACTGTAGAGTGAAAGATAAATTGCAGTTCAAGTAATCCAGTTTTAAAATGATCTGATGTGACCAGAGAGTACTTCTATACAGATCTGATATCAAGCATAACACCACTCTTATACATTTTAATGCTTTTTGGGAGATTAGAACCCTGGAATGGGTTCATGTTTTCTTACCAGCAACAAGGTAAGGTTAGTAAAGTCCACGGTGTTGGAAGCAGAAGCTACTTGACAAAACCTCCATCCCACTCACTGAGATCTTTGGTGAGGTGCATTTAGCTTCTGGGGGCTTATCTTGTGATGACTCATACTCGAGTCTTTTCAGTAACTGCCTCAATTTTTTGTTTTTGTTTTTTTGTAATACAGTCCTTGTTGAGTTGAAAGACTTCACATCTTTATTGGGTTTTAAAAAGCCAGTGAAGTGCATTTTTTTTTCCGGAAAGCTTTTAATTATTTCATTGACTTGTTGGATCTTTACATGTTTTGTAATATGTCCAATGTTAATTTTGAGTTTATGTTTTATAATAAATAACTAAATTATAAATAATAACATTATCTCTATTGTAGTTGAACAGTATGATATTATACCTTTGAAAATGCAAAGTGTAAAGAATAACTTGTTTCAGAACCAAATGAGATTTTATTTGCAGCTCAGCACGTTATGTTTATCAAGATTCTTTGCTTTCCAAAGAACTAAGACTGAAGACATAAAATAAAATAAATAAAAGTATTTCTATGATGACAAGGAAATAGCAAAACCAAGAAACTCTCACTTATTCTCAAACTTAAGGAGCATGGCCAATCTTATTCAAGTGGGTAAGTGTACAGGTAGTCCTTGACTTATAATAGTTTGTTTAGTGACTGTTCGAAGTTACAACAGCACTGAAAAAAGTGACTTATGACCATTTTTTACAGTTATGATCATTGCAGCATCCCAGGGTCACGTGTTTTACATTTGGATACTTGACAATTGACTCATATTTATGACAATTGCAGTGTCCCAGAGTCATGTGATCCCCTTTTGCAACCTTCTGACAAGCGAAGTCAAGCCAGATTTACTTAACAGTGACTAATTTAAGAACTGCAGTGATTCACTTAACAAATCTGGTGAGAAAAGCTGTAAAATGGACCAAAACTCACTTAACAAATTCCTCACTCTAGCAACATAAATTTTGGGCTCAGTTGTGGTCATAGGTTGAGGACTACCTGTATTATAAAAACTATCCAGAATATCAAGAGTAGGGCACAGGCTTTTCTATTGGGCCTATTTGTTGAAAGAAGGAAAGAAAGAAAGAAAGAAAGAAAGAAAGAAAGAAAGAAAGAAAGAAAGAAAGAAGGAAGGAAGGAAGGAAATTCCACATCAATACTAATTCTATGATGCATCTAAAGAACATGTTTAAGTAAAAAAAGGCTCAAAACACTATGAATAACACTACCAGTTGGGAAAATTATGAAAAATAAAGCACTTCAAGAGAAAGGAAAAGAAGGAGGAGTCTTATTACAATCAAACCAATCTCAAAGATTCCTCTCAGATCAAAGAGGTCTGTTTTCTTGATGTATTTCACACAGAGTGGTTATGCATCTATTGCTGTCAGTTAACAGAAGTGCTACAATATGATGGACAAGTACAGCATGTGCTATCCCTAATATCTGTGGTTTCAGATTGTACTTTGACTTTGTATGCTCCCAGAGCCTCTGGAGTGATATAATTTACTCATCTTACAAATAAGCAAACAGATCAACAAAATTTCAGATTCATTCTATCACGTGTCTTTTTTCCTCATTGGTAGTAGCATATTTAGCCCATTCTGAATGTTTTTTAATCTAGTAATATTTAACAGTGAGATGTTTATTTAAAATAATTTCAAATCATTTTTCATCTGAATGATTCCAAAGTTGTCACTATTTATTTCCCACCATTTAATATAAACACAGACTATTGATTTGTTGCTTGTAATTTTAAGAAGCTAGTTTTGATATAATGCAGCTTACAGTTATGGATCACCAAGAGTTTGTATTATGCCTCTCTGTTACTTACATTTACTTTGGTCAAAAAAAGTTACCATCAGCAATTCCAGCTGAGAAAGTGATTTCTTCAAGTATAAATATCATTTAAAAAAACCCCCACAGTTTTTGCCATTAAAGGTATTAGGACATCTGGCCTGTGAATTTGAAAACTCACATGCACTTAACACATGTGCATGTGTTAAAACTGAGTGGAGAACATACATGGGCCTACTAGCCTAAAGCTGACATGGCTATTATTAATGCATATAGATGTTAGTTAGTTCTGCAGTTTGAAGCCTTCTCTCCAAGAAAATGGGTCAGTCCTTGACATGAATGTCTTTGCATGTTATACATTGCACATATAAAAAAGACTTGTATTTCATTAAAATAAATTATCATTAATTTAAATTGTGACTGCAAACTCATCACTCCACTTCTAGTATGCTGTATCCATTGCGTTCATAAGGCTCACTGGTTCAACACATGTTTTGAATGTGCACAATACAAAATCCAACTCTGAGTAACTTTACTGTTAAAAGTAGTAGAGCTAGACGGAACTTTGGAGAGACATAGAAAACAATAATGGCTAAGAGGATAAGCAGTCCAACTACTGATTTCAAGGGAAATTGATCTTTTATTCCAGTATAGAAGAATTATAATTTTCATTCAGTGTTGAGAGACATTTTATATAGATTAATGATGTCTTTGTTTCATTAAGACGTTTTTCTGACATGAGTCCAGACATTTAGATCAACCAGTTCTGGCTGAACTCCAGTAAACTGAGGCTCAATTTATCTAATTCTAAGCCTTTAATGAAGTTGCATGGAAATAAAGAGTGATTGGAATTATGTTATCAACATAATGAAATTACAAAAAGAGCATATTCTTTCATAAGATCCATAAGATTTTTTTACTAAAAAAATCCTTATGTTTCTAACATTTTATTAGTAAATTCACTTTGTTTTTTTAATTTATATTAGGCATAATTATCAGTGATAACTCACAGACAAAATGTTCTGTGAAAGTATTTAGGTCATTTCTGAGAAAATAATAAATGATGTGGGTATAAATGTATATAAATGAAAAGGATTGTAGACTTGTAGAATCTTTGGAGCAATAAAATTAAGGGAATAGTTAACTGAAAACATCCACTGACTCTGACTAAGGAAATATGTAAATATCGCTGAAAGAGAGCAATAATTAAATAAGCAATCAAATGGGCTGCATAAAATACTTAAGATCAGGAAATAACAGAGTGATACTTAAGGACAGGTATTCATTTTGTCTTCAGGAAGGAGATGGCATAAGCTCCTTCCACAACTTACTGGTCTTTCAGGTATTTTGGACTTGAACTCCCATCACTCTGTCAGATTTAAGAACATTATAGTAATCAGAGAAAAAAGGAAAGAGAAATGACAAGAAGACAAGAATGAAAGAATGGTGAAAATTTATTAAAGGAGATTCTGAAGAGTGAAAGGAGAAATGCACAGTGAGAATGAAATCTGGCTTAATCACCTTAGAAATGCTCATTCTGCAAAGCATTTTTTTCATAGTTTGCAGAATAAGGTATGAGTCGATATTTCCAACATAGGCAAATATTTCTAATCATTAACCAGAAGTTTTATAGAAATAGACACATAACATCGAAGCTAAGTGGGTTCAGCTAGTTGACTAAAACTTGATTTTTTTTGTCAGTAAATGATGGAAAGACAACTTAAAATGTTTAGAGCTCATTGGATTCTAGATGTTAATTGCTAATATTCAGATAGTCCTTACTTACTGACTTATGACCACAACTGAGCTGAAAATTTATGCTACTGAGAAAGTTATGTGAGTTTTGCTCCATTTTGCAACCTTTCTTGACACAGTTGTTAAGTGAATCACTGCAGTTGCTAAGTTAGTAACAAGGTTGTAAAGTGAATCTGGCTTCCCCATTGACTTTACTTGCCAGAAGGTCACAAAAGGTCATATCATGACCTCGGGATACTGCAACCGTCATAAATACAAGTCAGTTGCCAAGCACCTGAATTTTGATCATGTGATCATGCAATGATTGTAAGTGTGAAAAATGGTCACAAATCACTTTTTTCAGTGCTGTTGTAACTTCAAAGGGTCACTAAATGAAGTGTTGTAAGTTGAGGACTACTTGTATATGATTTGTTCAGCAGTAGTGATATACTACGCATGTGAACACTACAACATTAAGACCACTTTGTTCCTCACAAAACAGAAAGTCAGGGTGATCTATCTCAGTTTTAGACATAGTACCAGTGAATATTCCGTATCAGCAGATAAGTCTACTTATTTAGCACAGGAGAACCCCTCTGATTTGCTAACGTAGCACCTTGATCCTAAGCACCTTCGGTAGAACATAGTTCAGCCAGACCAATAATACATTTTTCTTCCAAGACTTCGGAATGGGACTTAAGATATATGATGATTTTTTTATTTAGGAAATAAAAGTGGGGTCAATGTTAAGAGTGCATTTCTGTTCATGAAAAGAAGGTGGTGATTTGGGGAACAAAAGCTATTGTTCTTTTGCCCTTGTGTAGACTTCCTACAGCTGACTGGCTACTATAAAAACGGGATGTTGGTCAGATAAGACTTTCCTACGTACTGACATTTAAGCAGCAAGTGATGCATTTACAAAATTGTTATTTCTTGGAATCTGACCATACTACGAAAATATTTGAAATGAAGGACAAGCAGAGGAGAAATGGAATGAGATTGAAAACTCACAAGAAAAGAACAATTCAACTACCATGGTCTACATGGGGTTTTTTTGTTGTTAATTTTTTCCTAAGGAAAACATATTTTTTTTTCACCACGGCTGCCTTTCAATACATTTGTTTAGATTTTATTATGGTAATACCTTTGTGGTTTATACAGTTACTATGTTGTCCTTTATTTTTCATCTATTTTCAGAAACAAGTATTTTTGTAGAATGCTATGCTAGCCAATATTCTGAGAAGTATGTTCTATTAAACACAGTGTTATTAATTTCCAAGTTACGAAAATGAAGGAATATGACTCATCGTGAGAGCAGCGTGGTGTGAAGAATGTGAAGTATATTGACTAAAATGGTCTTAGATGTATAAACACGGCTTCTGAACATTTCAAAATTCATCAGAAACTTTACAATGAGGGTTCTTAGACTGTACAGTGAGGTTCTCTAAGGTTCCTCAGAAGTTTATTTGGGGCTTCTTCAATATGAAAAATAATAATAGCAAATCCGTGTCCTCAAAATGCAGCTTTTCTCTGTTATAAACATTTTACCTCTGCCACATGCACCATGTAGGTAATTTTCAGCTCAAACCGAGTGAAATCAAACAGCCTGTAAACAAAGTGGCATCCTACTTTCTAACTATAGGTCAAGAAAACCCATGGCTGTTTTGTAGATATATCCTGACCTAGGTGGACTACTAATTTATGGCACTTTGAGGGGAAAGAAAAGATAAATGGTTGGACTAAAGTTGTGCCTTTGGATAATGGATTATTGAAGATTATTTTTTAAAATAAATAGACAGCTGTCCAAACGAGAGTAAATCAACGGTTACTCTGAAAGTGTTTGCTCAGTCATACATTCATCATACGTTCGTACGCACAAAATCTAGTCTTTTTGAAGTATTGCATATATTGAACACATATGGAATTTCCCCCAATTCTTATAGAAAATTTCTAATTACAGTGACATAACATGGAATGGCTGGAAATCAGTTTCACCCCTCCTTCATCACAGACTTTATTTTTAAAGAAATTGAAAGGCTACATTTTTTCCCCCAAACAAGCATTTGCATCGAGATTGATAATTGCTGATCTCTTCCACTCTCTTGACAGACTTTAATTAAAACCCAGTTGTTTAACAATACTTGTAAATTGCTGTTATTTTTACTTGGTTCATTTTTTCAATGCTTTAGTATATTTTCTAAGTTTATTCATTATCATTTTTGTTTAGATTTATTGTGCACTGACTTTCAACAAAAGTGTAATAACAGGACTAAAATCTCAAAACAAAATACCTACATACTTACTGTTGGCAGCAAATAGAAAAAAATCATTTATTACTATTTCTAGTCAAGGAGCTAAATATTAATCCTTGATCAGCAACTCATTTACACTTCGATAAGATATATTTAGATTGAACTTCATTACTGGCTTGAATTTACTATGACTTATACATCCACCCATGATTTTATATATTGTGTTTTAATTGTTGGGTATTTTTGTTTTGTATTTATTTTTATATTTGGTAGGCAACGGTTAGTGCCTGGGCATACACAACATATAAAGACATAATATACATTTAATTAAATAATAAAATTGCTTCCAATTGCTCAGAAAGTACCACAGCTATTTGCCAGTTCATAAGTATTGTCAGCTGATTCATAAATTGTCCTACTTATAATCAGGGCTTTTTTTCTCATAGAATGCTCAGAACAGAGTTCTGGCACCTTTTTTGGATGGAACCTTGTAGGGTAGGCAAGGTGGGTTGTATGACATGTGTGAGTTCCAGCACCTTTTTCTTTTACAAAAAAAGCACTGCTTATAGTACAATCAATCAATCAGATATCTAATATTATATAGAGAGAACTACATCTGTACAAAAGCTTTTGAGCCCCCATGAAAGCACTAATCCAAGGGATCTGTGGGTAAGTTTCAATAAAATCTTTGGTTGAAGCCTTGGAATTACTACGTGACAATAATCTCAATTTAAGAAAGCCAGTTTGATCTACTGGTTAAGGCATCAAGCTAAAAATGGGAGACAGTGAGCTCCAGTCCTGCCTTAGACATAAAGCCAGCTGGGTGATTTTGGCCCAATCACTTTCTCTCAGCCCTAGAAAGGAGACAATGACAAACCACTTCTGAAAATCTTGTCAAGAAAATTGCAAGGACTTGTACAGACAAGTCAAGTCAAACACTGGAGGTGTGCACGCGTCTCCCCCCCAAAAAACCCCCTTCATTGACCTGTGATCTAAATTGGCATAAGAACCAGCATCTTCAACCATAATGAGAGCTAATATAAGTAAATCTGTGCTGCAGAATTCTAGCATGCATTCTATAAAGATGTGCATCCTAACACTATCCTTGACCACTTTTGCATTAGCCAGAGTCAGTACTTTTAATAATTACTGAATAGCAGAATAACAGAGTTGGAAGGGATCTTGGAGGTCTTCTAGTCCAACCCTCTGCTTAAGCAAGAAACCTTGCTTAATTGTTGTCCAATCTCCTCTTTAAAACCTTCAGTGTCAGAGCACTTGCAGCTTCTGGAGGGAAGTCATTCCACTCATTAATTGTTCTAACTATCAGGAAATTTCTCTGTAGTTCTAGGTGGGTTCTCTTTTTGATTAGCAATATCTAATTAGCAGAGATGGATAAACATCTTGTAATGTTTGCATTTGGAACTCGCTTCTCAACTTTTTTGTTTGAAACTGAAAAAATGAAACTTTGATTTAAGTTTTGATGATTAAATGGTTTTATTAATACAGAAATGGTTTCAAAGGTTGTGAAATGTAAAGCAAAAAGTTGAGGGTGGTTTTTTTTTTTGTACTTTACTGCAATGAAAAAGTCTGAAGTCACCATAACATCTAAGATTGGATGTAAACTGAATTCTAAAATTCGGCTTTTAATAGTGGCACATGCAAAACTGTAGTGAACAGTTCAGTGTGGCTCAGAAGGCATCCCTTGATCCATTTACTAGACACAAAAGGAAGTCACTATAAGCATGCAACATTCCTATGTCACAGCAGTCTTTCTCAGCGAGGTAGGACTTGTGCTTACGCTTCTACTCTTACTAAGACACAACAAGGTCTTGCAAAATGTGTCAAATACTTGTAAGTAATCTGGCTAATAGGACAGGGCCATTTGATTTTACTCAGTGTGTTCAATGAGCATATATATTCGCAGCTCAAGTTTCTTTTCATGTTATATATCCATAGAGATCATATACTCAGCTATTGCACTACAGCATCAGGAAGATGAGAGAGATGGCCTACAGCGTTTATATTTAATTCATATTTTGCCTTTTCTTATGGACTTTTTGCAAATGTCCACCTGCTTTCCTTGAAGAAAATAGATCTGCCAAATCAAAACTGTTAAGAGTGCAGGACAGAAAAAGACTATCTTTAGATTGGGGGGGGGGCGTTGTTATGGTTATTTTATTGAGTTTTAAAGATGTATTTTAGTATGTGGGCATTTATTTAATTTTGTTTTAACTTTTGTAATCTGTATTTTTATTCTTGCCCTGTTCACCGCCCTGAGTCCTTCGGGAGAAGGGCGGTATAGAAATAGTATTAAATAAATAAAATAAATAAATACCCAGCTTCTAGAATATTGTTTAATATCTGGAAGTCAGGTTTAAATATCAGAATGCGTCCTAGAATTTTAAAAAATCTACACTAAAATTTATCTTGGTTACAGCCTCTAACAAATAACCTGATAATGTAGCACCTTTATTTCTAAATTAATAACAACCCATTATATCAGAAATATTTGGAAAACAAGAAAGATCTTTTCTTAATTTAATAATTGTTAGTATGTGTGCATACTGTATATGTTCAAGGAGACAGAATGTATGTCTAAGTTATATACTTTTAGAGTGTACTTCTAGTGCCAACAATAAAAACATATATTAAATAAATCCATGACATTATATTAGGCTTTACTAAAATTTTACTGTATAATTTACTTATAAGACCTATTTATTTCAGATTTATTTATTATGTCTAAAGGCTCAAATTTAAAATTGTGCTCTTTTAAAAAAAATAACGCTCTTATTATATACTACTTTGTAAAATGAAAAGACTGCTATTATACTTCTGTATAATGAAAGTATTGTGCACCAAGAATCACATTCTTGAATTGTAAAATGATGCCAGAAAGTCTGTGTAGAACATCAAAATATTGGCTTCCATTGGATGCAATTGACTGAGTTATTTTCTTAAAGTGTATGAAATGTCCAGTAATAGTTCAGCAATTCCAACACTCTGCTACTTAAGAACTTTCAGTCTAGTTGTAATTGCCAGATTGTCTGCCATCCATTTTGGTACTTTTATGCCACAGTGGTAGATGTTTCCATCATTTATTGAAAACATTACTTGTTTTATCATGCAATTTTGCTTTTGTCTTTATCCTGTAACTGAAAATAAGTTACTTCATGATAAATAACTTCAATCAGTTACTCTTCTAGGATTTTAATTCTGCAGAATAGGATGTACATATATCCATCTGAGGAAAATGGGATTTAAGAAGCATCAGTATTTCTAGAATAACATTTGAAACAATTTGAAAACTCATAAACTGTTAGCTGTTCCAGGCAGATTTATCACTTTGAACTTACTGATCTAAAAATGTTATACTTTTGGTGTTTCATTCAACTTTATTCCAAAGAAACATACAAGCTGATTCAAATGTGAGACAATTGTCTTAATAGTCTAATTGATTGATTGTTTGTCTTGAGTAGAATCTTTATGCTAATAATTGAACTCATTTGATGCAACTATGTAGCAATAGAAAAAAGATACAATTTGTTGTCTACCCTTATCATTATCCATTAAGTGACAGAAAACACAGAGAGATAAGATTGCAGACCATTGAATCATAACTATAGTGGATCCAATTGTTAGAATCAGGATACCTTTGCTATTTCTTCCATTTCATTGATTGATTAAATGGGCGAACATCTGTGTGTACAGTGTCTGCTGAAGGACACCTATTGCACAACTCTATCCATGTCTTCTCATTTCCCATTTAGTTCAGTTTGTGTTCTTCCAAAGTAAATGGACATAGGATTGTCTTGGTAAGCTATATAACATTGCAGTCTAAAGTGTGTTTGGTGGCTTATAAAATGGACAAATAGTCACATGTCCTGGCAAGTTAAAAATACTATGTAATTGACTCTGATAGCAAGACTTCATAGAGAATGTAAAGTCTTTGACAAAACTAGAAATATTCTTCTGTATCAGATCATGATTGAGACATCAGTCTTTCCATTGCAATGATTCATTTACTGCCATAGGTAATGCTGTTGGTGCTTTGGCATCCAGTTACCTTTAGAATTCCAAGTCCATTAATTCCATGTTACGATAACAAATGGCATTATTACAACCATTCAAGGACCAACCCATGACTAAGCTTTGCTAGTTCTCCTGTCTCTTATTACACTTCAGCTCTTGTCCCCGAATCAGAAATTTGTAGCAGATCACATTTTAATGAAGCAGTTTTCAGTGCAGTCACAACTGTGAAGAGTTGGGGGGGGGGGTTTCATTCAAAACA